>NW_015373886.1:1309843-1753721 GCF_001272555.1 Dufourea novaeangliae | reverse complement strand
TATATATATTATTATATACATGTGTATATATATATCGATAACTTATTGAAGGTATATATATATACATATATCTGAAAGAAAGGAAGGGAGAATGAGAAAGAGAGAGAGAGAGTGTGAGGGAGAGAGAGAACTGAAAGAGAAAGTGAGGTTGCGTGTGTGTGTGAGTGATAGAGCGAGAATGAGAAGAATAGTGAGAAATGGGACGAAAAAGAAGAAGAAAAAGAAACTGAAGAGGAATCCACGTAAAACAAGGATGATCGAAGATCGGGGTTTATTATCTGCGAAGAATTGACCGGAAACGAAGCTGACGGAATGTGGGGAAATGAAAATTTGAGCCTCCACGGTTGGTGCTTTTAAGAGATTTTGATAAAATGCTGTGAATATTATATTGATTACGATTAACTATAAACTATTGTAATAATGTAACAACGTTGTACGATGTACGATGTGACTATTGTTGATACGATTGAGAATATTTTATACAGTTGACAAGGGGCAGGGTTTTTGTGGGGGCGAAGGGGAGGGGGAAGGGTTCGCGCGTCGATGATTATAGAATTACAGAGGACGAACAGAGAGGATTACGGCGACATACGGGGCGGGGTGGGGGAAAAAAAGGGAGCAGTTTTCGAAATGAAGAACGTTGGAGGGGCAGGGGGGAGGGGATTACACGAGGAAGGTAGAAAGATACCTAAGTACGACCACTTGGAAAAATTCGATTCAGTGCGTTCGTGGACGTTGTTCAAAGACGTGCTACATGTGGAAAATTAAACGCGGCGCGCGGGGAGGGGTGCAAGGGGGCCGCTAATTAAGTTGCTACAAGTGCGCCGGCATCGATAGCTACCCCCGAACTGTGCTTTTGCCCTCCCCACCACCCCCCGAAACATGTGTTGTGTCGCGTTCGTCGTTCCTTTCGGCCGGCTTCGTCTTCGTTGCTCTCCCGGCTTGCTCGGATGAGGCTCGACGAGGCAATTCATGGACGTGCATACGTGTTCCCGCGGTACGTAGACTGTCAACGTAACACACATTCATTCCCCAGACAGTTTTCGAACTGACCTCTGTAACCATTGATCGATCATATTTCATCGGAGCCCTGTGGATAAATTATTTAACGTTTTCATTCGCTTATTATCAATTGTTTCGTGTCCGTAGATATGGAGATTCAGAGATATTAGGTTGTGAGATACAGTTACTCTTTAGGGAAGTGAAAGTATTTCTACCTATTAATGGGACGGTATTTATCAATCGAAATGCTGTGTTTGTGGATCTTTAGGTATTTTACGTGTGATTACTGGCAAGGATAAATGGTTTATTTAACTTTTGCATTGGAGAATGATGTTTTTCTGAGGAAATAGTTCATGTGACATGATGAAAACAATAGATGTCACTGTGTTCTGTGGTTCAATTCATTTGACTTATTTAGTGTCTAATATGGAAAATATCGTGGAGCTTGAATTTCTCTATTATTCAGTGCTGATTTTAACAAAAGTACACGAGTAAATAAATCATCCAGCAATCAGCATTAGTTCCTTAAGGTGTGATGTAGATTTGATAATAATTAAAAGATTCGATAAGATAAACGGTGAATAATTATGTTACTCTTTTAGGACTGAGCTCACATATATGTATTTAGTACACAATTTCATAAAGTAAATTACGAATCAATTAGAACTATTACAAAATGAGTCTCAAAATTCATTAAAGAATTTCATCCATTATCTACCACTGTGTAGTTCGGAGCTCAGGAACTCGTATCAAACAAGCAATATGAGCATTCACCAAATACAATTTCGAGTCGTAGATTGACACAAATATTTCTTAAGAAAAAAATATATTCTTTAAGTGCACTGAAGAGTAACCCTCTACTCCTGTATAATTTAAAATATCTCTTCGGAGTCATCAGAAAATATGATCGAAACTGCATACAATTTCCTCAGAAATGCACATAACATTAATAAACAGTAGTGAACGATTAATCGGTACACCTAATAATATTGCTATTTTCTTTTACTGTAAAATACAATTACAGTGGGTAAAAAAAAGTATTCGTACACCCTTTAAAACAGAACAACTCTTTCATAATTGGACCAAGTGACTTGAGTTTTTTTGTGAAGTTAGAAGGATCGGTTTACTAAATGATGTGTTAAAATAATTCTTAAAAATTTGCGACTTTTCCGAATGTCGAAAAAAATAGTAAATGTCGTTTTTTACAACTTTTTTGTCAGAGACTAATGAAAATTTAATAAATATATTTCGAAAATTTATGTCAGTTATATACATGCTGCAACTTTCATTGAAATCGGTTGATACAGAAACGAGTAACAGACATCGAAAGATGTAAGAATCTTTAGATATACTACAGTTGTAGGTCAAAAGTCGCGAAAAACTGCGGATTTTCAACATTTTCAACCGTTCGTATCTCATAACAACGTTAATCGATTTCGATAAAATTTTCAGCATGCATATAACTAAGAAAAATCTAAGCAATGTATTCGTCAAATTTTCATTGCAATCTCAGATAAAAAAGGCGCAAAAAGCGACCTTTACTATTTTCTTGGCGATTCCGACTGCAACTTTTTCACCATTTTGTTACCACATCATTTAGTACACTAATCCTTCTAAGTTCACAAAGAAACTCAAGTCCCTTGGTCCAGTTTTGAAAGACTTCTTCTGTTTTAAAGCGTGTACGAATACTTTCCTTACCCACTGTAAGTGAAATATCCAGAAACATTCACCAAAGATTCCGAATGTTCCTGCACAGCATTTCAGGCTTCTCGCCGCGTAACGCGCGAATGCATTGTCTCATTAAAAAGGCGAGAATACTTTTATATTCCGCCCAAAGAGGAACTATTTCGTGTAATCGCCTTTACGCTAACGAGAGACCATTGAGTATCATTCCCAAACGAGAGACATCTTTGAACCTTTAGTTCGCTTCGTGCTCGGGATACTCCACGCAGCTTTTACCCAATTCCCATCACGCGGTCGCCGGCGGACACGGTATCGATAGCGCGTGTCGAGCACGCTAAATCGCGCGTCATAGACAGCGGCTGTCGGCGGATGCGTTTAACGATGCCCGACGGTGTAGGCCACTCGCACAAGTGCAATAACTAAACCGAGACGCGATTCTCTCTCTTCTAGCCGAATTTTTATTTATCTTCCAGCATTAAGATCGGGGGAGCCAGGGTCCACGAACCGTCTTACTGCCCTTAAATTATCCTATGTACTCTTTATTTATTTATTTCGACGATGTAACTAGCGCTTCTAATAATCGAGGAAAGGCTGCCAGTAACAATAGCAAGTCTTATCTATGCTCGAATTTTGTAAATCACCTGGTTTTTTTCCGGGAAACAAAAAGGTAATAGTAAGTTCTTTTTGTTTGTATGGTGGGTCGAACTTAATGCTACGTGTCCACTTGAGAATCTGTTTTGAAGATAGAACCATTTGACGGACGTGAACCTGAACGCGAATTTTCAGTAGCTGTCATTTTCACTGTGTAGAGTGAAACTTGAATCTACTTAAGTGGGATCTACCCTCGATAATTACTCTCGTGTGGATACGTAGCTGAAACCATTCGGCCGACGCGTAAGGAATTCGATTCAAGGTGGCTCGGACACGTGGTACGGGTACATTATGCCTCTTTGTTGTTAATATTTACAATGAATTTGTTGAACTTTGCACGTTCTGCGTGCACCAACATTAGTTCCAGATAACTATTCATATTGTTAACGTAATATCTACCATACGGTTTCGTTTTATTATTTAATCGATAACTGAAACTATTTTTCTTTTGTTTTCTGTGAGCTCGTATTTATGATGCAGTACTTCCTCGATGAATGCGACACGAACAAAGGCATTATTCCCACCACTAGGGGGCCTCCTTCTGGAACCAATTAAAACAGAGTAATCAGAAGCTAAACAGAAGCTTGACTACGTGCAGAAAACAAATTTATGAGTGCTACTAATGCCTCGAAACGGACCCGCGTACGTCGCACTCATCGAGACATTACTGTAGCATGAATTAATATTGATTGAGGGCAGAAAATTTTGTTCGCTGGATCTAGATGAGGGTATTAACTGTGCACATTAATTTTCTCTTTGACCCTTTATTTTATAGAATTGTTAGCAGTTTAAGGGATTGATTTCACAGAATTTCATTTCGATACAAAACATCGGCCGAATGGGATTAGAACAAAGCCAGAACCGAGGAGGAAACCAGGTGTGCGTAGACGAAAAGTTCCTTCATCTTCGTAATTTCTTTCGTCGTAGGGTGCATTCATTCGTTCGATTCGACGCGTACCGGCAAACGAAATATCGAGATGCTGCTTTTGTACGATTAACTAAAACCCTTCTAAGTCACGAAACAGGGGACCGAACCGCGTCGATTAATCACGCTCACGCACACACACGCACGTTTACCTTTGAGAAACGAGGGTCCGACGTGGTCGTGCTCGCAGGATATTCCGTTTGTACACGTGGACCGACTCGTCGAAGATTCACCAAGGTATGAGACGCAATATTGTTAAACTATGTAGACCTTTCGTGCCCGACCTTCCTCTTAGAGCGTCAGCTTCCATTAAAATAGCTTTTAACACCTTCTTTATGAAACGAAGCTGACATTGAATTGCAGATACTCTGTTCGATGTGAATCTTTAACCCCTTAACCGGTTATCTCGTCTATATACATTCGTCACGACCAAATATATAAAATAGACCGTCGGAATAATGGACGTATTCGCATTAGGAACATTTTTTATAATAATTTTTTTGACATATCAATTCTTTCGAAGTAATTCTTCGAGTAATTTTACCTGGATTCTTCGTAATGTGCAAAATTTTTTTCGAGTAATGGTTCTGATGTACATACATGTATGCAAGTGGTGAAAAATTCGTACCACTGTGGACTGCACTTTCAGCGACGAACCATAACATTGAAGGGGTTAACGACATCTTGCTGGAAATTTGTTCAATCAACGCGCACAAATTTTTTCTTTCCTAATTCGTATCGCCCAAGTAAGGAGTATTAGATGTTTCAACAGTTTATCTCTGATTGTTCCAAAACGAATTTCAAGTAGAAAAAAGATTGAATATGGTATCTAAAGAAGGTGTTACTAAGGTTCATTTTGTAGACGTTATTATGGATGCCATGACAGAAATATTATTAAAGATCGAGGAGTTATCTTGCCTTCGAATATTTGTGAGATGGAATTTTGAAAAAAAAAAAGAATGCGAAGATCGAACAAGAAACGGGTTTCACACACGTGGTTGGACATTGAGTAATCGTCGATCAATGGATTTTTATAGTTATTTTTCATTCACGAAGTACGTTCGCAATACTATTCCTTTACTCTTCTGCTTTAACTTCGTTGATTCTGAAAAGATTTTCTTCGAATAATCATCGTACGATGAATAATTCATGTGCAATTAAAATGTTCCATGGGATAGAACAGAAGGCGTTTCCACAATAAATTCTTTTCCCGCTTACGATAAATTCATTTTTTTTATTGCAAATTACTTGCATCTTCCAGAAATTGTCGGAAATCATAATTTATGCCCGTGTACATACAGGATATTTCATAAAGTATAAGCGTAGCTTCGAGAGGAAACATAAATATTTGTCCAATTTGCTCATATTTCTGAGTGATTAAGTTAAATGGATTGGACAAATTTAGTGAAATATATTATGTTAGTTTAGAAATTGTTAAAATATTATTTAGTGTTACAAAATATTTTATGGAACACTGCAAGTACTTGAGATTTACTGCAATATTGGCGGACATTATAACCGAAGAACCACTTGTAAAAAACACAATATTTAAAAAGTTTATTCTTTTTTTTTTCAATTTTTATGCTTTAACTTCATTATTTCTAATTCCGTTTTATTTTTAAATTAAATTCTTCGAAACACGAGAATTCTTCTATACTTTTTTCAGCCTCTATATCGGTATATTTCTTCACGAAAAAAAAGTATACTAATGAACATTGAGTATTGTAGGTGCACGATGACCATTGTCGGGAGCATTCACGCGATAACAGATAATTCGAACCGCACAACATTTTCTCCCGATTAATTTAGATAAGATAATTAAAGTAAGCGTGCGGGTTATGATGCACGCGTATCAAGATCATCGAGGAAATTCGCGATCCAAGAGATGCACGTGCTCGTGCCAGAACATTTTCCTCGCCATGGAAACGTGGCGAAAGGTGATCGTCGCCTGAATACGATAACAGAAGTTCATAAGCTGCCGCGACGTTTAACATTTTATCTAAAAACTTTTAAATTTAATTACACGTTACAATGCATCACCTTGCCGCGTTATCGAAGGGGGATACGTTTCCTCTATCAGGCGTTTTTAACATTTTTATCGGGACGAATGCCAATTTCCAAGAAGCACACGGGGCCATTATTCACCTACTGTAAAATTCAATGTATAAGATAAGACGACAGTTGTCATCCGTTTAAAATAGATAAATTCAAACAATAAGGTTTTGTGTGATTTGCATAGAACGATATAAGAATCTGAAATCATTAAAAATTTCAATGTTATGGACGACATTATATGCCGGCTTGATTCGTAAATAATTTCCGTTGGTATTGAAAATTTATTAAACGATAATTGCAGTAAGAATAATAAATTTCTAAGTTTAATAATCAGTGTTAAATTTAATAACGATTAGTAACGTACAGTTGGTGAAATTTGATAGTTGTCGTGGACAGAAATAATTTTAACCCTTGAACGCCCATACTCTTAAATCAATATTTCAAAAATATGAGATTGATATACATATATGTCCTATCTTGTTCTTTTGAAGTAAAAAATGTCAACATCAACATACTTTATTAATTTTTTTTTATGTTTTTATTTATTTTTTATGGGAATACTTGAAAACGTGGAGATCTTACGTCACATCAGTGAAACTACGGATCCTTGCTGACGAAAGTTAGATATTAACCGGCGACAGGATTTGTCGCATTTTAAAAATGAGTGTTGCGCCGGTGTCACGCTAAGCGTTAAAGGGTTCAAACGAGAAATAAAATATTGGATTAAGTCATAAATAACATCCACTATAAGTATTGGAAAGTTGCCAAATAATGATTCAACAGGAATAACAATACGAAGATGTATTTAATCAGAATACTGATAACCTACTATGTTTAATAATGCTTAAGAATATGCAGTAAATTAACGTTGATGGTACGATTTCAAATTGCACTGTATATTGTACAATACCACCGATAATACGACCGGTCGAAGTTTAAACCAGGAAAACCGCAATTATTTGTGACTCAACCTAATTCCATATTCATGAATCAACTTAAAATTTTCAGAAAAGGTTACAATAATCTATGTCTATTCTGTTTAATAGAAAGTTTTATGAATAAGTTTGCAAAATATGTGAAACGTCCATAAACATCTACAGTCTTGTAATTATTAATTTTGATGAGACTCTGCTTAATAGTAAATTGAATTAGAAGGTCGTAAATGAAAAATATAACTTCTCTGTTTCACTAAACCACTCTGCTTAACCGTTTTACTCTGACGGGGCTCCAGTGATTTTACTATTACTCTAATAAACGATTCATTCACGACAAAAGATTCACCCAAAAATTATAGAGCGAAATAATTTGAGATTTTAAAGTATAAGGAAATAGAAACCATCACGGACACACTTCAAATAATTCTTGCTTCTAGAAACCCACGCACTCAACAGGCACATTTCATTTTTTGAAAATAAGCTTGTTCCTTTCCGTAATGTTTATAACCGCAGCGAAAATAGAATAGATCGTTGTTCATAAATTCTATCGATAATATTTACCTTTCCGTAGTAAAATTTTTTTACAGGTGTACCTGCAAAGTACAATTGTGGTCTCTCTGCGAATAGAACATGGTTCTTTTCCACAGAAGAATATTTCTCTATACGTAGACATTTTAATGTTCCTAAAGATCCAATTTATTCTCATTAAGTACTTTAATTAATCGTATTCATTCGTAAAGGAAACGAAGCAAAATACTCAGAAAATGAAGCATTTTGATTAAAAACTGAAATATTAAATGTACAATCACACGATTTTGTTTTGGTTACAAAAAATATTTATGCTTCTTTTATAATTAATTAGTAGACTGCAGATGTTTATACGTTTATGCCTGAAAGAATCGTGTAAAGTGGAATGAGATCAAACTTCTAACGAGTCGTCAAATTTTTCATATACTTTTAACTTCATAAACTCTTTTATTGTAGAATGTACTCCTTTTCACGACACTGATTTCAACAAAATAGCTCATGAAAATGGATATTTGTATAAACATCTGTAATGTAGTCGGTATTGACGATAGATTAAATTTACTCGATGTTACTCAATCAACCACGTGTGCTGTCACTAGGACATGAAATATTTCGTTATAGCCTTAAAAATGCATTTTAAGTTCCTCTGGGGAATCAGGCCAGATACATGCAAAATGTGTAGTTCAATACGTTGACATTTAGGAAGCAATTGTAGTTGGTTTTGCCTTTACTAAGCAAGACAATCGTCTGTTGTTCCTCGTTCAACCCACACGAATTTGTACAAGGTGTTAAGGAAAGAAATTGCAAACCTGAAGAATGTGTATTACTTGCTAGAGCAAGAGAAATACCTCTAATCAATATTATCCGAATATTATTCAAACGCAAATCACTTAACCCAACTCTCAAGTCTCTCGGTCAGTTTTACAATGTAACATAAATTTGTTAGAAAAGGCTATACTAAAGATTAAAAAAATAGACGTGGAAGAAGGATACATTTCAATTATAAACATTTCAATTAATTTTGAACAATTTGTTGCTCTAGCAAGAAGTTTCATATGATGTAAGAGATATTGAAGACTTTGTAGTTGAGAATCTCATGTGGAAACATTATTATTGTAGAAAATTTAAGTTTCAAACTAATTCCAATTAATCTTTCGTTCGGAAAGTACATTTTCAAAGTATTTCAAAATAACTTTATTTGTATAAAAATTCAAAATAAGGTGCTTGACACAACACAAATAAGTACACTTTTTCATGTGACGCTTTCAGAAGAGTACATATTGTAGCAATGTCAAAATTTTTATCTTTTTGTTCAGAGGAATATTGGGATAGCTGGAACTTAACCCACAAAAAGAATTAAATTTTTGTTAACGTTGTCTGTAAAAACTGTAACAAAATCGTGATACAATCGAGCGAAGGATGTTTCCTCATAACAAATTAATGCGTGTAAATTTTGTCTTCCAGAACTTCGTATCCAAAAAAATTGAATTTGAAAATTAATATATAGATACAAGAAGTAAATGCAATATTTACAGAAAACAGAAAGAATTAATAATGAACTGTCACACATTAGCCAAGTCCCAGTTAACAGCACGTATACGAAACAAATTTTCGAAGGTACTTTTTTGAAAACCGAAATCTTATTTGCACAAGTTTTACTGCAGATTTGTGATTTATTTTTCATAAAGAATAATTCCCAGCCTGGTAGTATCGAGGATCTATTTCAACCTCATATCTGAATTTTGCATAACATTTTTGCAACAGGACATAGTCGTTGGGATTATCCTAACATCTCATCGCCTGACCAGTTCGTGTAACCGAGGTTCTACTGTAGTTATTACATATTGATTTGAATATCAGTTTAAAAATCGGCACAAAATTACGGGCCAACTAAATAGCCCGCAGTAAAGCCGAAAAGATTTCGGTCTAGCCTTGACTTCCTGCAAAAATTAAAAACAGAATTTCGAGTTCACCATATAATTTCACATTTTCATGTTACGTGCTTAGTACCAAGTAATAACAGTTTATTTTAATTTTCCTGTAATCGATCAGGCTAAAGTCAGAAATGTTTAGATTTGTACGGAAAATTTCTGCATTTTTTACATCGCACACTTCTTCTGAAGAAAGAACGCTCTTATAGATTTATTGCACTCCGAAGAGTAAGAGTGAAATAATTGCTCTCTGCCAGCCAACTTATGAAGCTAAGAGATTACACTTTAGATAATTGGTCGAATAGTGTTCCTACAACTTCCTCACAGTGATAACTCGAAAAACACGTTTTTTGAGTTGCGTCACTTTTGTAGCAACGGTGTGACACGTTCAGAACGTATTAAACTTGATCGTAAACTCCCTAGTAGCGATGACGACAATTTATGGCAACTGTCGTCCATAAATTGTCTTCATCCATTGCCATGTGGTGCATCATCTAATCAAAAATCTCTTGATCGAAATTTCTGAAACCATATTAAGGATATTCGAACCTTAACAGTAGAACTACCAAATCCTTCAACCTGGTAGATTATTGATTTCCTGTCTTACCAATACTGAAGTTCTAAATGTGATATTTTGAGAATTTAAATGCACTTTTAATTAATTATACATTACAAATTACACTATACTCTATTGTACAATATATTATATTATTCATCGTAATATCTTATACAATTTAATTTAACATACATTCAACACTGGTAATTCTAGTATTAACCCTCAGACAACACACTAATGTGAAATATTGTTTCATCTGTAATATTTTATCTAGCTGGCATAACTGTTTCAAATTTTCATAGTTAACTAATTACGTCTCGTTTTTGCAATTACATATTACCATTGAATTTGTAAGGAAATTTTACCCTAAATTTTACCCTCTAACATTCTATCGGGCTGAATAACGGTTTCACAATTTCATAGTTAATAAATAATATCCCATTTTTGCAATTATTACTATTGAATTTCTAAGGAAATTTTACCCTGAAAAATATATTGTGAGTTCAATTTGCTTTTATTCTCTTCAAGTTCTGAATCATCAAAACTTAAAAATGCCAATTAGCACTAGTATTTACGTATGCTGCGGTGTGGTATTGTCTGAGTGTAACGACACATTCTTACAACGGAACACCGTGAACGCTGACTCGCGAATTGGAATAAACCTTTGTGGGTTTCTATAGTTATTCAAGACAAAAATAACGGTAAGTTTCATTCATGCCCAATTGCCCTTTGAGGGTGTGAAAACGAACCTCAAAGTCAAATAGGCACTTTCACATTTTCGCATATAACTCCTAAAGAACAAGAGATAGAAAAATATGTTTCAAACAAAAGTTTAATGATACAATAGGCGCTATAAACTTGCCTTAACAAAATTTTGAAAAAAAGTGTTTTAACAATTTTCTTTTTAAGAAAAAATTTATTTCAAAATTCTGTTAACGCAAGTTTATAGCGCTTATTGTACCACTAAACTTTTGCTTGAAACATTTCTTTTTATCTTTTGTATCTTACAAGTTATACACGAAAAAGTGTGGAAGTGCCCATTTGACTTTGAGGTTAGTTTTCACACCCTTAAATGGTGATTAGGCACGACTGAAACATACCGTTATTCTTGTCTTGAATCACTCTATAAACCCACAGAGTTTAATTCCAATCCGCGAACGTTCACAGTGTTCCCTTGTTAGTACTATTTGCAAACAGTCCTAGCGTCTACGCGTCTGATTTACCTCTTCCACCATGCATCTCATTAACAAACATTTCCGGACCATTAGTGCACCGCGAAAACGCCCGAAAAGCTTACAATATTACTACAGACACACCGTGTGACGAAACAACGGTCGAAGTGACCAAAAACAATAGAACAACTACCAACGAATTACATAAGAGGATCATACATTCCGCAGAGAACGCAAAAAATCCACCATCTAGGTATTTGTAGTGTCTGCAACATTTTTTTCTTAAACACCTTGTACATTCGGTTGCCAGTTACTTTCTACCTCCTTCTCGGGAGAGACCCTCGCGGGACAGAGTCGCTTGAAATCGATCGATCTCTGAAATATTCATCGTGTTCCGTGCGGAGACCCGCGGTTTGCACCGAAGGAATCGGCCACGGAGACCTCCCGCCCCTATCGATTAATCGATAGGCGAACCCATCGCGCACGATTTCGGCCTCGTCTACCGACGAAACGTGAATATTAATCCTCCCGGTTTCGTCCCACTGAACGGGGGAACGCTGCTCGAGGATCGAGACTGGACTATCGTCCTCTTTCTTCACGATCCTCCGACTTCCTTCACCGCATTTCTCTTTAACCATCCCTTTTTTCCGTCTTTCCTTGCCCTTTTCACTCGGATTTTCCGGGCAACCAGCCAGCCTCGGTCCCAAAAATGGGATTAACAGAGTTCGCGAGCTAGGAGCAATTCGCTTCCAGTTTTATGACCGCCTCTGTGTGCAAACCTTTTTTTTTCTCTGATCCCGTCGCTCTCTATTTAACAGTCTTTCTTCGGGTTTAATCAGGGTTCCGAGTATCGACGGCCACTGGCAGCTCTTTGACGGCTACTCAGCCGCTGAAAATGTATGCCAGGTATATGGGAAATTGTAGCTAGTGATCGTACCGTAAGTTGCGGGAAATTTGACTCACTCAGTCAGGGTTAACTTTGCCCCAAAGCTCGAAAATTATCCTTTGTTGGATTTCGCAGCTCTTTTGCTGGTATTTCTACGTGAAATACATTCTCATGGAAAAATCAAACTTAGTTTGAGAATTTGCAGGGCTGCATAATTGATAATGATCATTTTCTGAATTTGGGACAAAGTTACCCCGATTTATGGTACACGATCTGTTGACCGATTTTAGACGGTCTCGTTCAGATTTGAATATGCGGATATCGGAAAGGAAGGTAATAGGTCGGTGGCTATTGTAATGGATGGTATCTTGTTTTTGCTTCACCTGTTTATCGTATTTTGATGCCATTTTAAGTTTCGGTGAATACTCTGAATATGGTATACTGTCTGTTTGAAATTCTGAAATTTTTGACACGTTTACAGATTCTTTAAAATAGTATCATTAATGGAGTGTTAAAGTCAAAATTGATATACTTGAACTTTCTGATGTAATGTGATGTCCATCATCAGTTGCTATATTTATTCCAAACGCTTCATTAATATTTTATTTAAATTGGCCGCATTTATATCATTGATTTTCCAACTCAAAATAGTATTTTATATGTGAATTCAATGATTCCGTGTGTCACACATACTGTTTACTACGATGAATTAGTATAGGATATTTTCGAAGTAGTGTTACAAGCCGAGAAAAAGTGATTCTACATGAAAAGAGAAGTAGAACATGTAGAATATAATTTTTTAGTATGATGCTTCGTTTTCAAGATAATCGAATTTGAATATTTCGTTTAAGGCGTAATATACTCGGTTAAGGCGTCTGTTTATTACAGTCCGTTTCCACTTATTGTCAGCACGTGAACAACGTGTAGATGAGTTTTCAAATTTGACTATCTCCGAAACAAAGCGTAATAAGAAACAATTTTATTCTACTTTTCTTCTTATTTTTGCATGTAGAATTACATCTTCTCGGGTTATTCCACCATTTTGGAAACACCCTGTATATGATGAACGGAAAATTCACTTCGAAACTTATTTAGCAAGATTATTTCGGTAAAGTTCATCAGATCGCAGCATGCATTTTGATAATATCGCGAAATTATGCGATGGTTGGATTTATCACATGTTCGAGGGATAAACTTCTCGTAATTTGACAGGCGAAACATTGATCCTGTCGAAAACGCGTATAATTACAATCAGGAAGCACGTATCGATGATTATATCAAATCGAGTCGAATGGCTTTCAAATTGTTAGAAATGGTAGATACAATATTATATCTTTGAAAAGCTTGCTTCTTTTGCATTTTATTCAGTTCGTTTTTTTCCAGGAGTCGTGAAAATCCCCCGTTTTTTCTTATTATTAAAAAATTCATTTAGATGCAAACATGAAGCATGGGTCTATTCTTGCCACTGAAAGTGCATTAAGTTTTTAATTTGTGTAAAAGCAAACGGGACAAGTGTGCAACATTTGTTTGTCTCTAACATTTATTTGTAGCCGTACGGTGACAAAACAGTTCGAAGTATTTTTTAGACATTCTTCTTCTCAAATCAATTTTGAAAGATTTAAGCTCAACTAATATATTCCCATATTCAACAAGAACGTTGTTCATTAACAGATAATTAAGAGTTCAATCGTAAACGTTTATTGGCTCGACAAGAAGAAACAATCCTCAAGTTTCCCAAATCAATATTGAAAAATCAGTCCACCAAAGTTTCCATTAATTATTTGAGTAACCATAATATCAACTTAACTTCCTTCAAATCAATGAAGTCTTCAAGTAATTATCCCACTCTTCTTCATGAAGTCTGGTTCATTCCATCACACAATTTCATACTATTTCTGCATCGAAATTAACGTAAACGTTAAAGTTCTCAGTTAATCGCTTAGTCAAACTTCAACTGCCAATGTCCATTAACTTCATTGGAGTCAAGCAATTGGTGAGTTTCCTGACAACTTTCAAAAATTTACATTCTCCAAATATGACAATCAAAGAACAAAACATACAAATATAATTGTTCAATTACGATTGTTTTCAGTTTTACCATAGGATTTCACGATTCCCCAATACTTTCGTATTAATTTCCAAAGATTCGACGAGAAAAGCTTCGATACCAGACTAGAGAATCTTCGATACCAAATGAGAGAATTTTCGATACTAGACGAGAGAATTTTCAATACCCGACTAGAAAATCTTCGACATCAGGCGAGAGAATCTCCGATACTAGACGAGAGAATTTTCGATACCAGACGATAGAATCTTCGATACTAGACGATAGAATCTTCGATACTAGACGAGAGAATCTTCGATACCAGACTAGAGAATCTTCGATACCAGACTAGAGAATCTTCGACACCAGGCGAGAGAATCTCCGATACTAGACGAGAGAATTTTCGATACCAGACGATAGAATCTTCGATACTAGACGAGAGATTCTTCGACACTAGACGAGAGAATCTTCGATACCAGACTAGAGAATCTTCGATACCAGACTAGAGAATCTTCGATACCAGACTAGAGAATCTTCGAAACCAGACTAGAGAATCTTCGATACCAGAATAGAAAATCTTCGATACCACTCAAGAGAATCTTCGATACCAGGCGAGAGAATCTCCGATACTAGACGGGAGAATTTTTGATGCTAGACGATAGAATCTTCAATACCAGACGATTGAATTTTCGATACTAGACGGTAGAATTTTCAATACCAGACTAGAGAATCTTCGATACCAGATGAGAGAATTTTCGATACCTGATAGCAAATCTTCAATACAGACTGTAGAACTTCGATTTCGCGAGAGATGCGAAAGAGATCGGTCCCGGTGTTTTGCGAGGCGAGCGATTTCTAGGAGCCCGCGGAATGCTCTCAGCCGATCGGCTCGGGTCGGTCGGGCGATTGCCGCGGAAAAATCGCAGTTAACGAGGAACGCAACGTTACGAGCGTAACCTTGCAATCGTAAAGGTCTAAAAATATAATGGACGCACGGAAAACTGCATAATGCATCGACCCAACTGCACTGCGTTATCGCGCTCGCTCGCATGCATGCATGCATGCATGTATGCATGTATGCATACGGCGTGCACGTCACGACAGATAAATCGTAAATTGGACAGTGACGCTCAATTTTGCGTGTCCGCCGCCGCGATCATTTTCGCGATTCCGCGGCGAGGAAACGATATCGGCTAGCTCGGGGGCCCTCGACGCATCCCGCGCACCATCTTGGTTCGGTGCACCTTTACATTCGAGATAGGAGGACAGACTTGGTTACATTTTTAACAGACTACGTATGATTCGCGAGATATCTCGTTTTAGTGTTTCCCTATGATCGTGCCATTAATAATTCGTTAATTTTAACCTATTAACCGGGGAAAACAAATGAACTGGTCATATATGACTAGGGTAGATGTCCCAATTAGTGCCATCTTGAGATTGTACCGTAACTTCGTTTAATCGTTTTACGTGTTGCTTAACCTAAAAATCGTTTCAGTTTGCAATATAATGTTATTTAGCATCTATTTAATTAAAAAAGATAGTTTTACACATTAAATATGAAGAATTCATCGGTAGCTAATTAAAGTCTGCGAGCATTGTCACTATCCCTGTAACTGTCACCTAAAAAATTAGTGTAATTCTTATATACTTTAACAATTCATTTATACATATATAGATTGAATAGTAAAATTACGGTTCTTTCTTTAGTATAATTTCGCCATCACTTCCATTTTTGTGGTTGTGCTTTTGACGCTCAAATTGCACTTTCATTTTTCAACAAGAATTTTTAAATACTAGGTATATACAAGTACTTGTATTTCTTTATTTTTACGTAAATCAGAGTCCGAATTTAATAATAAAATTTTTTGTACGCAATTCTGTATGCGTTACATTTTTATTAAGTAAAATAAAAAAGTGGGATTATTAGGGACAGTGACAGTAATTGGGACATTTACCCTATACCTTTTTAACTGTACCTTCCAATGATTATTAATTTTTCGTTTCATTATCCTAATAATCGTGCCAAAATATTTGTATTGGTACAAGTTACGTTTTCCTCGCGTTTGTTGCAGGACAAAATTGCATCAGATTGGTTTCATTCGTCATTATTTGAAGTTATGTCAGCATTGCCGTCCAAAAAGTGAACCAGTTAATAGATTAAATTAATTCGTTTTGGTAGCTGCAATAATATGAGAACTGAAACTTGCTGTAATTTGTGAAATAAATATTGGAAAAAATGTATGTCAGAAGGCAGAACATCATAAAAATAATAAGGTTGTTTTTAGAACGTTGAAAGTTGAATAAACAAGTTGGGTTGAACTTGGAAAATAGAGATTTCATGCTCATGAAGCATCATCATTTTTGAGATTTTTAGGAAAAAAATACGTCCTGTATAATCCACATGATTAACATTCAAGTTCTTCCAATGTATCTAATTTATTCCTGAAGTCTGCTTATAATTTACATAGTTGTTGCAACTTTTTGCCTCACATTCTGCATGTGTATCAATGTACATTTCTTAAGTCCATGTGTATTCATGTACACAGTTTTACGTCCTTAAATTTGTTAATGTATTCCTCTCATCACATGAACTCCTTATAGAAGTTCATAATTAATAATTGCGTATTATGAATCAGCAATGTTTATACGTGAATAATTCGTTCAAAATATAGGAACATTTTCAGTTCCAGTAAATATTAATTTCGTCTTTATGAATTATTTCTTATTTCACTTTCACGAAGAATATTTTATTGCAGCCATTTGTTTTATATCGATTAGATGGATGTGTTTCATATTTCACTGATTTTTAAGGTTACATTTCAATGGTTCTGTCACTACTTCTTTTCTTCAATATAACGTTCCAATGGGGTATTCTGGTATTCCAAATTTTACTTCTTCAACTTAGCAATGAAACGCACAGAATTAACTCACAAAAAATTCGGTCACATTTTGTCATTTATTGTTTGTCTATATAAAGAAATACTTCTACGAAAATTCCAACCAAATCGTATCGTCATCATCGAAACATTAATAAAACTCTCAAAGTCATCGAAACATCTTGTACATCCACGAAGAGTGTGCAAACTGCTTCGAATGTCACGGATGATCTCGAACCAATTTTCAACAGTTGCACAATAGCCCATTAATTGGGATTCTTCAAAACAGCCGGCGTTTCCGGTACCTCGGAAGAGGGACCAGCTCGTTGATTGATCACGGCCTGGCGCATTTTCACGTATTACCGATTCCCAACAACCGTCTCCTCGAATCATCGTCAATTAACAATGTTACCCGACGATGGTAACTGACGACTCTCGAGCTCGAAACCCTGACAAGCGTGACAGACATACTAACACTCATAAGTATCTGGACAATTGACAAATTCGTAATAACTAGACGTACATTTATGCAAATATAGACTTTCAGGAACTAATTTATATTTCATAAACCGATCCAGGTATGTAGCAACGTCCAAAAGATTCTAGAACAACTCCGATTTACCAGAGCAAAATTGAAAACCATCCTATCTATTCCAGAATACAATTTCCCTGCATTTTACCCTATTCATATAAATAACTCATAACAACATTACAAGGAAATAAAAATTAAACACAGTTCCTTTAACCCTTTCACTGCTATTGGCGCCAGTAGGCGTTTCGAAAGTGTTTTGCCAACAAATGTTGGTGCTCTATTCTCAACAACAGCTACAAAGCGCTTATTCTTCGCATAATTTGCAGGAGCATACTACTGAGACACCACTGTCACCGTGTAGTTCGAAATTTTCTACAATCATAATCTCCGACAAAAAATTGTTCTATTCGCAACGTCGATCACAGTTACATATCTGCCGTCTATGGGTTTACGTTGTAATCCTCCACAACGAAGGACTTAACCCTCATCCGTCCCCCATGTCCCTCGGTGTCTAGGTAACACAATAGTAAAATATGAATATAATGCAGGGACAAATAGATAACTTTGCAAATTCTTTAAAACAAAAGTCACGACGTCTCAGTTAAGTTTACGTATACATAACAGAATAACATCGTTCCTTAGGAGAAAAACGTGTCGGATTGACACAAGGGACGGATGAGGGTAAATGTTTGTTAGTAAATCAGAATGAAGTCAGACATCTTTGGACCTTGCAATGTACCTTTGAATGGTACTGTACACGCCAGAATCAGGTAGAAACTCGTAATAAAGAGGTAAACGATAATCTCACGCGTATCGAAGACTGGTTCTAATTGCACCGCGTAGGAAAACGTGTTCTCCGCGTGGATAACAGGTCAAGTTTTTCACGTTTTTCCACGAATCGAAGCCTCGACACACGCGTTTCCGCCCTGCACAGACGCGTATCCAGGGGTTGGTCGCAATTACGCCGGGTCGCGGAACCCAACGATCGGCCGAACGGCAAAGTGCAATCGAGAAGAGAATTAATGAACGTCGTGCACCACTGACGTAGAGTACAATCAATTAGTAAAGTTCCAATTAACGTGTAGGTTTTAGGTCATCCGACGGCCGCCGCCGACGCGTGCAGAATCGACGCGTCGCGGCCATTAAGATAAGTTCAACGTTTTCAC
Organism: Dufourea novaeangliae; assembly: GCF_001272555.1. Taxonomy (NCBI): domain Eukaryota; kingdom Metazoa; phylum Arthropoda; class Insecta; order Hymenoptera; family Halictidae; genus Dufourea; species Dufourea novaeangliae. The sequence goes on along the minus strand of NW_015373886.1, from coordinate 1,734,776 downwards.
CGACCCTCCCCTGATTTTTGGAGCGTCTCCCATCCCTTATTTTCTCTGGATAGCTACGCTTTTCCCACCCCGTGTTAGATCGATCCCTTTCGTTTGCCGTCGCGGGATTTACCTTGGTATTCTGTTAGGAATCGATAAGAAGTGATTTTTGTTCACGAAATGGGAAAAAATTGGACTGGATGGATGTAATAGGGTGGACCTATTAACTCTGTAGTTCTACTCGGGTCTGTATGACTTGTAATGAAGGGTGAAATTGTAGAAAAGCTACCTACCCTCCGATTTGGATGATTTTTGGATACGTTGTAAAACTCGACATTTTGAACAACTTTTTTCAACTAACTGGCTCAATTACGTTCAAGTGTCTACATTGCTCTTCACTACAGAAGTAGCAAATATTTGAAAAAAATAACTATATTACCCCAAATTTCCTCTCGGAAAGTGGTCTTTACAATATGTACTGATAAAAAAAATTTGAATTTTCATAGATGAATATCTTCGATAGGTTCTAAGAATTAATTATCATACTCGAGATTGATGAATTCGTTTAACGTGTTTAGAAAGGCAAAAATTTCTAAAGTTTTCTTGATATTAATAGAAGAAATCATTAGGCTAATGTTACTAGCAAATTTACGAAATTATATAGTACAAGTGGTTGATTCTCAACATTTTACAGAAGAAATTATATGTAAATTATTTCGATGCGTTAGACTATTTAATTTATGATTGTAAATAATCGAGGAAATTTTATCGAACGTTAGCGACATTGAAAATTTTAAGAAAGTTTTATCATCGTATAGTTTTTCACCTTCTCCGCGGATTTATCTCTACTAGGTTCCATGTTGCCTAAACAAATTTTCCTTAGTTTCACTCGCCTGAGAAATTTCATTCCATCGCTCCGTTTCAAATTTTCCCTCTCGTCTAGCGTGAAAATAATTTGAAAAAGTCTTATGTCCGAAAGATGAAAGGTCCTCAGAATCGGAATCCTTCTACCATCGAGCGAACAGGAGGTTCTACGAGGAATTTCAATCAGGGGGGTTCATAAAACCTGTTCGATTTTCGATCTCATCCTCGTCATCATCCTCCATCTTGGAAAATCGGCGCGTGCCTCGAATTCGTACGCCGGTTTCTCTGCATAGAGCACTACACGTAAACCTTATAAGTATTTCCGGTAGGCCCTCAGGACACTGCTCTTAATCTTTTAGCTCGTAATCGTTCGCCAAAAAATATTGAAAATGATTTAATCAATTAGCTGCAATTCCGTTACGTGAAGAAATTGCATCTTAAAGGACATTCCGTTCGTGATAGAAATTCCGTCTTTCATTTTCTTCGATCTAATCTGGAAACATTTGGTTCCTTAAGATGCAAGACTCTACACTGGCGGGAAGAAGCTTCGATTTGGCTCCAGGGAGGTCTTGGAATCGCGTCTTCTTGATGATCCCTAGCTCCTTAGTTCGACGTAGCACTCGAGTTTCTGTTCTAAAGTTCCTAAAGACTCGTTCTAACTTAATTGTATATAATATATAGATGATAGATTGTACTTATTAGTGTGGTAAAATCGTTAACGTCCTGTCGTTTGTAGATATCGCGTAAGTAAATTAATCCGAGACGTCCAAAATCCGACGCGGAGCCTGAAACGTAGCTGAGTTACTAAGTAAAGCGTGTTTCATTCCCATTTTTTATTTTATTCGAATGGTTCCCCTCGTGCTCATCGATCGTTTAATAAATTATTATTATTTATTCTATCCTATGTTCTTAACACTTTTGCGATTGCTACAACTGTTTCACGAGTACACCATTCGGCGCTAATTGTTATGATAATGGCGTGTATTGAAACGAAGGTGTAAAATTGTATTTATTGCTTCTTTGATGGCAAATGTTAGAAATATTATTAAGGAAACGCAAAACTGTTAAGACACCTTTATTATATTTATGTTACAAAGTTTATTTTATACTTTGGGTATGGCGTCGTTTAAATTTCCCGCCAATTCTGTGTCAATCAATCTTCGGGAACCGGAAAGATATGGATTCCTGTTAATTTGTAAGAGAAGAAAATAAAATCTTGATATTTATGAGAAGACGAAATTGATCTCTGTACACATGTACATATAATCATTATGCAAAAATAGTGTAATGTCTAGTAACAATTAGAAAGAAAGAAAATATTACCTTTATTTTTAAGAGAAGTTTTCTTGTAACCGTAATAAAAAAAATTACGATGAGTATTTCAGATATAGATTCACGAAAATAAAAAAAGATTTTTATTTTCTATGTTTCGTTGAACATGGTGCTCCAATAATTGCTACTTTATGAAACATGTGTTTGTCATCATACTACCGACAAAAATGATTGGATCACAGTATACACTAAAGAACAGTGCATTAATCGTTTCTTCAATTTATCAAGGTTTAATAATAACACTAATCAATGGTTGACTGTGAAGATTTAAACAGTTAAGCGTCGTCAAGCCCAAAGTATCAAAGCCGATATACACTACCACGCAATAGTAATTGATCACTTATTTTACGAGAAACCAAGTCAAATCATGTAGCAGAAAACACGCAAAACAGATGATTACACTTTTACATATTGCAAGTTGTTACATAGAACAGTTACAAAATTATAAAATACTAAGTTTATGTTATTGTTTTACTTCTGTTTCTTTCATAAATACTTTAAATGATCAAATTTATTTTTGTGGGTAGTGCATATAAAACTCTACCGAGGAGACTTGAGATTTTCGTAAAACATATTGTGAGTCTTCGATCGAGGTTAATTATTTCATGACGCTACGAGAAAACTTTTTCGAAATTACTTACAATTGGCCGCTGCAAGTTAATAATCGTGATGATCGTCGCAATGTAATTATTAGACATCCGCTAATTCCTTTTAACTCATTTCACAAGGCTCAAGCTCGCTCGGTTACGTTTAAAATAATATTTTATTTAAGTTATGCGCGAGGGATACGTGAACCCTTTCCGTCCACGAACGTTGTGACACTTTTAGTTAAGTTTACCTCGCGGCCAATCATCGGTACGTTTGGCGAAGGTTCGACTTGTACTTTTGTAGCGTCTCCAAGAGGATCTTGGAATCGATTGTAAATAGAAACGTACACGTAGCATATCGCCCATGCCTCTTGCCAGGAGGTATCACGTTGCAATACACACATATCCTGTAGAATTTATCCTAATTAGAGTTCCTGCGAAGGCAACAACGCCGTTGATCAACGGTTCGAACTTTGTGTCCCCTGTTCTCCGCAAACACGTGACTAGAAACAAAAATGGCGGCCAGCGAGAAATGGCGGGAAATATAAATTGGCGCGATCTTAAATCGGTTGTTGGTTTATCGGAAGAATCATGGAAAGTAGAAAAATTTGAGAAATATTGAAAATCTGTTGAAAACTCGGTAATTTTTTATGTTAAAGTTACTGCGAACCTATTACTTTTTGTTATTTATGTTAAGGTTATGCAGAAACTAGCTTCGTTAATGTTTTAACGAGGGAAATAAAAGTAGAATTCTCGTGCTGCTGCCAGACATGTTAACAGATCGAACATGGAAACATCTTCAGCGAAGTCCTCTCTGCTACGACTCTCCCGAGAGGCATTCCTTCTTCTGCTTTTCCTTAATTATCGTTTAGCGGATGTTATTGACAGTATTAAAAGAATTACAAAGAGTTAAGTAACACAATACACGCACACATACACACACGTACATATTGCACAGGAATCACTACTTACCCACACATAACCTACAAACGAGAGAACACGTACACGGTAATGTACACGCATATTTAAAGAAGTATATATTTATATTTATAAATGTATGTACACAGATTTATTACGGGAGATAACACGACGATGCGTAATTGGCAAGCACTTTTACGAAGTACAAGACGTTAGTAGGACTTTATTAGTACCAACCGGATGTGACGCGCGTGTGCGAGCGTGTGTATGCGGGTCACGAGTGGGTATGTAACTGTGTGAAATATAACGAAAAACAGAAGAGTAGAACCAGAAAAGGATGAAAATAATAATCTTGCGGAACGGACCCCCCGCGTATTCACGAGATGAGATAATGTTTATTAGGTTTAGGGGAGAGACAGGAGTGAGAATAAGGGCGTCGCATGTATAATAATTAATTAGGTACCTATACGTATATATAATATGTATACATATGTGTATATATATATGATACATATACATATAATTTATACATATATATATATATATATACAATATGAACCCATAAACGATTAGCGCGACTATTAATTTTCCGGACTAAAGTTCCTTGGGGGTTATGCGTTTGGTACGTGTCTCGAACCGAAGCCACCCCGATGTGATGACGGTGCTTTGTTTCTCTTTTTAATTAGAACTTATTGATTTTTATCATCATCCTTAAGCGACATAGTTTATGTTACTTAGGATTTATTTTGTTATTCTAACAATATTATTATTATTATTATTATTATTATTAATTATTAATTATTACTATTATTATTATTAATTATTATTATTATTAATATTATTATTCACGACATACTATTACGTTTACTTATACATACATTATTAAAATATACGAATGCCTATTTTCAAACACGAACCCACGTTCGCTGTATTTTTCTTTGTGTTCTCATTTTTTTATTTTGTCCACCAATTGGAACCTGCTTACCACGTCAATCCAATCGAAACCTGATTTCCTTCTTCCTGTAGCTTCCTGTTATAACGAACTTTTAGTACGCAAAATGTTGTTAACCATTTTGATGTAAATATTGATGTATCATGCAGTTCGAGCAGAAATCGATTTAAGTTACGAACATTGAAATTCTTTTGTATAATCGAGAGACTTTTACCACTTTGATTATATATTAGACTTAATCGACCAATCAGAATGATTTAAGCATTCTGCATATTGACGGAAACACGTTCAGCATTGTACAAACAATCTGACAGATTGTCCACTTCCTTATTTAATATGGAACATTACATTATACCTTATGTGATTTTTACCTGTGTATTTGTTTACATTGTATCGAATGAAACGTACAGCTAATTGAACACAGTAACAGTGAAGTAACTCAATTATAAAGCAATAAGCAAGTGATAGCATTGTTTACGTACGGTTGAAAGTGTTTTGAACGAATATTCACATATTATTGGTTACGTAACATTTTTGCATCAATATGATTAACATATTACGATAATGAATAAGTTTGTCAAATAGTTTAGAAACATCCTGGGTACGATGATCGACCAAGCTACCGTTTAAATGACATACAAAATGGTGAACGCCGAGGCCCTGGACTAAAAGTATTACCAACATCAATGATTAGCAAAATTTCATTGACGAAATAGATGCTACACTTTTCTTAATTGATTCACACTTGATTATACTTCAAGTTTCGTTTAAAAAAATGTTTAAACCATCCAAATATTACTGACAGGAAACTGGACATTCAATTTAAGGTTTCATTTATAATATTGATTTAATAACCGTGCATAATCCTGATATTCGGTGTGCTCGATTCGGTAAATAACCCTTTTAATTTTCATTACATCTTGTACAATATTATTACAATTTCAATGTTCCCGTGATATTTTTCGACCATCACATAAAAAATACCAAACTGCATGTGATTTGCTTCAGTTCAGTCTTAAATATAGTTAAATTCAGATGTTTATTCTTTTCTTTTTCTTTTCATAATAGCTCTATAATACAATTCGAATATTTCTTAACGTCGGAGGAAACATTTATATTATTCAGTCGTCGCGTGATTTGCAAAAGGTTAAAAGCTGCCCGGGACAAGCGTGGAAAATTTTCGGTGAATAATTGAAGTTTCCAAGCCTCAGTTGAGTACCACTGATACGCAACGCCGATTAATCGCATCGCGACCGGCGCGTACAGAAATATTGCGGATACGGCGTATTATTCTTTTTTTTCCTCGGGCGACCGCAAATTTTTACGTAAAAACATGTGACGTACTTTCCCGGACTTTCGCGATTTTTCGCCATATCGTCGTCCAATGTTCCATAAATATTATCCCCCTGTACAATTTCGACGCGGAATAAGCTCTTTCCGGCTCACGAATTTTCTTTTTTACACGGCGGTCCTTTCATTTCGGATTGAGTGGAAAATAGCGAAAAAAAGAACTGATATTTTTAGCATTGACAGACGACTCCGGCAGAATCCTGATAATTCGGAAATTCAACAGCTTCAAATCTTCCACACGAATGTCTTTAATGTAAACAATATTCAGATTGTAATATTAATTATATTTGCTTTTATGATTCCATTACCTACGCATGGGTTGCCTCGAGTTCACGTTCTTTCGTTAACAGTTTCAAACTTCACTTCTTTTAGCGATTCCGTTTCGGAAGATTGTTCGATTCGTACCTTGAAAGGAAGCAGTGCTCGTCAGCTGGGTAGTATAAACATTTGGAATCAGTGTTGGATCGTTACCGAAACAATTTCACTCGATCTGTAAACAAAAATTCTCCGATTCGTTTGAAACGCGCGAAACAATTGCCTCTGTTGCGGGCTTTTAATGTTTCCTGTAGAGCGACGAAAGCAGGTCAGAAAGTTACTTTGCAGCATTCACCCACGGAAAAGTAACAACTGTGCTAAATTCCTCGAGGTCAGTGATGGGAATCAAGAGCGCACAATGAAAAATTCGAATCGATTATAGGAACACAATATACAATACCTACGTCATCGTAAAATGGAGTTCAAAATTTTCATTGATTAAATAAATGAGGAACGTGTCAAAATTCGAACCTCTATTTGTCTTTTACATTGATTATGGTGATTATATTTTTTGGTGAAATAATTATTCATAGCACTTCGATTAGTACCATTAATTGTCCATTATTTTACGTGACGTAAGATACATTTACAATTGATTGCAAATTATTTAACGATCAGTAGATATTGGATAAAGAATTAATGGATATTTGACGTATACATATAGATATGTAGAGGTTTCACGATACGTAATACGGTTCCAATTAAAAAATATTCTTTGCACTTCAAGAAATTATCATCCCCAAAAGACTAATATGTCTGTGTATTTAATCAATTATAATCTGTACTCGTTTAAAATTACTACTCATTTGATCGTTCAAATTTCCATGATCCGAAGTTTTGAAGAATTTTTCATTTGCCAGACCTGTACAAGAAGTTCAGAAACTGAAATTTTCGAAGCTGGTACAGCCTCAAATATGTTTACCACCGCATAATAATGATTGAATTATTTAAAAAATATGAAACTATCTTGTGAAAATCAGTTTTTCTCAAATAAACGTGGTAAGTCATCGACGATCTGCACACAACGAAAAAATAATAAAATAACGATTACAATTCTGGCAATAATTAACCTCCTTTGACACCACTGGCCCACACAACTTAATTAAAAATTCTTCATTTGTACGACGTTATTAACACGCGAGTTTCATTTCTGACGAACTCAATAATGATTTCTATCGTCATTCACGACACGATATCACGTCCACTATTGCTTCACCGAGGTCTTCTCCTCATGTTCCCCAAAAGATTCTCACAATCTGTGACACTCCACCGAAAAAAAAGCATCCTCCAATAAACCTTTTTTTCGATCGATTCACCGATCGAAATCTTCTCTTACTCTCCTCGAACTCGGTTGAACGTTGAACGCGGCGAAGTCGCATGTGCAGAAAGGGGAGGGATAAAAAAAAACTTAATAAAAGAGAACACTTTGACGATTGCCGGCGCACTCGACCGACTGTAACATAAAAAGTAGGCTTTAATGATTAACGGGGGAAAAGGAGAGGAAGCAAAAAAAAATGACGACAAACAGACACACACATAGGGAGGGGGGATAGGGGTGACGGAAAAGCGCGCGCGCACTCACACGCACACTAGAGAGAGAGTGAGAAAGACATATACAGTGGGTTAAAAAAGTATTCGCACACTCTGTAAAACAGAACAACTTTTTTAAAATTGGATCAAGTGACTTGAGTCTTTTTTGTGAAGTTAGAACGATTGGTTTACTAAATGATGTGTTAAAGAAATTTTGAAAAAGTTGCAATTGGTTGGAACCTCGAAGCAAATAGTGAAGGTCGTTTTTTACAACTTTTTTCATCTGAGACTGTAATGAACATTTAATAAATACATTTAGAAGAGTTAGTTATGTTAGTTATATCCATGCTAAAAATTTCCTCGAAGTTGGTTAACATTGCTATGAGATACGAACGATTGAAAAATGTTGAAAAACGCTGTTTTTCGCGACTGTTGACCTACAACTCTAGTGAATCTGAATATTCTCACATCCTTCGATGCCTGTCGCTCGTTTCTTTATTTACCGATTTCAATAAAAGTTTCAACATGTATATAACTATCCTAAATCTTCGAAATGTGTTTATTAAATATTCACACAGTCTCAGATAAAAAAAGTTGTAAAAAACGACCGTTACTATTTTTTTCGCGGTTCCGACCAATTGGAACTTGTCCAAAATTTTGTTTACCCATCATTTAGTAAACTAATCTTCCTAACTTCACAAAGAAACTCAAGTCACTTGGTCGGATTTTGAAAAATTTGTCCTGTTTTAATGAGTATGCGAATACTTTTTTTACTCACTGTAAGTGGCGTATATGCATACACTTATGTATAGTAATTTATCGCAGAAAAAAGAAACGCATAGACAAAACATTGTAGAGTTACGATTACACGTAGTGGCGAATTAAAGGGCTACACGCGTCCGGAAATGGAATGGGCTCGTGGTACACGCGGAGCCACGTGGTCACGCGTTTCGCGCTATCGTTCGAATCGATGATGCCCCGCTTCCGGTATCCACACGAGTTTCCTGGAACGCACTTCGACGCGCTGCTATCATGGCGGAATGGACACACACGGTGTGGTCGTAAAATCGACCGGGGAGCTTGAAGTGCTCGTATTTAGGTCGCGGGACGAAAAAAAATTGACAGAAACGTGGAGTACGGTGCCATAGGTCTCGCTCGTGGTCGTGTTAACCCTTTAAAGGCGTTATTTTGTTTTCGAAATGTGTTTGGAAATTTTTCAAGAAATTATCATTTCCTCATGACGAGTATACTCGTCAACACTGTTAATACTTTAACGGTGGAATTTTGTTGTGTTTAGAGATTATCCAAAAAGTGGTCGGTTTCCTCATGACGAGTATATTCGTCAAACATCGTTAACACTTTAACGGTGGAATTTTGTTTTGGATATGTGTGCCTGCGTAATTAAAATTAAGCGATGTCGAGTGTACTCGTCATTTTCTAAAAAGTGGTTATTTTCTTGTGACGAGTATACTCGTCAAACGCCGTTAAAGGGTGAAGCTGTCTCAATTCGGTTTGAGTTGGATAGTTTCCCTGTTTTTATCGGACGTCAATGTTTGCTTAAATATAGACAGAAACTGAAACGTTTCGAGCAATGAATTCTATTTGTATTACAAATATGAAAATTTGTCATTTTTCTGGTAATGGGAATTATCGGTGGCCGACAGTATTATCTTTTTGAGACAGTGAAACGTAAAGCTGCATACAGCCCTGCGTCCTATGCATTCCCAAGGGTTCGATATACGACCACACTGTCTTTTTTAGCAACAGTACCTGTTTGATTTTTCTTCCGTTATTTCTATGGCAGAACATTAATTTAACGATTTAGTGTATTGTATCGAAAAGTAATATTGGACAAATTCAAAATTGACCGTGAAAATATGAAATCTTGGGGTACACGTGTATAAAGGTTTTAATTTTAACCGTAATGGAGTAAGCTCATCATACTACTGATTATGATACTCGAATCGTTTAACCTTCTTGCATTATTCGAAACACTATTACTTTACTACCCCTTCCGTACTAGATTCAGATTACTTTAGATATTCAAAGTTTTTCAGATTCTTGAAATATTTTTAAATCACTAGATTCTGTGGACTTGATTTATTCGAAAGTCAGCAAACAAGAATATCTATGTTAACACGTTCGCCGCCATTTTGACCAATGGTAACCGATTCTGTAGTTAGATTTCCATTCACATCACATTTTCATTGGAATTTCAATATCGCGAATGAATATGGTTATTGCAAAAACACAAAAAGTTATAAAGTATCAGATGCAATTACAAAAAATCGAGTATTTCATGATTCAGAAACATTACGGGGACATACTTCCGTGCAAATAAAAAGCATCTACGGCAACAAACTTATTAATTCATGGGGACACTTTCGTTTAAATTGAGTAAACTTTACAAATTTGAATGCATATTTCGAGATCAACAATGTTAATTACAATGATAGATTTTTCAGCGTATAGACTTTGTCTAGAAAAAATTGAAACCTTCTTCAGCGTTTCTTTTATCTTTCAGAAAAAATTAACACATTTGAATAATCTCCACGTGTCTCAAATGCTCCCAGAAGGAATAAATCGTCTCTAGGAAAATCACCAAAAATCGGTGTCCCCTCGAAGAAATTAATGGTCCGCGATAGGATTCTACCAGTTTCGTCGTTTTCATCGAACTCCGCCGATACAGCCGCACGCAAAAATTCATTTCCCGGATTATTCAGGGATCATTTGTTGCGAGTGAACGGCGGTACGATTTTTATCCGGTAATTAAAAAAGACTCGTCGTTACGCTCGCGACTTCGAGCGTTATCGTCGGGCCCGATCGAGCGTTGTAATTGGCGGCAGGGATCCCAGGGGCGCGGTTACACGCGATTCGAGCGATTTTTCGAGTGGCGCGACCGAGCGGGTTCGCGTCGCCGTTTCGCCCGTGCTCGCCGCCGTTGGAATAACACGTTTACACGGAACTGTATTGAAATTTGTGTAAGCTGAACGTTTCCCATATCAGTTGTAGTTCATATCAATGCGCGCCGAGGGGAATGGCCGCCCTATCGTGAACCGCGGCGATCGAAAGATGATCGAGGGCCGATTTTTCTGGAAACGGAGTTCCAGTCATTGGAAGTATGCAGAAAAAAACACAGCTTCCACTGGAAAGATTGGTTTTGTTTTAACAAATACGCACGAGAGACACGTTTTTCTTTTAAAAAATGCCCGTTCATGATTAATACTTGAACTGAAGTGCTTGGATAATGAAAGCTATGTTGTATTTTCATTTAAGAATTAAGGATTTTTTTGAAAGAAAGTTTGATTGTCGATTAGCTTTTTGACTATTAGTACATGTTATTCAGCACATCAATGGCTATCGCAGGGACCGCGGAAACCTTTTTTGATCAACAATTTCATTCCTCTTACAATGCAATATAACTAAAAAAAATTTCGAAATTTGAGATTTAAACCTCCGCCATTTTGTGTACTTTTTAACGGTCACAATAATTTTGGTCCCGACGATAACGACCCTCATACTGATTGAAAATCAGTTTGAATTTTTTTATTCTGATGCTCTGTTCTCGCGGAACCACCTACGCCAGTACATAATTTTTTCAAGGTGCTCACTTCAGTACGATATAACATGTACAGTGAATCCGCGATGAATGTTCGGAGATTTCTCGGTATTTAACATGAAATACTTCATGAACTAATGGCCATATGCGGCTGAAACAAATACCATTGGCTTCAGAATTCAAAGCTCTATCACTGTGTTAACCCCCACTTAAAATTTTCCTGTCAGTGTCGAAAAAACTTCAAACACTCATCGAGGATTTATTGTACATAAAAAAATATTGAAAGTTTCAAACAAAAAATTATTTATTCTCTAATTAAGTATCCTAATAGATATACAACACTTCATTTATGTTGAATATTTCGTTCACTGAAAGAAAATGCCCAAAAGATGACAATTTTTCAGAACTTCACAGTTGCAAGACCCCTTAAGAAACGACGTGCCCGGTTCCGTCATCGATGCAACTTCTTTTGTTTCCCTTTGTCACACGGAATTCTCCTTCTGGCTCGCGTGTTATTAAGGGCTGCGGGCGGTCATGCTCGTTGGCGCCTGTTCCCGCCCTTTTGTACGTTTTCGAGTGGCGCCGCATTGTTCGAGCGAGTACATACGCAGAGCGGAGATACGGGAAACAGGTCAGGGGCTGAGGGTTCTAAGTTTAACGCGTAAAATTGAAATTATCGAGCAATTTCGACGGTCGGGTTACATATACATATGTACAAGCCGCCGCAGCGAAGAGAAAGAGAGAGAGAGAGAGAGAGATACCGCGTCGCGTCGCGATACCGAATTGTTCTATCGATTATGTCACGACGCCCGTCGTCGCGACTTCCTCCTTCCGTTTCGCGATTTCCATGGAGCACTTCTTCCGCTTCGTTCGATTGAAAAAATCTTGAAATAGTACGAAACCAATCAAATATACTGAAAATTCGAAAGCAAAATTTTGTTTAAATGTTGTAGATGAACGCTGTAAGTGCGTTTAAGACATGCCGATTGGTAGTTGCAGCGATTTTTTTTTAAGGTCTGATAAGACACTGATCCAAACGATGAGATTTTGTATGTCTGATGGAAAATTCTTTAAATGTAGTGCTTAATTTGTAATCTGAGAGGTTATTGTGAAATTTGATTAATAATCCAAAGTAGACGGAAACTTAATCGTATAAATTATAAATATTGGCAGTGGAGGGTTGATAGCAATTTTTAAAGTCAATGAAAGCAACTTACAATTTGTACAGTGTCTGGGAAGTTATAAGTTTAGAAATGTGTTCAGATTTCTGATTTGTCGATCTATATTTTTGAGTGGAATTGAAAAGTGTTCTTCTTTTTCAATGAATTTAATACTCTTATTGTATTGAAAAATTAATTGTAATTTTATTAATAGAAGCTATTTTTATTAATATAGCTATAGAAATTAGAATATATTCTCGACAAATATATTTAACATTGTTACTTATTATTAAATTATATATTTAATCTATTACCGATATTTTGAGTAAAGCAAGAACTATGGATGTAAGTGAAAATTTCTAAATAATTTTCCTCGCATACACAGTGTGGAAAAGTAATCAGAGTATTAAATCGTGGAAGCCTGCTACTTCCTGCAAAATCACGTCGGAAATTATGATTGGAATTTTTTTCGGAAGCAAATTTAATAGCTTTCATGGATATTAACCCTTTGAGTCGAGATGTTAATTAACGGGGAATTCCAATTTATGAAATATCACACGATGTCATTACATATTCCGTTAGAAATGTCGTTCCCGCTGTTAATGTATATTATTACATACTGGTTAATACTACATTCTAAATTAAATTGGAAACGGTAACAAGAAGTCTAGTCGTCGGGGCCGAAAGTGTTCTGGCAGCGTTTCAAAGTTTTCGTTGCAAAGCAGCGCGTGATTCATTAATTACATAATTGGAAACCGCGGTCCCGTAACTAATTTCGATCAATTTTACAAATGCAGCGACGTGATTTTCCCTTCAAAGAACCTCATTTATTTAACGTTTAACTTCCGTCCCACTCTAATTTCATAATGCGCAATTTTCCACAGGACGATGTTTGTCGTTAAATTAAAATCCCCCCTTCAATTTAATACAAAGACCATCAATCGGCGTTAGCGTTCATTTAAATTAATAATTTACAAGACATCGAATCCATTCTCTTGAACGATTTAATTACTTGACTATCTAAAATTTTGATTTACCATTTTTCCTCTACTTAGTCAAGTTGCAATTACAGAATATACTATACTTTCTAGGAAATTATTTTTAAATTAGTAACATATTTTAAGAATTTGAATACAAAAATTTGTTGGTGATTCGTATTTTTTTGTCCTTACACGGATTTGGAGGAAGAAATGCAATATGGACATCGTTGTAGGACAAAATATCCCAGGTATCTAATTAAAAGGAATTATTCAAAACGTTAACTGGAAACATATTCGTCATTCTTTCGATGAAAAAGTAGAAATTCTTGTTTAATTGACAAAACTTCAAACAACAATACTTTCGCGGTACAAGAATTTGTTGGTGTTGTACCAATACCTTGGTTGTATCAGTACTTTTATCGTAGCAGTACTTTGATTGCACCAAAATTTTGGATGCACCAGAACTTTGGTTGCACCGAAATTTCGGATGCACCAAAATTTCGGATGACCAGAATTTTGGATGCACCAGAACTTTGGATGCACCAGAACTTTGGTTGCACCAAAATTTCAGATGTACCAAAATTTCGGATGCACCAGAATTTTGGATGCACCATAATTTTAATACCACCAGAACTGTGGTTGCACCCGAATTTTTGATGCACCAGAACTTTAGTTGCACCAAAACTTCGGTTGTACCAGTACTTTGGTTATACCAATACGTTAGTTATACCAGTATACTTTAATTGTACCACTCGGGACCGGATGTCACAATCCGACCGGCGCGTCCATATTGGCTAAGACAGTGGGTTCCTAAAAGTTAAACAACGTGGCGCTAGGCGTCTTCGTGCCCTGAACCCCCGACCCTGGCGGACTTAATCGTCGCTGTTCAAATGGGGAGAGAATCGCGCGAGACAGAACAATAGTGAATAGCAAGTAAATTTAAGCGTTACGATATAAATAGGAAGAAAAGATATGCATTGCTCGACTAGGTTAGTCGTGGTAATACAAGTAGTTTGCTCATGGAAGAGAAGATCGACTGACCGAGAGTGTCCGGATCGAAGCGATAGATGAGACGCGATCGAGTTATCTCGACGGTCGACTTTAACCCGGACGCTCAGACCCGATATATTTTAGACTTAAATAGGAGACTGACTGAGAGAACGGAAAAGGGGTATTCGTATCCGAGTCGAGTGCTAGGATCATTGAAGTCGATCGTCGAAATCACGATGTTTATATTGTTCCACGGTTACGAGATAATTGAAGTCATTTGAAGATTGTTATGTAGTGACTCTTGAAGCTTGTGCGTCTTCGAAGTAAGATAATATAGAACGGACACTGTTAATTTATATAATTTATAGACACGAAGGGACAGTTAGTTCGAAGGAAATGTGGGAGTGCTTAAACCACGTTTAATTAATTTAATTAATCGCGACACGTTCAGTCCGAAGAGACGTCTGCTTCTTCGAAAATGGAAAGGGTATTGTTACACTATCTTGTTTGTCTCCTATTACTAATAGTATATTTGAGGATAAATGTTTTCTGTCTTTCGTAATTTTAGTTGCCATACAATGCGCGTATTTGAAAGGGTTAAAGCCGCTCGCTCCGTCGAATGATATTGTTTTCGATTCCAATGAATTATTCGTGGTTTCGCGGCGAACGCACGCCCCGTTAATATCGCGAATCACGATAATTAATATTGCAAATTGCGTTGCGCCTCTGTTCGGGCGACGAAGGAATATGAATAATACGGAAGAATGTATTATTCCGTGAAAAATGACGGTGGTCTCGTGATTTTCACGAGATCGGATAATCTTCGTTAAAGTGTAACGATTCTAATAAGCTTGAAAATATTAATTTTCACAAAATTTCTCGAAGATAATACTCGTTGAGTGAAACGTGGTTCATGAGAAGGTATATTTACTATCGAATTTTATTTGGAGAATTTGGGAGACAGAAGTAGTTAATTATTAATACTTGGTGCTAACACTTTTTGGTGAAAACACTTTCTACGCTAATTGGACCCTCTTATATTTCGTATTTTTATTTAATATCTGAAAATATCTGACTTGCAACAACTTTTAGTCGCAATTATACACCGTATAAAAGAGAGAAATCACTGCATTATTTTCATTCTATAAAAGTTTCAGTCCTTGAAACCTACAATGTACCTTCATTAAACCGTCAAACGGATATTCTACGTTACACAATGTCTGATATTTCTATTTTCAGTAGTTTTTAACTCTAAACTTTTAAACGGTGTGTTGTTTCAGATTTCACTGAAAAGTTCTGTCGTGTTTCCATCCATAGTTTCATAACAATATGGAGCGTTTCTATACAGATGGTGTTAATCAAAGCCAAGAAATAGTAACCATTATGTTCCAGATTAACATAAAAAAAAAAACTACATCCTACCACAGACAAAATATTTTATTGTAATTGTAGTTTATTAAGAAGGAAAGGACTTCTGTCGCCGTAGATTGTCGGACGGAACACGCAGTTTTTCACAGCGCATAAAACACAGTACACATTAGTTGTAAATAGAACTGTTAAAAATGATTATTTTCCAGAGAGGCTCGTTCGACAATCGTCGGCAGGCAATTCTTTTTAATTCCTTTCGTCGTCAAGAGGGTCAAAAATAGCGATGTGATTGTAAAAAGAGAAAAGAAACTCGAAGCCGGACAAGGATCGTCGGAAGGTTTGCTCGACATCTTCTCTTCTATAATAAAAAACAAACTCGCGCTCGATCGACGAAGCGCGGGATGGAAGCATAGGCGGTTAATTGAGTTAAAAAAGAAAATGGAAGAGTGAGTGAGAGAGAGAATGAGAGTGAGGAGAGAGTATGAAAAGGAACGAGTAAATAAATATCAGTTCACACGGGAGAACCTACTATGCAATGAATCCAATAGCAATAACTGTATAAACAAAAAGAAAAACAAGCAAAAGACGGATATGGAAAGAGAATGAAAGACTTGGTTAAAAGCGTTCGAGGGATGAACGAGGATTAGGGGATGAAGGGGATGAAGAGAACCTTTGCGGAGACGTCGAAATGACATCGCGGATGCATATATATTATACAATTATATCGTTTTGTGAAAGGAAAGAGAGAAAGAGAGAGTAATAACCGAGAAACATGAAAACATTTCTTCGGCTCCGCTAATCACGCTACACTATATATATATATGTGTATATATATATATTATATATATATATTATATATATATATATTATACAGAGAGAAAGAGAGAGAGAGAGAGAGAATGCGAATGTACTATACAAACAATAAGATAACAAAGCGAGGCGCTGTAAATACATACAACACACATAGAGATATTATTTTATTATATATATAAATATATATATAGATATATATATATTATATACATACATTGAATATGACTAGTGATACATTAACAATAGAATTATTGTATACACCGGCGTATATTGATATAGACGAACATGTGAATAGGAATCTAACGTAACTGAAAAAAAAAAAATTACCTATAGGTATGAGTATCTAGGCTAAGCCGAAAATTCGATTATATTATATTATATATATGAGATAAGTATATAATATATATAATATAGATATAATGTATTACATAGGACACACGTAAAGAATGCGTAGGCATTTAACTACGGGGACACCTAATCATAATTATCGACATTATGATAACGTTTTAGGCAGAAGAGAAACAGAAAAATTGAGAAAACGAGCAAACAACCTAGCGCAATGAAAGACATGTTGACGAAAATTTTTTAGGTAGAATACTGTACTTTATTGTTTGTACATTGGGCACGAATGCTCTATTATGTTACTGTGATCCGTGTTTTGTACGATTTTCGAAGTCACAACCGCACATACAGGGCCGACGTTGGTCGACACCCGATCCGATCGACAAAATCGATGTCTCGCGACGAGCGTGTTCGATGATTCACGAATTATTGTTCCTCCGTTACAACGGATTCCTACGTGTCCTCGGCCCCGACGCGCCGCCATCTTGTCGTCGGTGTGCAATTCTCGAGCGACACGGTTCGTAGGATTTTTCGACGCGCGCACATAACGTCGTTGTTTCAGTAAAGCCACGCAGAAATTCATTCTCTCGAAACCTCTTTTGGCTGCGACAATCGATCGCGGCTTCGATTCCCTTTCGATTCGTTCGCATCGAAATCGCAGCGACACGCCCTGGTGCTCAAGAACTCGAGGAATCGGCCCGAGAATGGCTGACGTCGACCCTGGGAAACACACGTCTCGACCAAAAAAGGATCGCATAGCCCACATTCACGGGAATACAGAGCTTTTATACTACGCGAATTCCATTACATCATGTTCACTCTTAAGCTGCGTCTACACTACAGAGCATAACACGTTATACAGCAAAATTATAAAACTTGTTAGAAAAATAAAAAGAAAAATGTTATATAACATTTTTCGTATTGTATTGCAAGTTATATGTTATCCATCAAGTGCGACGCCATTATTAATAATGAAATACGAAATGTTAAATAAACTTATTACAGGCTTATCCAAAGGGTATAAGATTGTAACAAGTTGTGAAATCATGTTGTATAACAAGGTTATATAACAATTTGTTATGTAACACTGTTTTGTTGTACAGTGTAGACGCAGCTTTACACGCGCCGCTTCGCATGGGATTATCGTCACGGCGAAGTCGCGAGGGAACTCCGCCAATCGTAATACCTTACCGACCGGAAATGGGACGGATTTCCGGTCTCCACGACGAACTATTTCTTTTTCGGGGCAGGAGGGCAGGCGGAGGAGATTCCGACTTCGAATCGTCTCGATTATCTCGATCGCTAGGCTTCGCCTTAACGATAACGCTTTGCTGGGCGAACGGTAGTGTCGTACGCTGCTCTTTCGGTGATAGAAAATGAAGACAAACAGAAAAGCTGTGTAAAACAAAGTGAAAAGCTGTGTGTAGGGGAAAAGAGTTGATACAAATGATTCAAATGGAACGGACGACGAGAAACGACGTGCGGACACTCGGTTGTCAAATGTCGCGAATATGTGATTGCGCTTTCGGTTGAAAAACATTTGGGGTGAAGATCGACTAAGAGGCCAATCGGATGTTTGGTCGGAACTTACCCTCGCCTCGAGTATGTTTGCAAGAATCCGCGCGGATTAAGCGGGATCGATCCTCAAGGGAGGACCGGTTTGAACAGGGCTTGTCCCGCCATTGAGTGTGAAAATACTCGATTGAACTCGAGGAATTAAGTGACCTGAAGAATATTGACCAAGTGGGTACTGTGTCGAACAGGCTTTTCCAGTCTCCGGAAAATTTAACACAGACACTGCTTCCTGTGTTAAGGCCCATTTTCATGGTTCAAATAATTCCCGCGAACTGACTCATATGTTCACATTGGCGCAAGCAAACTGATACGACTGAACGGAATCTTACATGTTCAAATAATTTCTGCAAACTGACGTACGTTCAGAGTTGCGCAAGCAGATCGTTGCGTTTAAATGGACACTAACGCCCCTGGTAAATAATTATCATTACTTTTGCAAGGTAGACTGAACATGTAATGCAGAAGTCAGTTTGCGTTACATGTTCAGTCTGTTTATATCATTATTTGAACGTGTAAAGGTCCTTCATACACATGTCAATAATTGCTGAGGTTATAGTTAATGTTGTTTGCGAAATCATTCGTGGACCTCGGGTATTATAGAAATGTACGATTGGAACGAGGGAGGTGTTTGAAAATTATACAGGGACAAAACATATCGTGTGAGGATCGTTGATACTCACGGATTTTATTCTGCAAGAATATGATTCTTGTTCTAAAAGGATTTTAAAAGTTAACATTTTGGTTCGGTAGTTCTTTAAATGTTAACGGGGATTTGTTAAATACACAGGCTTGAGATAAAGTTATTTTATTTTCATTCACATCCACTACTTCGTAAAAATTCGCGTCGAAAACATTTGTTCCGTCGAATTAGCAGTTTACTAGATTATGTGAATTTTATAAAAATTCATAACTGTCCAAAGATTATTATAATTATACATTATGATTTGCGTATGACATAATACGCTACGAATGCAAAACTTCCGCAGTCTGATTAACTGAATGGCAGTACTCAATGAAAAATTATTACAGTTCATATGTCCATGAAAAATTGTTCATATAGAAAAATTCACATTTATTTATTTGATATCTATTTAGAAATTCGTGGAAGTCACACATACGAATTTGTTTAACAAATTTTGATTTGTCACATTCTTCTTTCAAGTTAAAAATTCGAAAATATTTCTCACCGGATTGATTGATTGTTTTTTAATAGTTGGAGTTTTCGAAGGAACAATGAAAAGTTTTGTTAGTGTCCCATGCCGCAGGACCGCAGACAGAACTTTACAGATTCAAGGAATGGCGCGATGAATTTTTTCAATGAATTTAAGCGATCTATCCGCGAAAGCATTCACATTTGGCGACAATTGTAATACCCGCAAAGTTTTCTGAAATAATCTCTCGGTTACGCGGACGAATAGAATAGTTTCGCGCAAATCCAGGATTCCAGCCGTAAAGTTGTTGAAGAAGTTCCAAGGTGTTTCCAACTGAGGTGGTTGCGTGAATCTGTATCAGTGAACTGAAAACACCCTTAAAATCAGCGCACGATTCCCGCGAGTACTTCGCAAATGAAACTTGCGATTTTATCGTGTTGTTCAGTGTAAGAATCATCGATTCAGTTCAACAATTTAGTCATCGATTATAATTATCGATTAATTCACTATAGTTTATAAAGCAGAGAAATGTTTTTGTTAGTTTAAAACTTCAGTTACAACAATATTTTAACTATTTATTACAGTAAAAAAATCAAAACTCGACTTGCAGACCGTTTTTATTAGAATCGCGTCAAGAATAGATTGTTATTATTGAAATTGTTATTTTTGGAGTTTTACATTTTTAATTATTATAAAAAAATGTAACAAAACTCAATGAAGAAAAATCAATTTACGTAAATTGACGAGTAATACATACAAATATGTGCAAAGGAGGAAGTATAGGACAGGAAAAATGGATCGTCTATAGTCAGACACGCCTTTCATCCAATACATAAAAAAATTCTGAGGTTACAGTCTTGTTGTCTCTTTCTAACGATATTACAAATATATTTCGTAGATAGTACTAAAGATATTGTATAATACAATTAACAAATAATTGAGGAACAAGGAGTTGTCAACATTCCTGATACAGTACCGACTTATAACCACGTCTGACATTGTGACATTCTCTACTTCTGGTTTGTCCGGCCATAACAGTCTAAATATACTTTACCCGACAGATGATTCATTGGAAGTTGCTGCATCGCGAATAAGCAAAGCACATTTTATATTCATCAACTCCAACTTCTGTCCGTTATTAAAGGACTTAATATACCACGAAAAGATCATTACATGTGAAATATTTGTACAAGACTGAAGATCAAGTTATGCTTTTTATTTGCACAGAAATAATCTCAATTATTCAATAAAAACTTTTATCGTCGTATTAAAATCACTGCGTACCATTGAAATAAAAATTTAACTTTCTAATTTCAACTTTATTTAATTTTTTAATTTCAACTTTATTTAATCGTTTCTGAGCCCCTCGAAATGACTTTAAATTTCGTGTGCCACGACAAAATGACGCAACCGCCCCACATCAATTAAACAACCGAACAGAATCAATTTTAAAAGCAGACTGCAAGTTCGTGAATTTTAATCCAGTGCAGAGAAAAATTATACATCAAGGGATGGAACTGAACTTCAACCTTATTTAACCGTTTCTGAGCCCCTCGAAACGACATCGAATTTTATGCGCCACGACCAATGTGACGCAACCGACCCGCATCAACGCGAAGAACCGTCTTGTTCCGAAAGGCACGAAAGAATATCGATGATCCTTGCCCCGCGTGTTCCGGACAGACGAATCGGAAGCCGATGTATATGTTCGAAGTCACGCGTGGAGTTGCGGGACCGAGGTCAGGGGTGTATTTACCTGGCGCCGCCCCAAGTCACGCCCACCTGCGCAATTCCGAGCGTAGGCCGGCACGCCTACACGTGCACCGACACAACGCGGCTCTCCCACCTACGCGACCTACATACAGTCACGGACAAAATTCGTTGGACGTTGATTCGCCTCGGACGACGGCGCTCAGGCGTTCCCCCTCCCCCCCATCGAGGCTAATGTGATCAGATTTACGGAACTTCATTGCGGGTCTGCACGAACTGAAACGTGCCACTGGCCGCTGCCCAGCCCTCGAGTAGATTATTGGTCCTGTGCAAAATATCCTTCATGATTTTGTTGTTTTTTTTCTTCTTCGTGAATTAGTACATACCGGGTATGCATTTAACGTTGAAATTATTGGGTAGGTGGGGAATAAATGACCGGTCGGACATGTCCAGGTTCTTGTTTGGGGTTTAATCTTTTTTCATTAGTTTCTTATAGTAATGAAGATTAGACTTTGGAGAATTGGGTCAGAATTAGACTTTGCCCGATTTTCATGTAGAGATATTAGGTTTTCGAATAAGTAGCTGAAAGGCGGACGCCTTGAAGGACGACCATGTAGAGATCGGGCATTTAAGAGATAAAATTATTTGTTGTTTATTTCATGTAATGAAATTTCTCACCAATAATTGTTACAAGGATCAAAGGGGAAATGAGAAATTAAGGGATTAAGTTTTTTTAAGAATACACGAACGAAATGTTGTTTCATAATTTCAAAGGTGAAAGGAATAATACTCGTTACAAATGTGTAATAAATGGCCTATTAGGGACTCGTTTCACTCGTCTAATACAGATCGTTTTCAAATTACAGAATTCAAATGATCATGACTTATTGTGAAACGAAGTTTTTTTATGGAATAAGATACATCTGAATCGACATATTTTTACTAATGAGGCAAAAGCTTCTTGGTCTTATATTTAACGATTTCAAGATGGCTAAAAAAAAGTGTAGTGGAAAACGATATTTATAAATGCAACAACTTAATATTTCTTTAGTTACCTATCATCTGTCAAAATTTTATTTTATAAATTATTATAATTTCTGTTTGTTGCAATCACTTATTTTGACACGACCGATTTTTCTAGTGTTGAAAATGAATAATCTGATTCATATTCTGTTTTATAAAGACTTAAATTATAGTTTCTCTGTGTTAGTTACTTCTTTAAAATATGGCGTTTCTGCAGTAACTAACAATAGCAACTTCGAAACATTACATCTTAGTATTCAGAATAAGTAAAAGTTACACGAATTTGAATATTCTATAATTTACTACGGATAGACTTTTTTCGAAATGTAAAATTGAAGGTGAATTAGAACGTTCGCGTAGTTCAGGGAATAAAAATTCCATAAATTACAGTCACGAGGTTCGATTATTTTAACGTGGGAATAATTTAAATTCGACGAATTAGTCGCGTCGAATTCGCTTGCGGGACGCGTAAATAATTGAGTGACTTGAAATGCTCATGAGCCGGATTATATCGATTCATGCAGTCGTAATGCCGGAAGAATATCTTAATATTCATTTATTCTACAAATTCCTCTCGACGTCTCTTGAATCGACCGATAAAAACGTTCCGGTGAAAAGTAGTGCTAAATTCCATGGGGAAGAGAAAAAGTGAGAACGCTTCGTGAAAATCGAATGAATTCTTCGTGTCAGTGATACGTGTGCAGGAAAGTGGAAATTAATGGGCAGTCATGCATTAGTATTGTCTTTTTTACGATATAACGATACCAATTACTTTGAAAATTCTTTTGTCTCTTGAGATGAATTCTTTGATCTTTTTTAATTTTATGAATACTGAAAAACTTTTTAAAAATTCAGAAATATTTTTTTTGCTTCAATTTATTAAAATTTCTTTTTTCATACAATTCTCAGTATAAATATAGAACATCAATTAAAAAATTGGAATCATTTGCAAATCATTATTAACGTTACATCGACCAACATATTTTTTTTGCATTATAGTTAACACATTTAGTGATGACTACTTTTGGCAACTTTATATACTCATAATTATACTGTGGATGTTTATTAAATAAGTAGTTTACTAAGTTACATGTTACATAGAAATTAATTTTTTCTCCTGACCAATATGTTGAATTCAAAATACCTTGAACTTAATTATTTCTGCTTTTGCTATCCAAATTTGTGGGAACTAAGTGGATAAGTAGCTTATTATCATTTGACTCTGCAGCATTATACTCCTCTATACTTTTACGAACATGAATCAGAATCTTCTTAACAAACACCTTAAACACACACTTATGAAGCCATTTATTCCGAAAATCAACGCCCACTTGTGCAAGCAACTTATATTCCCGCAAATCCGCTATTAAAGAACGCAATAATATCTCATGCATCACATCAGACACACCCCATAAAATTCTCAACGTGACCATTACGATGCATCTCGGGCCGTGAAAAGGGATCCTCTCGAAGATGCAATCCTCTCACAAAAGCCCAATCGACGGAATATCCATCCTTACGTTTGCAACAAATTCTTATTATACCCCCAAAGACGTGCAAAACCCTGTCAGAGAATTACATAACACAGGGGTTGCGTAATCGTAGGAGAATCTAGCTCCTTCGAGTTTTGTCCCCGACTGTATCGATGGGTGAACGCTTGTTAGCGCTTACGTACCCTCGACCCGACACGTACAACCCGCTCCAAGGTTGCCGTTGTGTGCACCCTCTCCCCCCTCCCTATTCCCCTCCCCCTCGAGCGCTGTGGTGTGCGAGTGGCCGAAGTAGGTGTGTGCGTGGTAGGCCTACGCCTACCACCCCCTGTCGCTGCTCCTACTACCCCAGTTCGGGGGCGTCGCGCGTTTCCGAGTTCGCGGAGCGGGTCACCCGGTGACACGTTCCCTACGTACCTATCCCATTCGACGACCCGGTTTATAGCCGCGTATGCACGCCGCCAATCCTCCCCCCCCTCCCCCTCGACTTTTACACCCCCCAGAGAAAAGTTAGGCTAACCTTGGGAAAGTTGTCGGAGGATCGCGAGCGCGCCGAGTTGTACCGTAGTCTTGAAGGGCATGAGATTTATCGGTAGAGGTGTATTTCTATCTCGTTCCCGCCGGGAATTCGGTAATCGTGGAACGTGACGCGCGTCAACGTGTCTTTGGACCGCTGCGATGGGGTGAAATTTGACGGGTCGAGGATGGTCTTGCTAGTATTGGTGGGACTGATACGATATATGTATATTGATGACACTGGAACAATTCGATACTTCGATATTCAATGGGAAGTATCGAAAGGTATCGAAATCTGGGATACTCGGTATCGACATTCAATACCGATGCCTTTTCGATACTAATCAATGTCAATTCTGTAGCAACCGAGTAGATGTCGATACTAGGAATAATAAAATCGAATATTTCTAGTGCTTTGTGAATACAGGGATTCCTAATTCGTTTACATGATATTGGTATCGATACTTTTGTGAAGTATCGAACGTACATTCATAATTTCGTAGAAGTATCAAATCGGTACCCGTATTTTCGTAGAATTATCAAACAGGTATCGATACTTTCGTGTAAGTATCAAGGTGGTGTCGATTCTTTCTTATGTCTATATCTTTGATATTACTCGATACTAGATCAAAATTTACGGTCAGGTATCGATAGTATCGACGTGGTATCAGTCCCAACGCTAGTTATTGGCGTTAACGGTTAGCTGTTTTAGGGAAATTTTTTCTGGGAGGTGCGAGTTGATGAGTATCTTGTAATTTTTCTAAATTTGGGTTTTCAAAGTTTTCTGGGATTTTTAAGTAGATAGTCCGTTGTATAGTGGCTAATGTATACTTTTGTAGGCATTTTTAATCAACTGAGAAAATGATGATAATGATTTTTGTACTGTTGGCCAAATGTGAATGCTACTGGCGAGAATCTTTGACAGAATTCGGTAGAATAAAATACTTAGAGAAAATAATTTTAAAAGTTTTTGGAATTCGAGTCATTTCGTGGAACTGGTTACCAGAAACTTTTTAATTCACTTTGTGTAAATCTGAGAATTCTGAAACACGTATATCTGTTTGTTAAAATTATAGATTATGTATTTTAAATGAATTATTTAAATGAAACTATCAGTTGACTTCGCTTATTTTTATAGAATATCTATTTTAATTAAATGATTGATTGTAATATTACATCACACTTCGATCAATATATTGAAGTGTTCACTTTTTTACTTACTTAAAAATATTTTTGTTATTTATTATCATGAACGAAACTTTAACCATCACAAAAAATGAGTCTCAACGCTTTGACCCTACAACTTTCTCCACGTACCTTTGACTAGGTAGTTTCAGAAACTAGTGTCTAACCTTTCTAAAGGCAGGCGTGAGCGTGAAAAATTTTATGACGTTTTTAAACGCGTTCGCCCTTTGAGGGAAACTCCGCGAAAAAGGTGGTAAAGGATGTGTGAAATTTTTTATGAGAATTTTTCTTTATTTCCTTCATATTGTTGCGGTGCAATTGAATTTCCTCCCATTTTGAAGGAAAACTTTGTTGTTCGTTTCCTTAACTCCGTTATTTTACCAAAACATATTTGAAGAAATTCGATGTAATATTGAACATGCTGATTTTCTACATATTTTTCTATTGGTGACGAAACTTGCAGATTCAAAGAACGCTATTTCTTCTCCCTTTCAACTCTGCTAATATTGAAATCAATAATGCACATCATTTAACATTGTAATTTCTGCGTCTGCAAATTTTCGTTGCATAAATTCCAGAATTTATGCAACTCGAAATAATTTAACTTTATTCGTAACGCAGCTGATTTAGAGCGCTCATTACCATTATCAATTGCAGTGTCCGTAATAAACGGCCATTTCATTTTATATTCGCGAATGTGTTTAGAAGTATCGAAAAATTTATTAAACAGAATGTGAAAGTGTTATATTTTCAGTTTATCGAAGCAAACTGGGACATGGAAAAGAAGGAGAGATGTCGCATTAAATCAAACAATGTGAATTCAAAATTTCGCGTTAATACATTTATTATCGTACATTAAATTTAACATCACCCAGGGAATTCTAAACCGTATTGGCAAATGCATTCAACCTTCATTAATAACGAAAGTAAATCCTTGAATACTATTTCGGTATACGACGTACGATCGTTTGTGTTAAAATATATCTTATCGAATAAAATCAATTCTTCTATAAACGAATGAAATCGAGTAGAAATAAAATCGGCGAATCTGTTCTCATTAACTTATGAAATATATTCAGAATCTGATTTTTATTATTATTGTATATGACAATATTTCAGTATTCGTTCTTAGGAAAATGGATTCTCTTTTTATTTTCATTTTAACTTGTGTATATTCCTGGGTATATATTGTACTATCACATACAAGATATACAGGAAACACACTGCTATCCACAAGCATTAGTACATTTATTAAATCTAAAGTAAACGTAAGAAGTGATGGTAAAATTAGTGAAGATTAGAAATAAGCATTGTTCAGAGGATATTAATTCTTGATAGACAACGCTCATACTAATACAAAGTAATAATAATGGCCCAAGACATGGAATTTCTTGTGCTGTGCACAATAACAGTGACTCAAACTTTTTTGCCTATAATAAATGTAACAGAGTAATGAACACAAGCCTTAGCCAAGTTGCATTTAATACGTTATATACTTAACAAATATTCTAATTTAATGGTCTCGGAAACAGATTCTTGAATTTAAACAAGAATAAATACTTTCCATGTGTATTTTTTTATTAATATCTGTATAAAATATCATTCCAAGCCTAGCTGTACATATTTTTTTTCAGTTTCTGCCATAGTAGGTACTTTCCAAATGAGTTACATGACTTTTTATTCGTTTCTACAAACCTCCAACTTTTACAACATCAATAAAAAGCTAATCCAAAATCTTACAAGGAATCGCAAAAACCACCACAATACTGAAAGCAAGCCTCAACTAAGTTATATTTAAAATTTTGAATATCTACCAAACATTTGAATTTAAATATTTCGATAAGAGATCCTTATATTGAAACAAGCATAACTTCTATCCATATGTATTTTTCATTAATATTTTTAATTGTTCGTATAATTTGTTAATAATCTACACAAGGAATCACCCCAAGCCTAGCTCTACAAGTGTCGCGGTAATTACTTTTTTCAATTTCTACCATAGTACTTGCAAATGAGTTCTGTGACTTTTTATTCATTCCAATCAACCTCCATCTTTTACAACATCAATGAAAAGCTGAATCAATCTTTCAAAATCTTACAAGAAACTGCAAAAACCACCACTATGCTTAGAAAATTCTAGTAAATCAGAAGCCTCTTTTAAGTCTTCATTGACACGGAACGATGTCTCAAGAACTTAATACCGTTCTCATTGAGTGCTCCGCTTTCCTCGCGTTACGTTTCCGGAGAACTATTAAATTACAAACTCGTAATTATCCGAATCGCGCACGCGCTACGGCGTAGGTTGGCCAACATTTTTAATGAACCGCCGGGAGTAAAGTAAGAGGAGAGGCCCGATAAAAGTCGACGCCGTCCGATTTCCTCAAAAGCGAACGTTGCGAAAGCTAAGGGTACCTGGAATCATCGACGTCGCACATTTCCAGTCATCGTGCATCCGTTTCTGCAATTATCGGCGTACCTTGGATATATATGCAAGATCACACTTTTATCGGTACTTAGTAAGCACCTCGTTCCAAGGTCCACGCGATCCTCCACGCACCCGTTAACCGTAAATCTCTTCGGGTGGAAGTTACTTAAAACGTCGTCGGGAGTTTAATAACGTCGCAATAAAAATCGTCTTGATTTTCATCCGCGTCTGAGTACATTGTCTGAGTACTTCATTAATATTTCATAGGAGCCCGGGATAAACAGAATCACGAAGAGAATTTTGCTGTTCATCGATTATCTAACGAGGCTGAACCGGAACAGTCTTTAAAAGAAGCGACGGAATAATTCGTTCCATTTAGGTTGAAGAACCTGGGGATGGGAATTTTCCGTGATTAATTTATTGTTATTACTGTTCTATTGTCTTCGCCGTGCAATTTTACAGTACCTTTAAGTGATACCAATGATGAAGAAATGAGGAATTTAATATTTACACTCGAAGAAGAGATGCAGCAGTGCTGTTCTTATTCGATTTGTCGTTGAATGGACAGAATAATTTGTTGAAATTGATAGGTGAAAAGTAACATATCGACACAGATGTAAATTTATCTGTGATTTTTAAATGTGAAATGAAATGGAAAAATGTTTTCGGACATTTTACTATTCGTTAACACGATGAATGTTATCATGGTCATTAATAGCTGAATGTCGATCTGGCAGTGACGCCATGATAGCCAACGATAATTGGAGGCTTCGAAATTCATTATCGTACTTACGTGGAGTACACAGCAATACTTGTGAATATTTGCAATACTATTAACGTGGAATAGAAGAGCCACAATAACAAATGCACTGTAAAGCATTTAAACAATTGTAGGTTCTAATAAGAGGCATTTTTAATATGCGATTTATCTCAAACCAATCTGAGAAGCTACAGATAAAAAATTTGTGCAACGTTCAATGTGTTAGTAATAATTGATCATTGTATCACGTATCAGAGGTAAACACGATACATGTATATACAGTACTGTTGAAAAGTTTGGGTACACACACCATTCTTCTGTGCAAATAACAAAGTACAATAGTGTTTTTTAAATAAAAGGTTGAATTTATATAAACTATTTTGATACCTCCCATGCTTGCAAACAAATATAGAGCATCGATATTGCAGGAATACAGGTTTTAGAGTACAGTTCTCACTGGGTATATCAAACTTTTAAACAATACTGTATTTACATAAAATCTTAAAAAAGAGCATTTACTTCATACAACACATTGACTGTTCAATAATTAAGTCGCCTTTTTTAACCAAAGGGAAACTTATAAACCAAGGTTTATCATAAAATAGTTACTCATTTTACCTTCCTGAATCTGATAGATTCAAACTAAATTCTTAATTATTAGCTCTGAACCGAATATTGTGTCAGCCATACGTGGATGACGTGATAACCAAAGCGTTAATTTCTTGCATTTCAAGGTTTTTCAGCTAAGTAATAATCAGAAAAACAACTGGAAGTAAACTACTCTCAGCCTGATCGAAATGGTACCCTCCATCGAAATGATCATTCAGGTCGCTCTAAACTATCACCTACCCTAACAACAATACCATAAAAAAAATGTTTGAAAAAACAAATATGAAGGCATCTGGTCTGGAAGGTACCTGCGTACCAAATACTACTGCGTAACTGATCCTTCCAACGAGGCTCGATCCCCTCACATCTATGTAAGTTCGTTCTTTCTTGTTTGCTCCGTAACCCCGCAGACCCATAGACATAGAAATATAGACTGCACATCTCCCTGAAATGGCCGTGCCAAGTTTAGAAAAAGGTAGACAGCTTTCGGAGGACTTGGCATCTCTTTTTAAATCTAAGTAGTGTGAGGGGGGGTGAGGTTCTGGGGATCTGCGTTTTGAATAGTTGACTCAGCTACATTAGAAAGAGATAGCAAGTCCTTCGAAAATAACCCGCCTCTTTCTAAAGTTGAGAAACCAGCCTGACTAGCGATCTATATTTCTATGTCTATGCACAGACCACGCGAAACATATATACACACAAATCCACAAGAAAACAAAACAAACACGAGCAACGGCAGTGTCCAGACACCCCGAAAGCCACCCTGTAGATCGGAATCTCGCATAGTACCAAACAGATTGTACACTCACGAGCAAACTCGGCTTCCACTAGGGGAAAAAGTGACATAGAGGAAGGGGACTTCTACCATGCTCCTACCACTTGGTATTGGGAATTACTGAAATTTATGCCAAATTAACATCGGACTTAACATTTATTTCAGTACCTGAAATCAATTTACCAAGTGATAGAAGGCCCTTCTCTTACGCCACTTTTTCCCCCAGCGGAAGACAGTTTGCGAGGGTACAACACATAACTAAGCTTTCCGTACGTGAAATGAGCGAAAGGGGATAAAGAAGAAAGACAGAGCGTGCGCGGAACGTGATCGCGAGAGATCGAACGAATGTGTGTGTGTGTGTGTGTATGTGTGTAAGAGATTGAGAGAGAGAGATAGAGCGAACAGTTGAAAAATGAGAGAGAAAAAAGAAACTAACCACACACGCAAAAGAGAAAGATGACGAAGAACCTACGAGTTGTTATGTTTTCTACAGTAACGTTTGTACCGACTTACAACAATATTTGTACAATATACGATAAAGAGACGTACCTATACAACATAGGTTACCCAGATGCAATAACTTTTTTAAACGGTATTACCAAGCCGGGATATTTTTCATACTTGTAACGAGCCGCGCGCGGGGGTTCAGGTGCCCGCCGACAGGCGCGTATAAACACGGCCCTGGGAGCACCACAGCCTCCCCGCGCATGATACTACATCGTTTCGTTTTGTGTGCCAACCAGAGATTTTAGATTTTTTGCTTTGCAGACGTGTGGACGGGCGCGGTAAGCGACCCGCGCCCCTCCCCCCTCCACCACCCCCAACAAAACCCCATTCCTCGATATTTCTCTGTCGCGAAAAAACCGATGACGTCCTCAAGCCACACCCCTCCACCCCTCCCCCCCCCTTTCGTTCTCTTTCGAAAATGCAATTACACGTTGACACCCAGCACTTAACGTCCAATCGCTTGATTATCGAGTAACGCATTTAGAGATTTAGGAAGACGAGACGGGAAGAGAAAGAACGTTGTTAATGAGCGTAGCCCTAGTGTTTGCCTCGGTCGCCACCTACCCCAGCCCAAGCGTTCTTAAGGGCGAACGATCTCGTCAGCGAGTATCTTTTCGGTTTTGGCGCGGTAGGGAAAGTTTTTTGGAGAATTCAGTGATGGATGATTAGTCGAGAGTTGTCTGGATCGGAGATCGTGCTTCGAGTTGATTTTTGTAGGGTGACTACGGATAGGGGTTGTGAAAGCTTCGACGATGTACTGTCGAATTGTGGGTAAGAGGAATTTTTAATTGGAATGAAAGTTGAATAGATTGACTGGTCTAGTGATAACCATTGAATTGTATCGAGAAGACATTCAATTTTTGAAAAGTAATATTCACGGTCTTGTACTTGAGAAGTACTATGAGATTTGAAAGAAGTCGGAATGATTCGAGTAACGAGTAAATACACGATAGAATGTGTAATTATTTATATTGTTAATAACAAAGGCTTGTGTACTTCTATCATGGAATGGTTGTGATAGTATAAATTCAAGTAGTCAACATCAAGAACTAGCGTTGACAGACAGTTTTTTTGTGGAATTCTGAGGGATTTGTCACATATCATTTGGCTTCTAATTTTTAAAAGAAAAGGGTGACTACAGGAATAATAATAATGTTAGTAATGTCTGTGTTACAGTAAAGTGAGAACTTAAAATAGTAGAGTTATGGCAACATTAAAGTGGACGACAATGAAAATCCTATACTTCAATTTAATTACGAGTAGTAGCAAAGTATTAACAGTTTCAACATCCTAAGAGCAAAATAGTCATTATTAGTTCAAGAAGCACCTCCATGCTACACAGTAATACTGGATGAAGGAAATCGCAGGAAATAACTATAAAGTCATGTTAAAATTGTTCCACAAACTCATTCCTCATTACTCAAACAATTCTTAATTATTTTAAATAGTCCAAAAATCATTCCATCGTCGTTACTTGCCATAAATACACAACTTGTAACGATATCGTCGTAGCTTTTACTCATGTACGTCACGACGTTTATGTTCAGTTGAGTAATTATTGTGGAAACTGGGGGAACGATAGTATAAAAATCTGATACGTGGTATGTAAGATCGTGCAAGAAAGAAGGCTGGCTCTGAAAGATTCTGAGCCATTGAAGTAGATTCGAAAAGATCGCGGAGCAGACAGGAGTGATGTTTGAGGGATTTATCTGTTCGTACGTGTTTCAGCCCGGTTCTCGGCCGGTTGACAAGTTCTTTTCAGCGCGGAACGTTTTCTGAGACGTGAAAAGAACACGGGCGATGTCACGTACGGTTTACGTCAATGTTCCATACGAGCTTCGCGATTAATTTTTCTTCCATTGTTTGCGGTGGACCTTTTTTATCTGAATCGCTGCGACGTGAAAAACGAGGTCTTGATTGACGTGGTGTAACCGGACAGTCATTTTAATGTTACCTGTTTGTTAACCATGCAACTTTTCGTTTTTCAACCATTTTATCGGTAACTTTGTAAAATACATATTACTATCTGAATTGAATTTCTTTAAGGTTAATACGATAAATTATTGTAATGCTTAAATCATTTAAAATTATTTTCTTTCGCAAAGTGTTTAATCACTTATCTAAAAATCTCGATTTCGTGCAGAATATTATTATCGTGTAGTACTAAATTCTAAACAGAATTACTGAAGTGACTAAGTTTTACACTATACAATAATGTAAATAAATTTTCCAAGAAATTATTACGTTTCTCAAAGTCACTATTCAATACACAATTATTTTTCTGAATCGCCTAATTATGTAATTCATTGTTTTCCGAAATCCTAGTAGAATTTTTACTGTTTCGATTTTTGGATTACAAAACGTTATCCCACCTTTTTAGAATTTTTTTCAATTACTGAACGAATTAGAGTTCAATTACATTTCGATTTGATAAAACTTTGGTTGTGTCAAAGTTACAGAAAGAGAACTGTATAATAACAATAAAGGCTTGTTAGATCTTTTAAGCGCTGGTTACGCCATGACAAACGACACACGAGTGCATTTATTCGCGTTACTATATCATTCCTGAATATAAATAGTTAAAACTTTTCCAAGAATTAAACAATTAAAAACTCATTGGTTCCCTTGTATTTCGTTAGACTATTGTAAATACGAAAATGTTGAAGAAATTTAAGTCAAACTTAAATACACACTGTATTCTTGTCATTTCATATTTAAAAATTCCGTGGTGCTATCAAAAATATTCTATAGCAATTTTATTAATCTTCTCAATTACTTTACAATCCAAGTGGTAAATCTATCCCTTCCAGAACGTTTCACTGAAAGATTTAGTAAAAAAATTTCATCCTTACCGTCCTTTATCTTCAATACATCAATTTAATTAAAGGGTTAGTAAAGTAACAGCTTCTTCAAAGAACATAACCTAATCACATGACGGTCCGCTTAGTGTCACTTGAATTCCAGGCTTCGTTCCGTTACTTCGCGGATCACCATATGAATGTACAGGAATATCGCGTGATACTCGGAACTCTCTAGCCCGACCTTGCTGATCTTAGATACTATGTTTCGCGATAGGACACGTATACGAACTATCAAAGCGCGATCTCCACCACGACGCAAAGGGTAGGTACTGTGCCGCCTATGAACACCGGTGCGTCTCGTTTTCACAATTTACTCCTCCGTGAACGGTCGTCTCGAGGTGAGATTGCGAGTCGATCGGCGAAAATCCATTTGTCGATCGAGCAAAGGAGGTCGATACTCGCAAGCTCCCTCGATCGACAGCGCCATCTCGAAGGAAGCAGTCAGAGGACGAACGAAATGGTGCTCCGAAAAGCTTATGTGTCTTTCTGGCGTTCGTTGTATTTGCGATTCCCACGGTTCTATCGTCTCCGGATAGAAAGGAATCATTGCGAAGGTGAGAACCGTAATATCGACGCGTTGTTAGGCTGCGTGTACGCTGGGAAACAGTCCGTGACCTCGTGGACCTAGCTGGTGTCCAGCAGTTATCCCAATGTCGATTGACATAACCTCAAAAAAAAACGTATTCTCGCATGTTTCTCATTTTTTAAGGAAAATGATCGACCCAAAATTGGTTGACTCTTAAGACATTTCGATTAAACGTTGGATAACTGAAGAATATTTGTCTATTAGTGACCGATCGAAGGTTTACTGGGTCATCGACGATTGTTCCTCAGTTTACGCGCTATTTTAGAAGCCAGTCGTGAACGAGGAAGGATGATATGTCCTGAAAGCTCGTGCGCGGTGAAACCACCCAGAGAACGTGTCCTCCCTCGGTGCTCGATGAGATTCAGCGTTCGTGCTACGATTTCTGTACGAAAGGGAGAAACCACGGAGAGTAGATGAAACGTGCGAATGAGTATAGTCTGCTGTTAGTTGCGGACCCGTATGTGCGTGTCGAGCTGGAAATGAGGGGAAGTTCGTAAACGGCGAGATGGACGATGGTTCGAGTGGAATATACCTATATTGGTGGCCGGGGGGTCTCGTTTTTTTGGGGATTATCGATGAGCAACGACGGCTCGTGGTGGAATCTTTCGTCCATCTTGCTGGTTTCGAGATACGCAAAGGTTTTACGAGTCTAGATCGACAGACGAGACGGATATGCCCAGCATCGCGGCGAGTGACTTTTGAAAATGTCCCCACCGCGCGAATGATCTCCAGGATCTCGACGAGACAATGCCTGAGAACAAGACTTTGTCCGTAACTCTCACCACGTTGATACGCGTTCCGATCATTATGGATAAATACGCCTTGTTTTGTTCGTGTAAAATGACGTTTTTTCGTTTCGGTTCTTAGGCGAACGAATGCATATCATAGTTGTAAATTAACGATTTGTGAAATAAAAGCTGCAAACTGTTTGTGTTAACAATAGGTCATTGAACCTGATGTTCTGGTGTCTCGTTCTTTCCCGCCCGTTCGTTCGGTAACAGAATCGAAGTCGACTGGCTTGCTTGAACGTCTTTCAGGTCTTTCAATGTTTCCGTTATGTAATAATGTACAGGTTATTAGTTATCGATGATTACCATGATTCTCAATTCAAATGTTTCCAAACAATCTCAAGATCACGTTACACTGCTCGATCAGTAACCGTGGTAAATCGAAGAAGTTACTTGGCGGTAAGTTGTATCCATTTTAAAAGCACGTAGTGTTCTTTAGCTCTGTAGAATGAGAATCTGCACGGTTTCGATGTAATTTTACCGAAACTTTCTATCTGTGACATACCATTCATCGATGCATGCATATTTTTGCTAGTACAATTTTTTAAAGTCAATCTTTTTAATGATTCTAGTATATAAGTCCTGTATATTTTTGTTGTATAGATACTGAGAAATAACATTCAGAACATTCACTTTCCATAAGACACATTCAAATAAGTCATAAAAGTATCGATCGTATCTCAAATTACAATTTTACTATTTCATAATATTACGTTTATTGAACCAAGTACAAATATTGATAAAAAGATTGAATTGAAGATGTATTTTATCCAATTAACAAACCCCTAATGGTAGGACACCTGTAAATATAATTTCAAATATGTTATTGGGTAATTGTGTTAGGTGTACGTTTAATAAGCAACAATTGCTTTACTTAGATTAGTTTGCACCTTTAAAACCACTAGTTCGATATTTTGCAAAATGGAATTTGTAAGAAATTATTTTGGATACAATAGTGTTTTAAAAGCCTGTAAAACAAAAGTTCCATTTCAATTAGATAATTTCAAGGTCATTTTGAGTACGAGCATTCTATTGTTTAATTCAATGGTATCTATTAAGAGAGTACTCAAATTAAACTATTTACTTAAAGATAATTAGCACAATTCAAGACAATTCAATTTCAAACAGATTATTTTACATTCAGACAAAATCCCACAGTTCTATCAGCAAAGATATTTCCACAAATCGAACCCAAAAGAAACGATTCATTTCACTAAAAAATCATCCCCAACACCATACACAAAAAAACTACAACCACAGTACACTAATACATATACACCTACGACAGCTTAAAAAAGGACTATTTTTATGAATTTTTGAAGGCGAATCTAATACATTTTTTATGTCTTGTTTTTTGTATTGTAATGATAATATATGGAACAATTTTTACAAATAATATAT
Source organism: Dufourea novaeangliae (assembly GCF_001272555.1). NCBI lineage: Eukaryota > Metazoa > Arthropoda > Insecta > Hymenoptera > Halictidae > Dufourea > Dufourea novaeangliae. The sequence continues at coordinate 1,698,375 of NW_015373886.1, read as the reverse complement.
ATATATATAAGAAAATAACGAAGAATTTCCGTGTTACAGCCGTGTGCACAACATCCCTTTCTTTATCTGAGAAAATCTGGTCCATAACATAACCGTTTTTTGATACATTGATTTCTAACAAAATGGTGGCTGTTTAAAGTTGAAGTACTGACTTGTCATAAACAAATTTCTCGATTCTTAGTTTTAATAAGAAACTACGTTTCAGATAAAAAAAATCATATGTTAAGGACCAGATTGACTCGTATTATTTAAAGGAAATGATCACCAATTATGTTACAGACGAACTCTGTCAAAATGCCGATTGGCACCGCAAACCGTATTACCAAAAAATGGGTCTTGTAGACCAGGCTGTAACACGGACATTTTTCGTTGTTTTCTTATACACATATTTATAAAAATTGCTCAATATATTGTCATTACAATAGAGAAAACAAGGGACAAAAAACTGTATTAGCTTCTCCTTAAACAATTCGCAAAAATCGACTTTTTCAGCCGTTCGAGGTGTAGGGGAGGGTTTTCGAATTTGGACCATCGCCTAGATTAGACCACTACTATAATTTCTCATGTGGAAGCAATACGATATCCAGTACGTATACGATAGTGATGATTGCATTAACAAACCTAGTATAATAACGCAAGTTGCTTACACATGGCAAGTTAAAGTAGTGATCCAACCTAGGCGATGGTTCAAATTCGGCAATCTTCCTCTACATACCTCCTTAAGAAAAAAAGACAATCGAGCAAAAAGCCCGCTACCTACAATCCAAGATCCTGTTCGAATTCCATCTGACGAAGCCACGATCATTTCAGGTGTCGCTGGCGCTCGGTCTGGAGGCGGGCGGTTGGGGCGCGCTGGTGGAGCGGTCGGGCGGCAGCGGCGGAAGCGGTTCCCTGTTAGGTCACGGCGGTTTCGCCGGCCTGGCGGGATTGGCGCGTCGCTGTGGCGTATGTCTGGCGACGTTTCCTTCCGCCTGGCTGCTGGAACGGCACGCGTTGCTGCAGCACGCCGGCCAGGCGAGCGACGACAAGCCGTTCACCTGCGAGCAATGCGGCCAGCGTTACCGCTACCGTTCTGCGTACGTGAAACATCGGGAACAGAACCACCGTGCCCGTCTGCCGGCCGACAAGCTGTTCACCTGCGACGTCTGCGGCATGCAGTTCAGGTATCTGAAGTCGTTCAAGAAACATCGGCTGAACCACGCGCTGGAACGATTGCAACGGGCGCCGGAGCCACAGAGCAGCACCGGTATCGTTGTGTCCGCGGCGGCTGAACGGAGCGATCAGGTGTCCAGCACGGGGGAGCCCTCTCAGGTGGAGACTGGTAGCGACACGACCACCAACCCAGGTGAGGAAGAGACCAGGGGCCCGTTCGTGGAGAACGCACGAGAGGAGAGCGTGTCGGAGACAGCGAGCGTCCATGAAAACCCCGGTGAATCTGTCGAGGTCCAAATGACAGAGGCGCCTGTCCCCAACGAAAGAAGCTCGGCAGGCGTAGGTAGCGTCAGCGAAGTTGGTGACGTCGATGACAACGCGGTGGACGACGACAGGTCCGAGCCAACCGAGGCTGTAATCAGCTTGGCGCGTAGCAGCCACGAGGTCGACAGACGCGAACGACGATTCGCCTGTCCGTTCTGCGGTAAGTGCGTCAGATCCAAGGAGAATCTGAAGCTCCACGTGCGCAAGCACACCGGCGAACGACCGTTTGTTTGCTTGTTCTGCGGTCGCGCGTTCGGCGGCAAGAGCGATCTCACCAGGCACCTCCGTATACACACCGGCGAGAGGCCGTACCACTGCGAGATGTGCGGAAAATGTTTCGCCCGGGCGGATTACCTGTCCAAACACCTGACCACCCATATACACCAGCGCTGAAAGCGGTTCGGGGCTCGGTTCCAAGACGTTCTTGGTAATTCTTGATGCGTCGACTAATCAGCGATCGTGGGTTTCCGTGTGTCGAGGATTATTTAGGCAGTTATTTCAGTTGCGACCGCCCGGAGATACCGGGCCGATCTGTATTGTTAATTAGGATGAGGAGCTGTGTTGTTGCTTGCGTGAACTCCTTCGAGCAGCGTACGCGAACTGATGAACGCCACGGCTCGATTAGATTTTTTATTCTCATTCCAGTTCGAACAAGGAGATTGTAGAATATTGATGGTGCATCGACGCGAAATTTGCTTCGAAGGGGTTCCCCCAGTTTCTTTGAAAGATTCCGTAGTATTGGAACAGTTACAATTCGCGATGCATGGTTTCGCGCGCTTACAGGTTATGAATTTTCAAGCGTGCTTGGTATTATTGCTGGCGATTAAATACGGAAACATCGCTGATGAACTTACAGGGACACAACGAACAAGAACGGCCAAGAACGAAGGGATGGTTCTCGAAGACGCCCAGCTTGTTCACAAAGTACCGATTTCGATTGAACAATCGAAATATTTTCGAGGATCAAAGTTACAACGGAACCGAAAATCCTCGAGTGTCTTCGAACGATAATTCGATGAAATTTTCCAAAATGGTACTCGGCGTATTCGAGACAACACCCTGAAGTTCGTTGAACTTGGAAAATTGCCACGCGTTCTGATCATCCCCCGTCGAAACAGTTCCACGTGAACACGCGAAGCGGGGCTGGTGAACGAGTGTTCCGAGCCGCGATAGAGGGAGTCTGAAAACCGCGCTATCCATCCAGCCGTTGGCCCAGCGAGACGAGTCAATTACGGAGATAGAAGGAAAACGAAGTAGCCGTCGGCGGCGATGGCAGGAAACACACGTGGCCGGCATCGAAAACGCGAGGATCTTGCGTTACTACGAACACATACGTTCTAGTGGAAAGAAAAGGATAAAGGATGAAGATGAAGAATCCAGAGGTCGAGGAGCATAGGTTTCTACATAACGTTAGTGTAACTAACTTGTGATAACGATTCGAAACCAAAGAACGCAACGACGACGCGGCAAGACGGGAGTCGACCGCAACGGTTCATTTTTTTTTCGTTGTCCTCTTCGTCTTCGCGTGGAATCGAAGACCGACATGTTCGTAACATGCTAGTTAAACAGAGCGCAATCGACGCGAGCTGTATACTGCGCGCAATAACGATAATTTTTCTGTATATGCCATGCAGTCTCGTGCGCGTCGCGGCTGTTGCCTACACGCGAGGAAGTCTGGCGAACGAACACGAAGTTCTTGTGATAAATTTTTTAGGGAAACGTCACGTTTTAATAGATTAGTATGGATTTTGATGTTGGTATTACGTGGCTATCATTTATATTGACTTATGTAGACGAGAGATCATTTTCTCATTGGGTAAAGGAATTTTTAGTGGCTGTTTGATGGACGTTGAATCGTGTCTTTTGAAGGTATGAGCAATTATGATATGCATCTTATATAGTTCCAATATAGTAAGTTATTCTTAGGTGAAACAGAACATTATCGAAGTATCATTTTATCGAAGAGACTTTTAATTTTATTCACATTGTAGCAGCATCGTTCTCTAATAAGCTTTAATGAACGATCGATTACTGGATATTGGTTTTTATGTCTATGTTACATTTACTCTTGCAACGATAGCTGTATTGGTGAAATGAACCCTCAACTGATAAAATTTCAGGTAAATAAGCGATAAAATGTGAGGGTAGATCGAAAAACGAGAAAATAGAATACATGAATGTAGGCACATCATTTAGCTAAATACTTGAATCCATTTGTATTAGGAATGCTTTGATTTATCATAAAATTACAGTCTGTAAAGTACAAAAGTAACTAATAAGGGGATCACTGTGATGTAGATCTTTACACTTGGAACCATTAAACACTTTCGGTTGCAAATATTATACTTTTAGAAAATAATTTCATCGTTTTATTAATTAATTATTCATTATTAGTATGGTTCCAAGACTTTCTACTGTACAAACACAATAAAAGCTTGAGAATCATGTACATAATACCTTAAATTAGCATCTACAGTAAAAGTCCACGAAGCTATAAACATAGAAAACTGATGTAATCGAGTCAAATACGGTCCGAACAAATAGTACAAATCATTCTGCCATTTTATCAGTTGAGATTTTGAATGCTAACTACATGACGATCCATGCACGGATCAACATACTATTAACTACGAAATCTTGAATCGCACAAATTCTTTTAAAGCCAAACAATCCGTCTACATAGGAAATTGAACTTGAGAAAAACATAACTTACAATTACCAAATCCTCATAATCGCCAACAGAACCATACAAAGCCGATGCAAGCTTCATGACCAGAGTTCACAAATTAAAAAAATTAAAGGCCCAACTTGAAAAATTTTAGAAATTAACCTAAGAATACCTAACCCAGGTCTAACTCAACTTTACAATTTTTTATCACAGTTCATAATCTCGTACAAAAAATGCTACTTCTACCATTTCCACAAAGCCACAGCAGTTCAATCTAAGAATATCTTACGAAAACAACGTCCAACAATTTCTCCCATAAACTGTACCGAGAAGTCCACCAAAAACTGTTCTGAACTAAAGGATAATCCCTGAAGGAGAACCATATCTCGTCAGCTATTCCACAGCCGCAGAAACCGGACGCGATCGACTTCCTCGCGAGAGGCGGATCGCGACATGTCCGACGTTGTGCATCGAACGGATAGGACTGCATCCGTGGTCCTTCATCCGGGAAGCGTTTGCCGGTGCCTTCGAACCCTTCTGTATCCTTTTTGCAACGCGACACAGCAATAATGCTCCCATTTGTTTCGTTCCCCCGCGGTGTACGCCCGTCACATAACGGAATAGCTGAATTTATACCTCATCCAACGAGTCGAGTCAGTAACTATCCAGATATCACATGACGCCTAATGACGGTTTGAAGACGGCTTAAAGGCGCCTTAGACCTAAAACAGCCTTGAAATGGGTATCTTCAAGGTCCGTCATGTGCTATCTGGGTATAAACAAAGTGAGGTGATAACCATTTAGTTGGGACAGGGACAATTGTCAGCCAATAGTTGGGCTTAGCGCACATGAATGTTTTAGTTATTTTTATTGACTCGTCTCGTTGGACAGACCATAGGTTGATCGTCAGGAGCCGCGAAGTAGCGTCTTGTTGCACGGTCTATAAGGTCCTCCGAGCCTCTTCTTAATCACACTGTCCGCATTCTGCTGTCCTACACGTGTATATATATACATATATATATATATATATATATATGTATGTATGGTCCCTGATACGTGTGCACACCGTATATACTATACGTAGACGCGATGATGACACATTGTCCAGTAAAATGCGCGAGCGCAGAACGAGAGTGCCGGCTCATTCTCTTGGGGGACTGGTCTCGTAAGCGTGGACCCGCGTTGGCTCCCCTGGGTCTCGACGGAAGCTCCCAGGACCCGTGGAAAGCCTCAGGACCGCCGATCTATATTTATTCCACACGGCCGCTTGTTTCTCGTTCCACGCCAAATCGCGATCCAGCCGACCCTATAGCTTCCAGTTAGACCCCTGGTCGGAGTTTACGACCGGACGAAAGCTCTCCATCGCGACTTTTCACGAATCTCTGGACTCACGATGGCTGAAGTTCTCTCTAGCAGGGTGGATGGAGATCGATCCCGTGGACCAACGGGTTAATTTTTTCGGCGCGTCATTCCGTCTTCTAAAATAGACATTAAATAAGGATAAGTGAGGTTATACAGCGATAATTGTTGCAAACGTGCCGTCCCAGTGCCAAGTCTCGTTTACTTTCGTGAAAGTTACCGCATAGCTTGCGCCGATCCTCCGACGGGCCCAACGGTCGATCGATCTTTCGGAAGCCAAAGGTAAACGAATGTAAAACTTATGGAGGATAAAAATCGAGCGTGATGGGGAGCGTTCATTCGGTTCAGGATGAGGATGATGGGAATAATGTCGACGTTGTGACACGATCTCCGAACAAGAGAGAATATCCCTGAAGGATGTCTGTATACAGTGAATGCTCGATGAGTGCTCGAAGGCTCCTCTCGGCACTGAACATTAAATATTTCATAAACTAATGGCCATATACGGCTGAAACAAATACCATTGGCTTCGGAATTCCAAGCTCTACGACTGTGCTAAACCTCATTAAAAAGTCAGTTACACCTGGAGACCTCTACCTGTCAGTGCCAAAAAGCCTTCGAACACTCATCGAGAATTTATGGTACTCCACTCCATATTTTATTCTTGTACGTTGGTTCCTCGGTTGAACTGATGCTGCGGATTCGTGATCGTTGCTCAAATTCGAAACCAACAGGGGAATGATAGAGGAGGAGAGAGTGATTGTAATCGTTTGCGCTCGATTTAGCGCCGTGTTGTTGAAACCTCGACATTGAATAGTAGTCGTACCGACGATTCAATATTGACATTAATTGCTCGGTATGGCAGTTGTGATTCTTAGACCTGGAACTTTCGATTGAGTTTTATCGGAGTAGCTTTTCTATCGAATATTTGCAATGAAATAATTCTGCTGGTATTAATTACTACAGAAAGTGCGGTCAATCAGTGTGTTCATATTCCACGATTTTTCGATTGATCGTTCTCTGGAAAGGCATTTTTTTTATAATTTCGTTTCACGCGAAAATTATTTCACGTTCGACGGAAAGTACAAAGAAATAATTGATGTTCATGCTTTATCGATAATTACTTCAACATTTTTGTTTCGATTAAAGACACAATAGCGTTACGAAGCATTGAATTTCCATGAATTTGTTCACTTTTTCTATGTACAAGGTAATTTCGTAACAAGAGTTTTCCATATATAAAAAAACATCGGTAACTCACTATCAAAAAGATACAGGTATAATGTAGATATGCAAACGGCTCTCTTAAAAGTTAAAAATTATTAATTTAAATGTGTCATAAATTTTTATATTTAACTTATGAGTTTATTTTTCATTAATTTGTTATATTTGGAAAAGATTGTTGGAAAAAGAATTCAAAAATTCAGCTCTAAAATATTTTCCATTCAAATATATAATACTATAATTATTCATTGACTTATTATAATGTTCTATTGTTAGTCACTTGCATAGAACATACGGTAAATAACCTTTTTAATATCTGTTTGACAGAATAATATACGAACGTACGTATCTTGGAAATTTTTCGCTCAGAATTGCATTTCCTATCAGATCTAATACTGTTCCTCTGTTCTTTTAAAACCTTGTACAAGGAAAGCCTTGTGCCAAAAATAATTATATCGTAATATTTTTGTGAACAATCTGGACACGATAAATCGTTTTCTCTGTCTCACTAATCATCACAATTTCAATCGTATTACCTCAGTTAACTAATTTAAATCGACATATTCGTTTGATGCAACATACATATGTATGAACTAAAAAAGAACAACTTTTCTTCAATTTAACACTTTGACTGCCATATCACCCAAATATGGGTGACACGTACATTGGAAAAAGGCTGGATTATTTCAATACCGTTACAAAATTTAGCGTAAAATTAATATCGCGATATAATTTAAAACAAAACCTTTATTAACTAAACGCATATATTGTCGACGATTTACGACTTAGGGTACGTTTATGCTGAAGTTCCGATAAACGATCAGAGCGTTTATTTCTTTTTTTTTTCAACTTTCTTGTCTTCGTTGTTATCGTAGCTCCAACATAAATGCTTAAACATATGTCTGACTACATACAGCCTTCTTCACTGTGGCAGTGAACCTGTTAAAAATTGAAATCTACTATATACAATGCAGTTAACAACTGTTCTGAATGCAGTAAATCTTGTATTAAAAAAAGTTTTCAATTCACATTGACTAATTGCACGCCTAAATAATTGACAGAAAATCGATATCTCCAGCAAAATATTTGAATTCTCAGTCTAAAATCAAGACCCAGCAGAATCGTTTCTGTCGATTCGAGTAAGACCATTCGAGGGAATCGCAGCACGAAAGACGATAGCGATCCAGTGAAGTTCGCCCGCCGAGTACAAAGGGTTGAACGTTCCCCGATCGTCTGCGGTTTCATGCCAAGTTCCACCCGATATTTCGCCCGCATGAATTCTACGCGAAGTTTCGCCACCGTGTAGAACTCTGTTGCATCGGAGAGCCGGTGCAACAACGTCAAACAAACACCCTGTCCATGGAGATCAAGGGTCGGTAGACCAGATTTCGCAATAGAGATATCCCGAGACCAGGGGGCCCCGAACGAGAATCAGCGGTCGCAAAAGTCGGACGGTCGAACTGGGCGAAGCTCACATTCCCCTTACGAGGCCAGCTGCGTTCCCCTGATTTCCGTCAAAAACGATTTAGTCCCTTAGCTAGTAATTAACGCACTCGCTGCTGTGTGTACGCGCATTCGTGAAACGAAGTCGAATAACGAAGGTGCTACTTAAGAGATAGGGGGCTACGATCGCAGCCCGGCCGGCTCTGAAACGTCACGAACAAAGGGGACGATCGATGGAAGGGAAGGTTCACGGTGCCAAAGAAACGACTCTAAACAAGAACCTCCACGTGGCTGGTCGAGGAAACTAGATGGTAGACGAGGGACACCGATCCTCGATGGTGTTTCATTAAACGAGCCGGCTCCATGGCTGCGACGAGGCCCAGTTTAGTCGATAAAATTACGTATTTTAGTCCTGTCGATTAAGGCTGTAAGTTTGAATCGTCGACGATCAGACAAAGGAAGAACGGCGGAGAATGATTTCAACGTAAAAAAAAATAAAAAAAAACAAACAAGTGTTAGGTAGAAAACGAAGGCGAAGATGCGTTAAATAGAACAGAGAAAACATGTCCAACGAATGTCAACGAGTTTCAAAACAAACGAACACGTGGGGTGGCACACGCACACGCATTCTGCATATGTATGTAGAAACTAGGATGGGGAGGGTGGGGTGGGAGTAGGCGAAACAAGGGATGAATGGAGAATGTGGGGAGACATTTTAATTCGCCGGACGGTTTTGGCCGAACGTGTGCTCGAAACGTCGGTCAACAGGAACCCAGTTTCGTGTGTCCGTCTCGCGGCGATTCTCGCGAGTGATTAAACGATCCAAGGATTAAAGAAAAATAGTTCCATGACGCCTGACGCCTTTGTTAGCTTTTATACGGGCGACTACGTTCGTCCGGTTTCCACTGTACGCCGAATTTACCGCGTTATGGACGGCCCCGGGGTGGGCGAAGCTGGAAATCGTTCTGTCGCTGAAAGACCGACTGTGCTTGACGTTTCCTATTCCGACGTGTACGGTCGGACTGCACCTCGAGGATCTGTTTCGGTCCTTGGAACTCTTGGTCCCAATTCTTACTGTGCGTTCCCTCGGTATGTAGATACATTTTATGAGTTTTTACATTTTTTTTTTCGTCTGGAGGAGACGGTTGTAGAAACTGGTGGAACGGTAAATGATTTTGATGTTTTTCTACGCGTGGTTGAACATTATTCGTTTAGAAAATTGTTTTTGATCTTTGAGGGGGTGATTAGGATGAGTTAGATGTTGACCGTTTTATTGAAAATAATGGGTGGGCTTGTTGTTTCGTAATCTGGAAGAGACGGTTAGAGCATGAAAATGGGAGAACGGTAAGGGATTTTAGAATTTCTATACTTGTAGTTGAATATTTCCATAGAAAATTATTTTTTGTCTTTGACGAAGTAATTGGGGTGGGTTTGCTGTTCGTGGTTTTATTAAAATAACGGGTGAATTTATGATTTCGTAATCTGAAAGAGACAGTTAAAGAATGAAAGTGGTGGAACGGTTAAGAGATTTTGGAGTTTTCGTACATGTGGTTAAACATTATTCGTTCAGAAAATTATTTTCGATCTTTAGTGGAGTGGTTAGGCTCAGTTAGATGTTTGCAGTTTTATTGAAAGTAACGGGTGGGCTTGTTGTTTCGTAATCTGGAAAAGGCGGTTAGAGTATGAAAACGGTAGAACGGTAAGAGATTTTAGAGTTTTCATATATATAGTTGAACATTCTTCTCGTTTGAAAAATTATTTTTCATCTTTAATAGAGTAATTAGGATGGGTTAGATGTTTGTATTTTTACTGATGTAACGAGTGAACTTATTACTTAGGTTGTTATATTTTGTTCCTTTAGTATTTATGTGGATTTTATGGAGATTTTTTACTTTTACGTGTGAGGGATCGTGATCCTTTTATAAAGTTCCTTTATTTCCGATGCTTGTTAAAAACTATATTGTTTAACATTTGATAGTGATGTCTTCAAGCAGGAATTATAATTAATAGAATAGTTGTATTAATGATTTAGGTTATAAATAATAATTATAGTAGTTGTTTTGGTACACAAACGAATTCTTTGGGTGTTTGAGTTTTACAATTAGAAATTTTATGAATTTAATTATGAATCTAAATATACGAATTCTATTACAATTGAAGATATCTTCTTTGCTGAGAAAAGTATTTTTCAATTGGGAACTTCATACAAAAGAACAAACTGTTTAAGGAACAACCATTTCTCAGTAAATTCAAGACCAAAATTATTAAATTTTTAAAGAAAACATTGATATCTAATTATACTGACCTTCTGCTATATCATTTTTTCTAAAAAATATGTCTACAGTAAAGAATTCAATTTATTTGAAACACAAGCTACACAATATATTAACAATAGCATTTTTAGATTTCAATTTTAGCGTTTTGAAAATGTTTTATGCTTAGCAGATTCTCAAGATACTTATATTAGCAAAATGCTGTATATTACAATAGTCTATTCGACCTAGGTTTTCGCTAGTGACTAACACAAATAGATAGCTGATTCGACGATAAACTACAAAATAAAAAATTATTATATTTATCCAGTAAAGCGTTGTTTCTTAAGCAATTTCTTCGGAGCGACATGCTGGAGTTAATAATACCTTAAATCTGGGCGTAGAAGGATACTTTAATGTCCTGTACATTTGCAACAGAAGATGCACTCTTCTTTTGTAAAAATGTTTTTGAAACTGTGATATCGGCGTAAGGAAGAATATTTATTCAACATATTTATACCATTCAACTGAGGCAACAAATAGGTTTGTTAGGTCGCTTTAATTGAAACGCTTGGAAAAGATATATTTTTTATATTCACTTACATCGTTATTGGCCTTTTTTCATTCTATTGCTATTTTAAAATTAGCAATGGCGTGTTTACAGTTCCTGTTACGGAAGTTAACGTCTGAACAAACGCTTACGGACATGTATCGGTAAATGATACACATAAATATGACACTGAAAATAAATAAAAGCTTTCCTTTATTGAAGTGGAAAACAGCTACAAAATTTACTGGTAAAATAACGTGGTCAGCTTTCGTACGTCGACGAAATTACTGCTGTAAATTTGTATTATGGTCGGTATTGGTCATAAACCAGATATCTATATACCATTACACGAATGATAATTCTGTTGTTGTTAAGTAAACGACATAAATTTCTATTCGTCTATTTAATTGCTTCAGTAAATAGATTAATATGATATCGTACATGTACGAATACACATTAATGAAATTACAATTACAACAACGAACATAAAGGCTACATTTTATGAAATAATATAATCTGAACATGAGCAATGTTAATATTGAAAATTTCATTGCGTTTACCAAGATTCGCCATGTTTTTTAAAATCGAGTTTTATTAATTGCTATGTTTTTTTTTATATAATATATGTACATTACATATTACAAAGATTTGCCATATTTTTTAAAATGGAGTTTTATTAATTTCTAACTATATAGCTTGATGTTTACTCGATATAATTCACAACACGTTTATTAATACTGCAAGAATGTATAATATAAAAACATTTAAATTCGACACTTTCAATTTAGTTTCGACAAATATAATAATGGCTCGATGTATTTCATAAACGAGAAACAATACAGACAACAAACTAATTTCCAAGTACAATTCAATTTGTTGAACTAATTACGTTACACTGTAAGCAAATATCGATTGACGCTTAACAATTATATATTTTCTATACAGATATACAACTAGCGATAACGACAGCAACAGTGATAATATTTTATAACAGTCATTACCAATTGTGATATTTTAGTCCAGACACGAATTTTAACTAACTTTCATTATGCGCCGCGGTGTGAAAGATTTGATTTCCTGTGATAAAGCGATAGGTAATAAAACATCGAAGAAAACATAATATTATACGTTATGAAAGTAACTCGATACTAATATTTTCGCGTGTTATTACAAAAGGTGATTTCCGATTGTAAACCCGAACTCTTTCATTCACAGTCGTCGCACGATATTTTAGAATAAATATTAATCCATAGAAATCATAAGGGTAGATAGATTCGATTACGATACCTTAATTAACAAGTTCGTAAAATGTTTATCGATGAATGTTCGTTTCTGTCACGTAATCTACTCGTGAAACGCAATATGTACAATTCCGATTCACAATATTCAAGTAAGAAATAGAAGAAATCGCAGACTCCATCGGTCAGATCGATGACGTATGGTGATCCTTTGACCGAGCGTAATCAAAGAGCGAGGTCCGTTCACACTTTTCCAATTTGCCAAATCAGAGAGTTAAAACCGCCAGATTGGCTCGAGAGTTAGTCACGGCACGGAATCCAAAAGCGATTTTTTCGCCGGGGCCACTCGACCCGAAAACAAAAACCTCGGAAGATCGTTTCGATAACTCTTCCATGATGTTCGCGGTGAAACCGTATTCCAGGGAAAATACATACGTGTGTGCCGACATAGTGGATCGAAAGGAACACGGACCGCGGGCGAACGAATAATTCGTGAATTGCGTGACGTACGTTTCTGTTTAAGCCGTAGAATTTCTGTGACACACGACAATATGATCCACCAGATATTTTCCCGGATATTTCGACTCTTTTTGCGCTGGTGTCGAGAAATAGTACATTGAGAAAGTTTTGGAAATTATCGAACCGTAAGTTTTGCGTTTGTGATAGTAACTACAGTTGCAGGAAGAATATTTGTTGATTTTGAGTATTTTCTAATAGAAGTCATGATGCTTTCTATGTGTGTTGTCGGTTAAAAGGACTGAATTTGTTTGGGATATTCAATTCCTTAGAATGTTTATCTATTAATTTTGTTTAAAAAAAATGCAAAAATTTATGAAATTATCTACAATTGTGTTAGTATTGATTGTTCGATACGTTTTATGTTGAAAATACGCGGTACAAGGTATTTATACAGCCGGTCGGTTGTATCACGATTTTAAGAACACCCTGTATATAATAGAACAAGTTTTTAACAAGAACAATCTTCTGACGCTAGACCAGGTATTTCTCACCAAACCTACAATATTCAAAATTTACACCTGCTTCCTCCAATATCATTACAGTATATCCTCGACGAATGTTCAAAGGCTCTTCGGCACTGAGCATTAAATATTTCATAAATTAACAGCCATACGCGGCTGAAACAAATAGCTTCACAATTCCAAACTCTATCACTGTGCCAAACCTCATTAAAAAGTCAGCATTATACCTGGAGATCTCTCCTTATCAATGCCAAGCAAGTCTTCGAACACTCATCGAGTATTTACTGTATTCCCAAACAGACGTTCCAATTCCACACCATCACCAAGTCAAGAACAGACGATCACAAATCCCCAACAAGATTCAATCGAAAAAACTGTCTCTCCGATGACCCACGATCCTCTTTTCGCCGAAGAACCAACGGGTTCACTCGTCGATATCGATATAAATAATCCATAATATCAGGTCCTCGTTTTAAGTTCGACCGAACTCACGTCGGATTCCAGGAATCAATTAATCGTGACGGTGCACTGTACCGAGGGTAAAGGAAAGGCGAGGGCCGAGGGAAATAGCGAACGAGGATAGATGGGGGCTGAAAGAAGGTGGGGGAGTGGGGGGAGGGGTCGCGGCGAGTGTGCGACTCCGCATCACGTTAGTTCGCGTGATACCCAGTCGTCTTTCAATCGAAGTCAGTAAAACGTACCTCCGAAATGTGCTGCATGGCATAATATATTCAACGCGATTGTGCCCTGGCACAAAGGGATTACTTTCGCGTTGCACGTGTGCACAAAACCCAGGGTTTCTTCGGACGCCATTCAGAGGAGGAGGAGGGGGGGGGAGGAGCGTGTCGATGTCGTGGCCGCGGCGCGAAACTATTTCCCGGTGGTTCCAAGGGGCAGAGGAGAAGGGTGTGGAGAGAAGCCAGTGTTTTTCCATACGTCGTGCACGCGCGTCCATCGACGGAAAATATATCCGTGTGATATTTTTTTATAGTTTACCTGTGAGTGATATATTTATATTTACGGATATATATTTACAACGTGCAGTCCGTACTGTTTCGATGGCCTACGGAAAAGGGAACGGTCAACTGGACGATGACCACGACACGCTTTTCTCGGAGACGATTTTACGTGCACCGAGTGAAATAATGCACGATGCACACACACACACACACACATACACGCGTTGTTGCGTGGCTTTAGGGCAGATATGGGCAAATTCATTATTTATATAAAGAGTTTGGAATGACGAATAAGTGGTAAAAAAAATTCTTTGCCAGTTTTCAGTGATTAAACGTGGAAATTCAAATAATCATTTTAAAACAATACTTCTAGTTGAATGTCTAGACACGTGGCAAACAACTATTTAACATGTTTACGACGGGATGTACCACGGGTGGTCCAGACACGACTGTCCCATTGGGCGGGATGCGCCCTGGTGATACACACGGATTTAATCACTTTTATCTGCTTTTTTTGTTATTAAATTAGGAAAATATTTGAAAATGGACCGAATCTGAACTGTTGCTTGAATTTAAATAGTTACCACCTGAATATGTATAAACTTAAAAAGTTGCTTACTCTAATTAACAAATTTGTTTAATTCGTTACATTGAGAAAATTATTTATTTTTATATATTTCTTTGAAACATTTTGAAGACAAAAGCATCTGATTTCTACAAACAGCGCAAAAATGAACAAATTTATTTAATACATTACATTAAAAAAAGTATTTATTTTTATGAAAAAAGAAATACAATTGTTAATGAAGTGATACGCAACTGAATTCAAATCAGTGATTGTTTCGTTTTCATAGTTTTTTAAATGTATAAGTCAGTAGGGTGCATCCTTTTTAATCTTCTTCGAATACGGCTAGTGTATGCCTTCGTGGTTGGGATGTGTTTCAATTTTTACTTTATATTTTTTTGCATACCTGTTTATTTCTTCCACAACCGTTGGGATTTTTAAATCATGTACGCAAATGAAATTGAAGTAAAAGTACACAGTTATGTCGAGATTTTAAATATTGAACAAAGGTTATTTGTCCAACACTTAGATCGTATGTGGGATAATTCAAATTGAGTTACGGCACAGAAACCACCTAAGTTGCGAAGCTTAAATATTTATTCTGGAAGGCTTAACGTCGTTGAGTGTCAGACACCGTCAATAGTTTGACGAGCCACACGCCTCGCACGCGTTAATGTTTGTGTCGCATTAAGTACCGGTGCCGATAATTAACATGTTCGCCGTGATGCACACCATTGATGGTTCATTATTGGTTTTCCGTGTACACATAGACGGCTACCAGTGCACCATACAGTGCACGCAGGCAGTTTAAACGTCTTAGATATGAATTTTCGTTGAAACATTTAGCTCTTCATTATTTATAAAAATCGGAAAAATATTTCTCTTTCTTGATTCGATGTCTTTTTGTATTAACTTACTGATGTTTCATTAATGACTCTTCAATGTTTCGTAGAAATGGTATTTTATGAAGCACGTTATTCGATGAAATTTTCCATCACTAAAAAAGAAATTCTCGATGCAATTTTAAGTGATTGGAGAATTATAACACATTTCTTTTACTGTTAGTCTTAAAATTTAAAACAGTTAACAATATCCACGAATTTTCAGTAGATAAACTATTCTATATGCAGCCACCTACCTGGAAAATATTTTTGGTATACTTGGATTAAAATTACTGATTCCATTTACACGTTATTGTTTTATTACTTTCATGGCAGACAATGGTCAATTTAATTTTAATTTCAAACAAGAATTATTGAATAAAGTCTATAGCAAACCTGTCAAGAAATTGCAGAATACTTTATAATAAATCGTACATCAATTCTATATCATCCACACAAACCTAAAATATAATAAACTCAAAACGGTTTCGAAATTGAATATCTAGGTATTTACCAAAAGTTTCAAAATCGATATTTGTGAAAGCTTTTTTTTAATTTAATTTGAAATAAACGAATAGACTTCCATATTTGGAAACACGTTGCTAAAACTATCGATTCTTCTTCGTAACGAGAACTTTTCTTCATCGTGTAAGCGCAACAACTGAAAGGAACTTCGAAATAACTTTTGCCTCGTTGCAAATTTAAATCGCGCGGACTAATTTTGATGCGGAGCAATCCAAGGTTTCAGTCCGTCTGGACGGATCGTTATTTACCGTAACACAATATAACACAATTAATTGATTTATCCCTCGTGAAAATAATCACGTATGATCCTTCATAAGCTGAAACAATGGCCAGGCGTTATGGAACGTATTGGGCATTTTAAACCACGTTTAAAAAAATTATAGCTACCTATACAACACCAAGTAATATATATATATATGTATGAATATATATATATATACAAATTCTAATATATAAATATATATATATGATGATGATGATGATAATATTATATATATATGAAAATATATTTAATGAATGTTCCTATATTTATATGAAGAGAGTGAGACAAAGGGAGAACAAGCGCGAGCGTTAAAACATTGAGAGGAATGCACTGGATGAGACAGGAAACGAGAGTTAAAAAGAGATAAACAAAGAATTTTGGGTTTCAAATTGTCCCCCGAAGCGACCGAGTTTTTTCGGGGGAGAAACATGAAAAATTTTGGAATGAAAACGAAACCAGAGGAATGATGTTTTTAAGCGGGTTTGCGTGTGTTGGTGACGAGGCGAGGGTCTTCCTATACTGACTGAACGATCAGATGTGATATATGCATAAGGATTAATTAATAATTATTTACTCCAATCGTATATATATATATATATATGTAATTAATATTATTAATATGGTTATGATATACAAACACTATATCTATATATTGTGTATAAGTAGATAGGAACGTATACAATGTTTTTAACTGGTTTATCTATGTTCCGAGGATATATGCTAAGTGTATTTAGGTAGGAAGTTGTAAGAAGGTCTCTCGCCGTTAATGTTTAATCGATAGAGACCACGCGAGCGATTAAGTTCGCGACGACAAGGGACCCACGACGACGAGAATCGAAAATATTCGTGTACAGTCTTAAAAAATCGTACGATCGAACGACTTCCGTTTTCGTTACGATTAATCGATCGAAGGAAAAATATTTATTTCTCGCGTATTCACTGCACAAAATAATCATTCAATAATCCGTTCCGTCCAACGATATTTTAATCGTTAGAATAATACAGTTTTCGAAAAAAGATGCACACGTTGTTTCGTAATCAGATCAGAACAAGAAGGTAAAATTTGCTGGTGAATTCAGACAGTCTGTAGTATTGTTACTCTTCTGACTTATGAAACAACAAAGTTTTGTACAGTGTTGTGTCCATGGGTGGATTCTCTTGTATATTCGTGACACCTTCTGCTGTTGCGATGACGAAGTAGGGGAGGTAATGGAGGTAGAGTGGGGGAAGAAATTTATCCAATTTTCTTTCATTTTTCCTGGAAACCATGAACCTTGATTGATCTTTTTAATGTCCTTAGAAACTATCTGTATATAAATAATTATCACATTTATAATGATATAAATATTCCAACGAAGGAAAAGAGTGATGCGATTCACTCCATATGACGTGATCCGATTAGCCTCATTGCGTAAGGACTTTAAATTGAATAGGATACATAGACCAATTATGATATAATAATCTAAAGTATATGAAATACTTAATTTGGACACTATACAAACTAATAATAATAAATACATTTCAATTTTGAAGCTTACTTTTTTATTTTAAATACGAAATTACAGATTACGCATCTTAGATTCGCACCAAAATTATAACGTTCGTCAGCGTTCGTCTCAATGGCAATATATGCCAGCACTAAGCAAGTGCGTAAAACTATTGATGGGTTATTGGATTGGGTGTGGGAGACAAGGATGATGCAATATGAACAATCGAAATGTTCGTTTCCATGAGAATATAAAAATTATGAACTGAATTCTTATTTTCATCTAATTAAGTTCTACCCTACTATACATATTATACATTTCCATCATTTTTGTTAATTCAAAGTTGCATTAATATGGCTTATTCATTTCTGATAATCTGTAGTTCGTACTTCGCAAAAATGTCCATAGTCGCTCGTAAGAGCTTCGCATAGCTGGCAATGTTGGTTATGCCCAGCAAAAGTTTTGATATCTTTAAGTATAAAAAGCCGTATTATATTTCACTGCTTTGATAATTGTATAATGAATACCCGTACTAAAGGCTATATCAAAGTAATAAAGTACACCCTATCTGCTAAAGAAGTACACACTCGCAGTTCAAAATAGCAGAAGGGTTAAACTGATATTGTTCTAATATGTAATTGCAAACGGGAGTATAATAGGCACATAAATGTTTTTGTAATGTATTTAAAGAATTCTATAACATGTTCGAATCAGTTTTATCCAGCCCAGCAAAGAAATCAGCCAAAATGTCTTGTCCGCTCTACCTTTGCCATAACAGTAAAGAGATTGTAGTGAACACGAAAGCTAGTTAACTTACCAACGAAACCATCCATGAACACTCACTACAGACTATTAGTACATTACACAGTATTTATTTCGTCCATGGTATCCGATCCAGAAGCACGATATTCGAATTATTTTGAGCAGTGTAATCGCGAAAACGAAAAACCACCAGTGACTATACTTTCCAATATTCCTCCGTATATTCCAATAAAATACCCTGTCGAATTCTATTGAAATTCCTACGAAATTAAATTAGAATCCATACAATGTTATAAAACTGCCTGTTACGATGTCGCTGTAAAGTTCAGAGAAAAGAAATTTGTCCATAGTTTGCGAGGATTCGATGAATCGACCGATTCCAATCGAATCCAGAACAATGAAACGAAACGAATACCACGAATCCCTCGAGTCTCGACGCGCCGGGGCCTTTTCCTCGCGAACCTCTGACGAACCGTGCTGCTTTAACAGCAAAACGAAAAACAAGAGAAACAGAACACAATTCGGGGAGTGTTTCGAGTGTATGCGTTCCGTGCAATAACAGTTTGCTCAATCCTCGGTGTCCGTCGGTCCGTCCGTACGGAACGACTACTCGTAAGTTTAAACCGTCAACTGTACATTATTCGGCGTAAAGCATAACCCTAGCCACGCATTACACGCGCGTGCGTACGTGTAATTATTAGTACCATGAGAACGACTAGGGAAAAAAGTAAAGTAGTATGGTAGCACGACTCGTTAAACGTAGTCAGACGATTTTTGCGAAACGTAGTAACAACCGCGAAAAACGGACTTTAATCTTCTATTTCAAACCTTCCTTCGAGTCTCTCGATGTCTTTTCGGTGTCTATTCTAAAGCGATTTAAGCAAACTAAAACTTTAAAAAAAAAAAGCACACACACACACACACACACTCGAGTATATAAAAGCGTATTGCGAACGATTTCAGCGTTTAGCTTCGTCTATGTAATAGCGCATACAATTATCCATGAAGACAGGAACAAGGTGAAAAGAAAAACGAAAAAAAAGTATATATATATATACACACACATATTGTGTAAAAGTACTTTGGAGCCCTTACACACGGCGTGGTTGCAAAACTGTATTATCGACAGCGCCCGTATACGGCCGCCATTTTGTTTTTCGTAGAAAGAGAGTCGGCGGTTAAACGGTGCACGCGACACGTCGGCCCACCCACGCTATTTCGGCAAAATTAATCGTAGGTGTGTTTTAGAATCTTTCTACTAATCTTCTCTCCTAAAAACTACGCGTTTGTCTCTAGCAATAATGAACGATAAACAAAGGCTACCGCCGTTTTCGTCCAGCTCGTTGATAGCCCCGAGCTTGGCGCTCGTAGATCATGCAATTACCCATGAATACTGTCGCTTCGCGTAATTTTGCTGAAATAGAAATATCGTACCTCCCCTCCTCCTAACTGAGAGACTAAAATGTCCCAAAAGATCTATGAAACGATCGAGAGAAACGGAACAAGGAGGACACACCACGGGGCTGTAGAGACGTTTCACGGGATTGGAAAACCACGTGATTCGTTCCCCGTGCTCCGATATTTGCTCACAATTTGCTCCTCGACTGTAAAACATTCGACCCGCCCCTCTCCTTCCTCCTGTTCGCCGGTCCCGAAGCTTTAACGGAAAGTCGATTTTTGCAATCACACTCTCAGCCGGTTTCGCGAGGATATTTAAGCAAGAAGCTAATTATTACGAGGATTCGATACTATCATAATTGTTTGTCGTACCTACCGATAGATATTAAATGATTGTAATGTAATTTAATCAGCGTGATTAACGAATTGAGAGGCGACCGGCGTCACGTCCGCCGCAGGCCCCTCCGCGGAAGATGATGGAACCGTAGCGGACGTGGCGTCACCTCACGTGGATGTTAGAGATATTATACGTGTCTGTCGTACAAGCCGTGATTAGGTTTTACCGTAAACTTATTATAGTACGTGTTAGCTTAATGGATTATACACGAGTGAAATAGTTTAACTTTTTTTTTTTCTTTCTCCGTGTACTGTTAAGCAGCAAGGAGAAAATTGGAAGGAAAACAAAAACGACTTGGTGGCGAAAAGAAGGGAAAAGAGTGGTGACGATGTCGCACGCGCCGTCTCGAAAAATCTGTCCACGACTTTTTTCCACTAACGCCGGGCGCTTACTCCGTGCTGCGCCGTAAGACGTAGCCACTCGGCTAATTGATCGATTAATTAATTAATTAATTATAGAGGGAACTCACCGGAAGCGGGCTGAACGTTTTGCAGCCGTCTTTTGTGGCGCGCGGTCGACGAAGTCTTCGAGTTAATGCGATCGATTCGACTGCTCGGGGTCTTCGAATATGGAATCATTCTTTTTTACTTGCAGCTTTTTCCTAATATCGATTGATCGATTCAATTAAACAAAATTATTTTTCGTGAATTGGAGATTTTATAATTACGCGAAACAAAGCCGGTTTCTGCAATAATTCGATTTGATGATAAGAAACTATTGATTCAAAACAGGAGGCTAGGATTTTGAACATAGTATAGTTGATACCAAGTTATTTGGATTGGGTTCACAAAGTAGCTTTACGAAACGACAAAATGCTTAAATATTGAGATAAAAAATTTGAATACTATAGTTATGCTGAATCAATTTAACTTATCAAATTATTCCATAACATTTTTTTGTGTCCCAGTAATTCTGCGACTTAAAAATTTCAAAATTATTTAAAGGATGGGTTATAATTATTAAATAAATGATCAACGTATCAATAACTGCAAGCAGTCGTACGTATTCATTTTTTGTATATAAACTAATTTTCTAGATATTATTTACGTTATAGGCACCAAAAGAGTCTGCTAAGTAATAGAGAATTAATACGCAATATACAAATTCAGAAAGAAAATACAAATTCAATAAGTTAAAAATTCATTTTATTGTTGATATATATTTCTCCTCCACTATAGGACTAGAAAAGTAATATTTTGTGTATCATTGTACGTGATAAAAGAATTTTGGAATTTAGTATTTTCTTTAACATATCTAGAACAAACATTTTCTCCCAAAGCACTCGTCGCCAATGGCACTCTTTGCAACTAAATACTAAAAATCGAACTTATTGAAAAATGTTTTGATTCTTAATAATTCTCCTTCTCGGTTACATAGGTAGATTTTTTTAACAAAACACAAAGCTACGTTTGTTTTTTTAACAAAACTCAGACGCGTCACAAGTTCTTGCTCAATTTAAACAGAAAGTATGTAGGCAAATCGATTATTCAAATTCAATTGATAACAAATGATTACTGCAGTGAATAATCAAGTAAAGAACATGCTACTGTAAAAATAAAGGTGTAAACCGGATAAGAACTGAAGACCCACCCTAACATTGCATCAATTAAAACAGAATGAAAATTTATAAATAAATTCTAATTGTTGTACCTTGAAACGTGATCCAGCAGAAATATCTGCTCGTGACCGTTAGTCAAACACGTGTGAGACAAAAAGTTCAACAATCGATGATTATCTTTTGGTAGCTTGGAACGACATAACGGCGCCAATAGGGATGCACCAGCCCGCTCACGGTAAACGCGTTCGATATATGTATGTATATACATACATATATACAAGATGTCCCAAAATAGCTTTGACTCCCGGAAATGAGGAGTTCCTGGGATGATTTGAAACAACTTTTTCCTTAGAAAAAATCTTATCCGAGGCTTTGTTAACGAGATATTAACGAAAAACCCCGACCAATCAGAGCGCGACACTGCCGGCCGAGCTTCCGCGGTAGCATTGGCTACCCGCTGCGATTGATAGCCAACACTACCGCAGAAGCACGGCCGGTAGACTCGCGCTGTGATTGGTCGGGGTTTTTCGTTAATATCTCGTTAACAAAGCCTCGGATAAGATTTTTTCTAAGGAAAAAGTTGTTCCAAATCATCCCAGGAACTCCTCATTTCCGGGAGTCAAAGCTTTGTTAGGACACCCTGTATTTCGCATACGTATGAATAGACGTTGGTACAAAGTTGCAAGTCCCACTCGAATCCGATCCCATCGACCGCTAGATCATCGATCCGTGGCGATCGATCGATCGATCGACCGACCAAGCAAACGCGAACCGACAACTATGTAACGGGCGTGTAATTTAATTCCTACCGTTCTATGAGCCGCGCCAGTCACGGCGCCCCATGTCAATGGCATGCTTTAAACAAAGAAAGAACAACCAAAAAAAAATTGGAAGAAGAGAAAACAAACGGGGATAAAAAGTACTGTGTAAAAGAAAAGGTACACTATTACTGGTACATTATTATATACATTGTAACCAATTGTTGTCTACGATATAATGTTATTTTTCTAATTCATATTCAATTGTTATCGTTAAGAGTGAGAGAGAGAGAGAGGGTGTGCGTGTGAGACAGTACAAGAGAGACGAAGCAAAAGCACACAGATACACACATGGCGAGACTTTAAGGATTACCTATGATGATGGGCTGAAGCGCAATCCTTTTAGTTAATTCCCCCTTCTTTCCTGGTGATTCTTCAATTCCTTGTGACTCGTCGTGTAACTCGCAGTTGGAGTTTTTAATTCTTTGAAAAATTCAATTAGAAGTAAACAAAAGCGAAGGTTGGTAGTAACCCTAGTTGGTAGAAAGTTCAAAGTAATCTTTGAATGGTGGGATGGGATCTCTGAGATCACGTAGAAGTGTTTGAACATAGAGCAATATGCGGACATTCACTATAAATAAAATTTTCTTAATCGTTTATTATAATACACTTCCCAAATTACTTGAATGTTTTCTAACAAAGAAAATATTACATTTTTATTGTTTAAATATGAAAGTTTCGGGTATGATCACATCATTAGATAATCGTGAACTAGATTTTTTTTGACGATCAATTGAATTCTAATCACGATCCATTGTAATATTCAGTATTCAGGTGTTATTTCACAAATATTGGTAATTGATGTTAAAGACTTTATTCGCCATGATCACATTAAACACCACTCACCAGACAAACGTTACTCTGAAATTCTTCTTCCGTTTCTGTTCCTCAGAAATGAATAAATTTCCTCCCAGTTATCATTGCAAGCAGAACGACAATACATCACATTAGGAAACAATTCAATATATGCCAAAATATAATACCAACAACGAACATTAAATTTCCTCAAAAGAAGTCTGACCAAGTATAACATCTACTACTTAGCGCTTACACTCACTCCATAAATCGATCGAAAGAGAACATTTTCTATAAATTATATTTAACTCCCTATTTCCACGGTAACTATAATTAGACTGCAAATCTTACTCATTTACACCAGAAGTGGGCAAATTTATTATCTTAGATTTCAAATAACGAATAGAAGTTAAGAAACTATTTAGTTATCCATTTCTGTCAAATAACCATTAAAATTATAATTATACAAAGTGCTATTATTTCAGGTTCAGTAAATAGACACGCGTCCAAGCAGATATTCAATTAATTTAATTGTTTAATCGTTAGGATATAGTTTTTATAATAATACTTCTCTATCATAGAGATTACTCACATAAACTTGTGCCAATTTCTGATTTACACTACACACATACGTGACAAACATAACGAAATAAAAACTACCATTACATTTACTAATGTTCTAGCTTCACTTTTAACGCATAAAAATCCTTAAGGAATAAAATAAATTCCTGTTCGACTCTTGCATCTGTGATATCCTCCGAAAAAGAAATTTGCTTTGGCATAACTATCTGCAGTCTAATTATAACCTTCGAACGAAACCAACAATCGTTTAACCCTTTAACGGTGAAATTTCGTTTTGGAAATGTGTATCTCCGTGCGTAAGTCATTTGATTCCATTAATCTAATACAAAAAATATATTTTTCAACATTTACTAAAATTTCAATTTTTATAGCAAACAGTATTTTATTTTATCACATGACAACATATATTCCTCATTATCCGGAGAAGTGGTAATTTCCTCGTGACGAGTATACTCGTCAAACACCGTGAAAGGGTTAAAAAAAAACTGACAAAGAAAGAAAAATTCCAAACGCAAGTTAACTCCGAACCAAAGTGTAACAGTCCACGTGGACGATCGACGAATCGATGACCGACAGAAAGTAACCGATAAATTCGCTCCTTCTCCATCCCTTTGCCGCCAGCTCCTAACCCCGAGCTTTCGTAGACAGATGGCGCGAGACGAAACAAAGGGGATAGACGACGCGTGATTAGCAGGGACGCTGATGTCGGTCGGCGCGCTGGTCTGTGATAAAAACAAAAAAAAAAGCAAAAAAAAACCGACAAAGAAAGAGAAATAAAAAGAAGAAAGAAGTCGCGGGCGCGTATTGTATTTTTTGTAAGGCTCGTTCTGTGCCAGATTTGTGATAGCCAAGTCCGCGGCATCCTCGATTAAATGGACGACGACGATGGGCCGGCGTGCCACCGGCTCGAGGGAAACAAACATGGCGACGGGTTGCGCGTGAAGAAATCAACCGCTGGAGTTTGGTTTAGGGGACTTCGGATCACTTCGACCAGCTTCGATTAACTTTAATCTACGATTGAATTGGCTACACTGATGATCGAGTTAATCGTTGATTAACGTTACTCGAAGTTGGTCGGAGTGATCCGAAAGACTCGAGAAACAACGGAGTCTATAGGTTAGGTTACATTCCGGTTCGTGGAGAACGTGTCGATGTGGCGATAGGTCTGGGATTCCCCTGAATAGATTAGAGATTCGCGTATCCAATAGTTTCCAATAATCCAATAGATTCCCCTGGAGAACAAGGGAATCGATGCAACTATGTATGTGGGAAAAGGTCCCCTTGTTCTGGAGCTTCTATTGGACAGCAATGCTTGAGACCATGACAATCTTTTCTTGGGTGAAAGTTCTACTTTTACTCATTTAAATTTGTCTTCTGGTCATTTAATGTCTGATGTGATATGTCTTCTGATAAGTCACTCCAAATTGATATTTGTTCAGTTCTTAATTATTTGTAATTATTGTGTAATTGTAACTCGAGATTTTAATGGATTTTTGTGGTATGGAAAGTGCAGAACTGTTTTTTTTTTCAACGTGAAACCGGTAAAGCTTATATTTTGACCAGAAAACACAATGTTACAAACTATTACTGTTCGAAAATTTGTATTCTTATTTTTCGAAGACAAGTGATATATAATAAGTTTGATTAATAATTGGAAATTGTAACAGTGACGTCATAAGACACCCGGTTACATTTCTATACATTTTGTTATCTTTTGTGAACCCGGAATACTAAAATTAGTCCCGAAAATTTGAGGGATAAATAAGAAGTAGATTATTAATTTAAAAATATTAGAAGAAAAATATGTTAAATGTTTAATTACATAAAATATCACTTTTTGGTTTTTATTTCAGATAATTTGTACGCGTGCCTATCCTCATAGATATAATCTTTCTGAGAACGTCTTTTACTTTTCTGACATTATAAACATACGATATCAACAATTCTGCACTCTTAAACCGCCTGTTGTTCAAAAGAAGTGGATTAATAGTCCATGGATTGGAAGTCAAAAGAACAGATCCCAAGAAATGAAACAGAATCGGTCGTAAGCGAAAAACCATCGAGAAACCAAACTCCAGTCGGCGAGACACGCGAGAAAGCCTAAGTTATTAATAATTGTACGTGGTACACCGTGTTTCGCGTTCCATGGAAAATCTTCGAGGAACAAGATTTAACGTGCGTGTAGGTGTGTGCGTACGTGTGCGTGAGCG
This sequence comes from Dufourea novaeangliae, assembly GCF_001272555.1. Taxonomy (NCBI): domain Eukaryota; kingdom Metazoa; phylum Arthropoda; class Insecta; order Hymenoptera; family Halictidae; genus Dufourea; species Dufourea novaeangliae. Next base: position 1,671,986 of record NW_015373886.1, on the reverse strand, counting down.
CGTGTTGTTGTTGAATCTGGTATCCGCGATGCCAAAGATGTAAGTCATGTAATAAAATTGTAGTTAAGGTATTATTAGTAACGTCAATAATAACGATGAAGAACGGTGATAATCGTTATTGCTATCTTGTAACGTTTAATGTATATCAGTGTCGTGCAAAAACAAAAAAAAAAAATGAATGAGCGGCTGAGCTCCTCGGTGTTGTGGGTATACATACTCGTTCCTAGCAACTCGTATGACAATTACTACTCGATACTACTCATAACATTGCATTGATCTACTTTACTCTACGTACTTCAAAGATAAATAAATACATTCTGTCCAATCTCAACGGTCGCAGTTGTTTTCTTTCCCAGCCCTTTGAACCGATACGGCTCCCTCCATGTAATTTTTGCGTAATATTTAATATTGCAGTATAATTTGAAACACGACCAACAGCCTCTATTAACAAAACGTATACAATTTCAACGATTTATGACTTTAAAAACAAAATAAAGTGTGTCTGGCTATGTACAGCCTTTTTTATTGTGGCAGTCGATGTGTTAATATTTTTGGCCCCTCTTGACTGATAACCTGGCTACGCCCATGGCTCCCTCTACTCAATAGGGGTTACCCCAAATCACTTTGGAGCCAGGTTTTCACAGAATGTTTCCGACCTATTGATTAATACTATTAGGTTGTATAATTCACATTCATATTAATTCAATCTTAAGTTCCAAAAAATTAATTACAAAAATATTCAAACGGAAAAATAATAAATGTAAGACTTGTATCAAACATTGATTGTATATATTAATACAATTAAAAAATTTCTTTAGTTCCATATGTATCAAACATTAATTTTACACACTAATGAAATGAAAAAATTGGTTTACTTTGAAACAGTTTTCAAAATAACAGTGAAATCATCTATTGAGCAATACATTTACTGAAACTAATCGACACTAACTATAATTGTTTTAAGTCCTTTGCGAATTAATAAGATGAATAATGATATTTTGATTTAATAGGGAAATTATATGTTAGGAAATGTCTTTTTTTGATGGCAAGAAACTAAATAAAAAGTCTCATAAAAAAGAAGCAATCACTTTATTACTTTCTCAACGAATTCTTCATACAAATTTCAGATGCATTCGTATGTCTTCCTACAATCTCACAATTGTAGACGTAATATTTCGGACTGCGCACTATTCAGCGTACTTTCGCGACGTCTCGATACGTCAAGTATCGCCATTCTTGTCAACGTGTCATGGTACGGAATATTTAAAATCTATTTAATCTCTGATCATATGCTTCGATTTCATTTCATTGTACGGATAATCTCTTCCTGCTTACTTTTTCTTCCCCGTTTTTCTCTATCTTTTATCTGTGAAATGTTACTCACGTGTCCCAATGCAGAATTCCACGTAACATCGATTATGATGGACGCCAACTACTTTCGCCATTCAGAGCCTGTTCCCAACTATCAGTGACGTCACAAATCATCCAGTCTTTTTTTTATGTCAATATAAACCGCGAGTTTCTTCGAACACATACGCAACTTCCTTTAAATTGATACAAAATGCTGCAAGAACCGTTACACTATTCGAATCCGAAATTATTAGATTGGCGGGAAACGAAATGGCCGTTTGAACGTGTTAAGGTTACCATTGTTGTAGCTATAATTGTAAAATTTCTTAAATTCTTCTCATAACTTGACGACGATGAAAAATCGTAGAATTAAACCGAAAGAAAAGGAATTGATACCTATGATGTAAATTGTATAGAATAATTTCATTCTACAGATATGAATCATGGTCAGCTATTTACTTCTCACCGTCCTAATAAAATCACTTACTCAGTTAGAATAATGGAATTAAAACTGTACGAATGAATGCTGTACGCTGTGAAGTTACAATTGCCCCGTCTACACAGTTCCAACATTATTTTTTATTTCTTATGTGAATCATTTGGTCCCTGCTTAATGTTAAATCCATTTCGTGAATACCATTTAAACGGCATAACAGGGCCGCCTTATAGACCAGAGATGAATTCATGTGACTTCTTCCTATAGGACGTTTTAAAAGAAAAGTCATACTAACAGAAACCAAAAATTCTATTTAAGCTCAAAGTTTAAACAACTCATTGTTGGTTATATCTCACACTATTCAAATATCTGTGTCGTGAAATAGTATACAGGGTGGGGCAATAACTATGTCCACTTTGAATATTGCCGTTATTTGTAATAATATGAAAAAATGTTATATACAAAACTTATTGTGACACAAACATTTTCTGCGTGGGTGAAGGCATAGAGGAGATTTCAAGGTCATCTCTATTTTTAAATGTACGTTTAGTGGTACATTTTCTAATAAAGTCCCCTATGAAATAATACAGCATGTGCTAGAATAAGTTCAGAAACGGTAAGACATGCACGTGATGCACCGATACGAAGATTGAAACTTTGCATTGACGCAAACGGTCACCACTTCGAGCATCTCCTGTAATGTAAGAAAATTTATTTTACTACCACGTTTGACCTTGCATGACCTTCAATGATGGCTCGCTGAAGTGGTCTCAACACCGGCTATCACATGACGATAAAAAAAACACAGCATTCCATTAAAAAAAATAGAGATGATCTTGAAATCTCCTCTATGCCTTCACCCACGCAGAAAATGTTTGTGTCACAATATGTATATCCCCCTCTATACCGTGTAAGTTTTGTATATAACATTTTTTCATATTATTACAAATAACGGCAATATTCAAAGTGAACATAGTTATTGTCACACCCTGTATAATTATAATTCAAATAACTGTGTCGTGAAATAGTATAATAATACCATGATGTGTCGAGATGAAATAATAAGAAACGAGTGAAATACGTATTGAACGTGTGATCGGTTGAGTATTATTTTTCGTTACTAATTATAAATATAATTCACACAGCTTTTATTTCGATAGGAAATATGCTTTAATCAAGTAGTATAACATTACGCGTATACCGTAAATTCATTATATTTATGCTTGAAAAATCACCCGTCGTCCGGTTTTGAACAAGAATATTTCATATTCTTTGTCAGTCTGGTGTCTCCCTTAAAGTCGTGTTAGTTCTCAATCATGTAAATGTCATGGAACAAATTAATAATAGGTAGGTGGCAGTTTTAACGGGCAAAAGTATTTGGCGACCAATTACAGGTGAAATCTTAACCAAATCACGGGGAACAAAGAGGACAAGCGTAATATCGATCATAGTGCGTTCTTACGAAATAATGATTACGATTTTGCCTTATAGCTAGCAGAAGCTACATTAACAACTAAGTAATAATTTTACAATTCGATGAAATAATATTCGATCATCGAAATCTTTCGTCAAATACACGGTCGTCGCGCCTCGGTCATTTGTTAATCGTAACATAGGAAACAAAGCGCGTGTTATTTAGCTAAAAAATATGTATACGGATAGCTTTGCGTGGCCCAGTCCACGTTCTTCTTTCTCTATCTGCCTTTTTCTTTTTATTTCTGCTTCGAGTTTATTTCGAGTTTATTCGAGGATTCGATACGCATGCAAACTCTATTTCGCGGCGCGATCATATATTGCGATTCGAGTGTTGCGTATTTTTCAAATTTATTTTCCATACTAGTTAATTAAAACTAGTTACACGTTTCGTTCGAGAAACAAGTTAATACTTTTTAGCAATCGATTTAATATCGCCGAAACTATAATGAAATTATACAGGGTGTCGTGTAAACTGGTGGTACAACTGGCTATGGGGTGATTCCACGTGCAAAAATAAGTCGAAAATATAGAACAGAATTTTTTCATTTGAGACTTGGTTTCGAAAAAATCGACTTTGAAAATTAATCATGTGTTTTCGTCGTGGCAGCAAGTAGAAACGGAATGCAATGAACAGACGCCCTAGCCAAATCCTATTCAATTGCAAGCGTATAGCAGACTTTCAAAGTCGTTTTTCTCGAAAATGAAGTCTCAAATGAGAAAATTGTATTCTACATTTCCGACTTATTTTTTCACGTAAAATCACTCCGATTCGGTTGTACCACCAGTTACATGACACCCTGTATATTCTTTATTAAGTCATAGATAGTTTGTAAAAATATCAATAGCATCTGTAGTGTTTATACCAGTATTAGATAAATTAATCGATTAATCAAGTATTCTAAATTCATTTAAAAAATAAACAATTATTGCATGTAGTAGATAAGTCGTAAAAGGTTTATCCGGTGATGCAAGTGGTTTCATCGTCTTAATAATCAGACATCCCTTGAGATCACACTGTAGAAGCTAAATTTTTAGGTTTATCTTGCATCTGTAGATCGACTCATTTTAACACGTCGACTGCCAAATGATCATCTATAAAACTTCATTATGATTAAAACAATTTGTTACCCAAACCGAAACTGTAAATATGTACTACCATTTATAACTAGTTATTCATCTACATTTATCAGACTTTATTAAAATTTGTGACAAATTCCTTCAAGGAAAGTAATCTTCATGGAAAACGGAACCACAAAAGAAGACACTTAAACACCACAGATCAAAATCAATTCTTTTTGCATTCAATACTTTATTACGTAAATTAATTTCTATTTGCAGATAAGGAATCGTGTTAATTCAGCAATAGTTGTGAAACTTTTTATTGTTACGAGAAGAACATTAATTAATGAATTGCAGAGTATAAAAAATTTACCCTGCAATTAATGGACACGAACATTAGTAGCAAATTAAAGTAGACAAAAATTATTTGATTAATAGTATTCAAAATCAAACAACACAGTACAATGTACTATCCTAAGCATTAAAATGCTCAAACGGTGCAATAGAATATATGTTCACTCTGTTTCATCTTTTCGCTGTTTGAAAAGTAAACTAGGCGTATAACATTAACCCCTTTGCCCTATGATTTTCTTACTGTCTGCAGTCTCCAGAATTACTTTATCATCAATAATTCCCCAGAAACAAAAGGAATTCGTGTGCTTATCGCAATTGTACATTTACTTTAAAAGGTAAATATTAATATCAGCAAAGTAGTATTTCACTTTGACTCAAAGAAAACATATAATATTTCAGTTTGTTGAATCCATTTTGATATCGTCACCACGAGTCTGACTCGATTTTATAAGGCAAGGGGTTGAAAATCTCTAAATAAACATAATTTCAAAATACGTTTAATATCTGTGCAAAGCACTTGAATCGCAAATACGATCGTGAGACATCATACATTGTATGACTATTCAAGAACTGTGACTAGCTTAACATTATGATTATACGATCGGTATCTATTGTCGTAAACAACGGTCACAATCGATCTGCACCGTTGCGCGTCTGTCGCTGTACACATAGTTTACACGGGAAGAAACGGTTCACCAGGCAGTATTAATTATTGCCACTTATGTGCGTATTTACCTCTAGTTGTCTGGACCACGTTTACACACGAGACTTGAAAGTGTTTTTCAATACAATAAATAAAAAAGATATTTGCACACACATACATATTTTAAATAATTTTATAGACTTCTAGATCGTGACATAAAAGTTACTCTATTTTCAGTTGCAATAAGTAGACTACGGATGTTCATTATATAGCGTTTATAGCGTTGCATTTATAGCGTTTCTTACCTTGGAAAATACAATAAAATTAAGGTTTTTGTAAAGTTTAATACTACTTATATGTTATAATTAACGTAGAAAATCTCTTGCACAGAATTCACAATTCTGTCCAACTTCGATCTCCAAATATTAGTATTGGGAATCGTGAATTTGCATAACCTTCCGCAGTCTAGCAATCAACAAGAGCTTTAAAATAACGTATTCTTCGCCATTGAATTTCTTTTCATTCTGTTTAACATATTTACTATGATAAATATGTGTGCAAATACTATTTTTGTTCATTGTGCATGACAGATTTGATAGAAATTCTATGGTGTACAGGATATTTCAAGACGCATATGGTATGAGATTTTTACTAAAAGATAAAATGTATAAAAATTATGATAAATATGTTCTTCCATATTCTTTCTAACGTAAAGAAATGTATTAATACGTCAAACATCTTACTCTGATTCTAAATTATGTCATTCCATTTTTCAGTATTTTTAAAAGTAAATACAATGATTTTGGAGATAGAAAACGGTTTTTTCGTTACATTAAAACCTACATGAAAACGTGTTTTTTTTTCAAATCTTTCCGTGATAAATGCCAGCCAGAATGGATCATCCGTCTCAAAATACGCTGTACAAACCGTTCTCACAAAATTCATCAAAAAAATGGGTCAGAAGTTTTCAGTCGAGATTCCCTTACGTGAAATCGGAATGCTGAAAATGCCAGCGAAACGCCGTGTTTTTCTAATGATTAAATCCGCTATTTTAAAAACAACGTGCAAAGACAATCTTGGAAGATTCTTCTAAAATTACCGGATATATTGAATCAATTTTGAAAACGAAAAAATCTTCAAAACTCAAACATAGTGTAATTCGATAGAAACTCGAATAATTCTTTCCGACGACGCCGCTAATTTTATTTAAAATGAACATTTAACTTATCAAAACAAAAAGTCGACGACGCAATTCTCAAAAGTGAAACCAATTGCACTAATAATCCAATGAGATATTGGAATAAAAATCTCGCAAGCCATAATCTTCCGCTATACAGGAAGTATGTTTCAAAACCGATAAACATTGAGGTTCCCAACGAACGTGGCTACATTTTAGCTAGAATTAATTAAGACCGTTTAATAGTAATATTCGAAAATTACTACTGCACGAATGAAATACATTTTCGTTCATTACATTCGCAAAACTGCGAAATATTCATTGTCCGATCCGGCGAATCGAGACACCGTTTTAGAGAGACTTCGGAAACCAACTTACATTTAAAGCAATTCCTTTTGTCTCGATATCGTACTATTCTACGATGGAACTTTCATTAACTGTCTAGCAACCTACGGCAGTGACACGTGTCGAAAATTGCTATCGAGTAACAACAATCATTTTTATCTGTGGATTCGATCGGAGCTGTCCAACTAATGTGTGTCCCCAAAGTACAATATTTTATAGTAATTTTCGTCTACACATATATACACAGGGTGAGTCACGACAGTTTGGAATTACAGATCCTCCAATTTTACTTTATAAACACTAAATTCGAAGATGAAAATTAACACGTTCCGTGCCCAGTGGGTCGTCAATGGCCCATGAAGAACTTTCCGTTCTGACCAATGGTAATTTCACTATCCACACAATACATTGTAACATTAATTATTTCTAGTAATTCAATAGAACCGCTGTCTTATCATACAAAGTATTTTATATATTGTGTCTTATCGTTCATAACATTGATATTTTTAGTCTCGCAACTGTCATATGTTATATGCTATAAAAGTTTGTAGCATGGTCTGTTGTAGGCCATCATTTACCAAGCTTGTGTGAATGGAATGTCGTAAAGGCCTGGGTTACAGAATGTGTTAATATGAATTAGTTGTCTCTCGGGGTCAAATAAAAATTATTCAATCTTTTGACTGTAATAGGATCTATGTGTCCTCTTATCCCCTAGAAGGAATATGATCAAATTGTTGAAAAAAAGTTCTCAAAATTCTACTGACAAAATGTAATGATTGCAATTTTCTTTCAAAAATGAGTAGTATTTAGTAATGTTTGTTGTTTGTGATATTAAACAAATTATTTGAAATTCCAGCCTTGAGTAACTCCACCTGTCCATGTGACAATATATACATATACATTGTATTTTTTTTTAAACTTTACGTCTTCTCTAATATTTCCATTTCAAATTCAACAACTTTTTCGTTAAAATTCTATTTCCATTCACCGTTCAATATACAATAATTTTTCTTTTGTTTTCTTTTTTCACGCCTACGTGAAAACGAAATTCAGAACACGGTTCTCACGAGGTAAGAAGTTGGACAGCCTTACGTTCTAATTGTATCAATAATTGCATACTATAATCTGCGATAAGTATTCATATAAAAATTTCTCTTCGTTTCAATCGGTAGTCGTTATAAATTGACTTTAATATTGGTGTCTATCTATTACACGAATATTTTATCGTCTTTTATACGAACGACAATGATTTCGTTTGATTTCTCTGATTATATAAACAATCCAAACGAAGCAATTACACAAAATAAAAACATAATTTGTGATTCGAACGAAATATAGGTAATTCTTCGACAAACCATAAGTCGAAAATGTACAATAAAATTTCTTCGTAGGATTTATATTAAAGAAAATTGCGTCGAAAATTCGGACAACGTATGCTATTACTTAAGTGTCTGTATTGCTTAAGAATTCTCGAAGAAGGAAACTTCATATGAAACATTTTCATACATTTCCGATTTATGTTATAGACGATAAATTATAGTATTTCTTTTTTCTATATATCACAAGTTATGTCCTGTTCTGCGGCTATAACAATCAGCAATTTAGAAGAAATCGCATTAAACGACGGCTCGCGCGGCTGTGTGTCTGCCGTTTAATGCAAAGTCGACATAAAAAGTATACCCTTTGCATATATAATTTGCTAGTTCAATTGCACTGATTGGTTCGATACTTAGCTGCGCGTACTGAGTACAGATAAATGCAATAAAGACGCAAAGAAACGAATAGAGCTGGATAATGTAACAACATTTTAAGCTAAAGGGTGTTAGTACGTTATCGCGCGATATACTCAAACGTAAATCAACAACTGTACGTTTGAACTCAAATTAATCATGGGTTAAAGATTATGTACCGTTACTGCAATACATACCTTTAAAATGATTACGAAAAAAATATTTCCGCGGCGAATAATTTATACGTATAAAAAAAGAGAATGAACGATCTGTAAGTGAGGATTAATAGAAAAATAATGATATGGGTATTCGAATATTTGTTAAGAGTATATACTAACTACAGTCGGACCTTCAACTCTTCCATTCTTTGTCGTATTCTTCGACGCATCTCTTTGTATCTGGAAACAAAACGCATAATTTTCAGTACATTTTATATCACCTGATCCATAAGAATTATATATATTTGTTTTAAGAAACGTACTTTTCCTTCAATAAAAGAATCTGACGTTCCTCCTCGTAATGATAACGTTGCAAAATGCCGTGACACTCTGCCAGTGAGAGGTTAAGAAATTGTGCGACGTCGGAGCTGATTTCTGGCGTGGACAATTTGTCAACCAGAAACAGCCGCGCAACGTTCTCGTGCGGACCCAATACTACTCGAACTTCTAAAGGATATTCATCCTCTCTCAGTCTTCGTTGTTCTAAAAGAAATATTTAATGAAATCAATATTGAAATTGACAAAATAACCGATTTCACCTTATTAAAACCTACCTCCATTGTCGCGAACCACAAACAATGCAAAATTGTCCGGTTTAGCATCCACTTTGTATTTGTCTAACATGAGATTGATAACTTCTTGAGTATTTACTAGGCTTGTAATCCATACGGACATTTGAGATCCATGGGGGGGTGTAAAAAAACTGGTTTCACGGTTATAAAAGTGGCCGTTAATTGAACAACGACGCCGTAAACGACTACGAGATTGCCGTCGACCCCCAGGTCGACGTCTGATGGCAGTAGAACCTTGTTTTCGTCGTAAAACTACACCTTCGAGCTAAAATGCATTGTAATTGTATGTTAAAAGTTAAAATTACATTTAAATACAAAGGTATAATTATTAATCACCTCTAATCCGCTGTCAGTAGACATAGTCATGTTGTCATCTTCTCTGAACTGAAGAGAATTTACAGAATCCGTGTCACTATCTGTCCGATGTCTTTGAAGACAATCGGGTCCTGACATCGATCGATTTAATCCCTTCTCTATCCAACTATCATCAGTACTGATGGATCTATTGCCAGGTATGTTTTTTTCCAAACTATCAAAATATTCTACCCTTCGAAGTGTCCCATTTCGATTCGGAGTTCCGTGATAAACGGGTGTGTCGGTACTGGAAGAGCTTCCTATACTGTGCGTTGGCGTACTAGTTACACTACTATCGTTGCCACGACTCGTTTGATGATTTGGGCTACTCGTTTCTGAATTTTCGCGGGAATCAGATTTATTGAGACTGGACTGAGAGGAAACCGGCAATGCATCTGAACTGTTCTGCGAACTTATCGACGGTAAATTCTCAGGCATTGTTTGATACAACTTATTTCCATCTTCAACTTTACGCTCCACCTACGAGAAGAAATTCCAAATCATAAGTAATAATGTAAATTATGATTAACGCTTATGAATTTGAAATAATTGATATGCAACCTGAAGAAGCTCATCCAACTCATCCCATTCCATAGTTTTAACATCTAATTTCATTGGCAAAGTGAGACTCTTGAGATGATCTGGAGAAGTTGGAGCAGACTTTGTTTCAGTTTCTGTATCCTGCTCAACGGTACCCTTCACTGGCTTATCCTCCTTTTCTTCATCTTCTATACTCTATTTGAGTATAAAATATATATTGAAATTTACAAGATCTTTAGCGAGTATATGTTTTTACAGAAATGCGTATACATACATCCGAAGCACTGCGTCTACATGAATTTCTATTTCTAGCTGTAACCACTGTACGTTGATCATCGTCTTCTTTTAAGTGGATAACTCCTCTAACACCCCAGTAAATTCGCAGTGCACCTTCTAATATCAATCTTCCATTGACCTACATAAAATAAATGTGAAATATCCTTTTATCTATCTAGTTTTCAGAATATAATCATTCAAGTGAAATTGTATTACCTCACGACTTCTTATCCCACCACTTTTTCCTTCGTAGTACTGATTGAAAACTTTCAGCTTTGATTCTAAGTGTGATCTAGATACAAGTAAAATTTAATGAATATATCAATGTAATTAAAATATAAATGAACAATATATGTGCAATAATATACCGTGGTAAAGATGGTCGAGCTTCTTTCTTTCCAAAACTTGTGTGTGATTCAACTCGTGTTCCATGACCAAATAACTGTGGTCCAAAAAGTGCTCCATAACATGGTACATGGCAATATGGTACACCTTTGTGCTATACAATAATAATAGGGAAATATTGATTATCATTTTACAGATAATGATTAGTAGTATTAACTTAACAATGCCAATGTAAAATTCATTAAATGAATATTTTGTTTCAATCAAATTCAATACGTTTATAATATTATGACAATAATTCTGTGATAAACTATTATTGTACCTCTGCATGTTGGCCAGGATTTAAACGTTTCCCACATTCTTCACAACGTAAACACTCTGGATGCCAATCATACCCCAATGACTGCTTCCGTTCAGCTAAGAATCCATAAATTATTAATAATTTTATTGCAAATAAATATATTTATATAATATATATCTACATGAAATACACTGATTTTTTAAAAAATTTATTTACCAAAATGGAAGAATTACATACAAATTATAGTTTTTTTAAATGTGCCATATCGTGTATTTATTTAAACATCATAAAAATATTTTTAGTACAGAAATTTGAACTTACAGAATAGTATTAACTCATTTATTTTGATTGATTAAATGCAGAAATAAATTTTTATTCCCACTAATCTTACTTTTTCCAATGCTTTGTAGAATAAAATATTTAAATTAGAAGGACAAAAAAACAATTTTTGTTATTCGTTTTATTATTAAAATAATTGTTTAATTAACAACGAAACAAGTTAGTTTTCAAGTAATCTTTTTACTTGTAAAAATTATACATATGAGATTCATACAAACAAAAGACGGATCAATTCGTCCTAATGACAAGAAACGGTACTTGTCAAAATTAGTACGCATTTTTAATATGTGTGAAGATTGGGACTGACCGAAGTATACTGGTTTCCCACATTTATGGCACTTCCACATGACGGCGGACACTCGAGAGTTCCATAAAAGAATAAAAACTGATTTTTATAGAGTTTTAATCCATTTTGTTTATACTATATGAATAGGCGCATTGAAAATGACATGCGGGTTAATTAAAGATGTTACTAGTAAGGCAACCTTCGCTGAATAATGAATGGTTCCTGTCTGGGTTCGAAAACGTATCAAGTAAGTACTTGACTTAGATTTGCTTTGCTAGGAACATAGAGTATAAAGTAGATAGGAAACTATAAAGTCAATGTAGTGCATTCAGTGACTTTTATTCATTTTTATTGACTCATATACACTTAAATTGGTGATCACCGTCTCGATTATCGTTTTGAATATGTAAATTTGTCTAAAAAATATTTAATATATTTCCGTATGTCATAACATTCAATCAAACATCAGTCATGAAATATACTATATTCCGAAAAATGCAGAAAAACTATACAAATTGAAATTAAGTATTTTTAATAATTGTGCCAGATCGTTGGTTAACTTCTCCTATATACATCCATATGACATATTAATTAGTATTAAATTTTAATCCTTGGGCTGAGTTTAATCGTTCGGGCTGAGCGGGCCTAGCGGGCCTAGCGGGGATTCCACGGGTCGGGCATCGGGCGGGTATGGACGGGTTTGCGACGCGCATCGTTGGGCCTGCGCGGCCAGGTATAGTTCGGGCCGGGCCAGCCCAGGTAGAGATAAAACGACCGGGTGACGGGTAGGCTCAGCCTGCCCAATGCAGAACTCTAGTCAGTACCTGGTAGTACTATACTTTGTTGCTAAATAAACGACACCACTATAATCGTAAGAAATATTCATTACAACATTAAATACCAATTTACAGATAATAGGCAACAATTGTAATTAAATAATATCGATGTCAGAGACTTCAGCAAATAATTTGACAGTAACAGAAGCTATGTTTATTTTCATTTATGCCCAACTTCTCAATTTTTTTCTTTCAATATTTACTAATTTATTAAATACTTGTTAATAATACTTCTTTATACATTGTACAGTTTCAACGAACTTAAACACACAATTTGTCTCGTTTATGGTAGACGTTTTTAAATATTTTCAAAGTCTCAACTACTATAGTACAACAATATATAACAACTATCTTAAAATATTCGCGAAAAATTAATATTTCCAGCAATTTATTATGTGTATCAATTGTTTCTATGATAGAGACTGTTAACAACAATTTTAATTACATTTAATTAATTGAATACAAGAGTTTAAATAATTTGTCAAAGTTCAGTGTTTTGAAGGATTTTTAATCAGACCAATAGCTGCTCTTATTCTTTTAAGACATAAAAGGAAACTAACATGTAATTATAAAACATATTTCAATACATGGATGCATTTGGTTTCTGAAATATATTCACATAGAATAGATGTATTCATGTCAACAGAATATAAAAAAAATTTGATATTTAATTCCTTAATTCAGTTAATTAACAATAATTACAATTGAACTCTTCAGTTATCATTTAAAGTATAATCAAAACCACTTCAGATATAAATAAACTGTAATTACTTGCAATATCACTTTCAATATACCTTTTACAACAGTTTTCTTTTCAGGATGTTATCAGTAAATCAAAGCATTTGATTACATTTATGATTGGATTCATTAAACTGTTAAGATAACTGTTCCTATCAGTGCTCTTACTGCCTAGTGTTTAAAAATGCCAATTTTTAACAAAACCTTAATCTTCTATTAATATCAACAACAAAACATTATTAAAGGTGCAAGATATGTAATTTTGTTAAAAAGTTTATTTTAAAAACTGTTGTAGAATATAAATTACAGCCATTCATTATAATTATAATATTACATATTTAAAATGTTTTATGGACGTATTTCACGATTCAATAGATTAGTAACATTTGTGAGTAATTCTGAAGATTCTTCAGGTAAGCATTCAACCAATGAACACTGAAACTGATTCTGAAATGCATTTTTAAGTAGAGGTAGTACATCTGCAATAGTAACATTTGTATTCAGTTCTTCACTAAGACTAGTTACACCCTTTCCTTCTATACCACAAGGCACAATATGATCAAACCAATTTAAATTTGTATTACAATTTAAAGCTAAACCATGTGTTGTTATATATCGACTTCCATGAATGCCAATTGCACATATTTTTCTATCTTTTACCCATACACCAGTATCTGGTGATGTTTCAGCATAAATGCCATACTCAGCACACAAACGTATTATCATTTTTTCTATTTGACACACATACCACTTAACACTTGGTTTAAACTCTTTTAAATTTAATATAGGATATGCCACTAATTGTCCAGGTCCGTGAAAAGTAATCAAACCACCCCGATTTGTTCTAAAGAATTCTGCACCTAAATTTTTTAATCTCTCTTCATCTTGCAGAGTATAATTTTTGTCTCTAATACCAACTGTATAGACTGGATTATGCTCAAGTAATATTAATGTATTACATGTATTTTCTTCTATTTTTTGGCGATGACGATCAGACAATAGTTTTTGTAGTCTGAGGCCAGCATGGTAATTTAAACGACCTGCCCATAAAACTTTTACTGTTTTAGAAGACATAATGATACAATAATGAATAATCTTGGCGATTATGTAATTTTTGGACCTAGTTTCTCATATCTTTATATGCTTATGTAACTTGAAGATTGTCACATTACATATTTTCCTCCATTGCTTTTTTGTTGGCTTTCTCTTGTATAGTATTATGCAAAAGCCATGAAACCTGCCAAGAAAATCACAGTATTAACACACTTTATTTACATAATGAAATTAACAATAGAATGAAGAACATACATAGGCATCTGTTGCAGCATAAGTTTTTTGTTCTACACTTAAAGGATAAATATGCCAATTACTTTTCCTTACTTTTGGATTCTTATCAATTTTTTTGTTTAACTAAAATGAGAAAATAAGTCATTTATGTACATCACAGAAATAACCATCATAGAATTTTGAACTGCCAGTTAAATTTTATAAAAAGGCTAACCAAATATGCTGTTAATTTTTCTAAACTCCAGCGACAGGATCTATTTAATACTTTGTTTGCAAATGTACCACTGTCCAAACAATTACTTTCCACAACCTTCTGGGCTGGAAATTCTTTGAAATCTCTTCCTAATTTCCAAATGTCACTGTAAATTAAAAAGTTATGTTAAATATGTGGAACATCATGCACTATTATCACATAATATTTTACTTACTTTTTAATATTTACTCCAACAAGTTTTACCTTTGGATGACTTAATAAAATTGTAAATGCAGCAGGTAATTTTTTTAACGAATATACATGGAATAAATAACAGACATCGTTATTCCAACAAATTTGTGCTAAAGCAGTTTTTCCACTTCCAGTCTGAAAACTAAAAGGCCATTCCAAATCAAATCCTATTGGAACTGTCTCATTATTACAACTTTCTATTTGTTGTCTAAAACAAAACATGGAAAAAAAGTAAAAACGTGAACAAATATTTTTACCTTGATACCAAATTGCTTCTCAATTGTAATAGTATATATCTTACATTATAGCATCACAGATCATAGCACAATCATTAAAATCATTAGTATAATTAATACATCCCTTGAATATAATAGGTTGTAAAAGACAGATATCAGGCTCTCTTTCTATAACTAGCTTCTGTTTGTCGTTTTCCTATCAAAAGAATCATAATTAACAGTACATAAACTGACAATGTTTTAATTTGATTATGACATTAAAAGAAATTTCGAATTTCATAGATTATATAGTTAACTGTACTATTACTTTTTAAATCAAATTATTATTTACGGAATATTATTCTTCTTCCTCATTCTAAATGTATGTATGTATATATTTATGTTTTCTTTCATAAAATATAAATTAAAGCTTATGGATACTGTTGGATACCCCCCAGTATTAGTTTGTTATACATATAGTTGGTTAGTTGGTTATACACTGTAACAGTCAAGGCAGCGTACGTGACTGCGTTTAGACGTAGAGATTTGTCACGGTTCTCAAGGACCTATCCTACCCGTGCCCCTCCAAGGAAAAACTTCTCCCCTTTTAGGACCATCTTTCGCTTTCTCCGATGCTTTGTAGGCAAACTTTTCCGAGCCCTCGAATAAGAAACATCTCTAGCTGTGACTAAGTGTAACGATAGAATAAAGCAATCAACTGTTAAATAAAGAGTACAATTGTTTCACCCACGGGATCACAACACAAAATTGGCGTAGTCGGTAGGACCCGTTAACGGTGGAAGAATAAAAGAAACTTTTGTTATAAAGTATTCTTCTCCAGTGAAGTTTATACTGTGACGGAAATCAATGATCGATTCCGTGAGTCTACGCATCCAGGTGCTACTACACTGAAGGAGGTCAACGTGACGAGTTCAGGCACTGCATTACTGGTAGACGACAGGTACTGTTTAACTTTTGTTGCTTGATAATCGCCTTAGTACTCAGTAATCCTTATAATGTCTCAACCACAATCTTCCGACAATTCAAGCTCCTCTCATGATTCATCTCAAACTGAATTTTCTATTGAATTTATATGCGGGCTAATTCCAAAAGAATTTTCTGGTAATCGTTTCGAACTGTGACAATTTATAGCCAATTGCAATAATGCAGATGAGCTTGCGACGGAGCGACAGAAAATTCCACTTTTATATTTTATTCTTTCAAAAATTTCGGGACACGCTAAAGAACAACTTACCCTTCAAAGATTTAATAATTGGTCTGAGCTTAAAGAACAATTGAAAAGTTTGTATCAAGATACAAAACACTATTGCCAAATAATGGAAGAATTAAATAATTGCAAGCAATTACATTCCGAGAATATCAGTTCTTTTCATCAGAGATTATAAACACTTTCTTCGAGAGCTTTGGGTGCCGTTCAACAATATTCAAATAATCCTTTAGAAATACCTGGGAAGAAAAAAGCTGTCGAAGAAATTACTTTAAATCGATTTATTTATCATAGTTGTCCACAAATCTCTCAGATGCTCAGATGGAAGGATTTTGATAATTTAAATTCCGCGTACATTGCAGCTATTTCGGAAGAACGTGCTTTAAGGATGCATAAATTTCAGAAACAAAAATCTTGTAATATCTGTGGCAAGATTAACCATGACACATCGCGCTGTAGATTTAAACCACCAAATTCTGACCAATCTAGAGTTAATAATATTCAAATCTCAAATCAAGATCAAAATTATTATACTAATCAGCAACGCCATTATCGAAACCCAATCCAACAACATCGACATCAACGTCAATATCAAGTTCAAGATCCGTCTCAACAAAATGCACATTCCTTGCAAATGAAAATTTGTAATTATTGTAAGAAACAAGGCCATCTGATTTCAGAATGTAGAAAAAGGTTATATGTAAATAGTCAACGGGAGCGAGAACAACAAATCAATTCAATACGTAATAACACTCAACGAACAAATAACGCGGCCATTAATTTAAACTCGAACGAGTCCCCGGTGATGAACACCACAACGGAGGACCAAATATCTCAGTTAATGGTGTTCGAGAATTAAATGTTTCGATATCTAATAGTAATCTCGATTTTA
Source organism: Dufourea novaeangliae (assembly GCF_001272555.1). Taxonomy (NCBI): domain Eukaryota; kingdom Metazoa; phylum Arthropoda; class Insecta; order Hymenoptera; family Halictidae; genus Dufourea; species Dufourea novaeangliae. The sequence continues at coordinate 1,654,544 of NW_015373886.1, read as the reverse complement.
TTCAAGTCTTCTCTCCAAATTCGAAGAGTTCCGATAATGCATTTAAATTTTTAATTGACACTGATGCGAATGTCTCTCTGATTAAAGCTTGTAAATTAGATCCAAATACCGTTTTTGATTCAAAGGATAAATTGGTATTACATGACCTTAGTCAGAATAATCCTGTAGAAACAGTTGGAAGTTGTTATATCCCTGTACGATTTCATGATCATTTTATAAATGTTAAATTTTATTAGGGAAAGATTTTTTGGAAAGAGAATTAGCTACAATTGATTATGAGGCACATACTCTAGCTCTTAGATCAGTAACAGTTCCAATCCAATTAAGTTGTGAAAATTCCAAACATAAGGAATCATATTTAGTTAATCTCAAAGCTAGAACGGAAACACTTATTGAGATTCAAGTAAAAAATCCTGAAATAAGAGAAGGTATTATTCCAGAATTAAATTTAGGGAAAGGAATTTATTTGTCTAGAGCTATTACTAGAACAAATGAAAATAATAAAGCCTATGCTACAATTTTGAATACAAGAGTAATAGATCAACAAATAGAGCCTATTTCGTTATACTTAGAACCACTTCTTCAAGATTCTATGATTCTATCAGTGAATGATTTAAATAATGGTTTAGTATGTCGTAAACATCTTTTGAAGAAGAATTTAAGGTCAGATCATTTAAACTCAGAAGAACAGAAGTCAATACTAGATATTTGTATAGAATATAATGATATTTTCCATTTTCCTGAAGATACATTAACAAAAACAAATATTATTGAACACGGAATCAGTGTTACAAATTCTATTCCCATCAATGCTAAAACCTATAGATATCCGGAAGTCCATAAAGCCGAAGTTAATAAACAGGTTACAAAGATGCTTAAACAGGGAATAATACAATCATCTCTTTCTCCGTGGTCATCTCCTTTGTGGGTAGTCCCAAAAAAGTCAGATCCTTCTGGTGAACGTAAATGGAGAATTGTCATAGATTATAGAAAATTAAATAATGTCACAGTCGGCGATGCATACCCATTGCCCAATATTGAAGATATCTTAGACCAACTTGGTCATTCTATATATTTTACTACTTTAGATTTAGTATCTGGTTTTCATCAGATCCCAATGCGTGCTTGTGATCGAGAAAAAACAGCATTCACGACACCCTTAGGCCATTATGAGTTCACAAGAATGCCGTTTGGACTCAAGAACGCCCCCGCTACTTTTCAAAGGCTAATGAATACCATTCTAACTGGCTTACAAGGAATTCACTGCTTTGTATATATAGATGTATATATAGATATTGTTATTTATGCATCTTCTGTAGAAGAACATTCTAAAAAATTAAAAGCTGCTTTCAATCGTCTTAGAATAAACAATTTAAAATTACAACCCGAAAAATGTGAATTTATGCGACGAGAAGTTGCATACTTGGGCCATAAAATATCAGGTAAAGGTGTTCAACCGAATCCGGAAAAAACTAGTACAATAGAAAATCACCCAATTCCTAAAAATCAAAAAGATATTAAAGTTTTTCTGGGTTTATTCGAAAGGCTTGCTATTGATATAGTTGGCCCTCTTTCACAGACTATCAATAATAACAGATTTATACTAACTATGCAAGACGATTTAACTAAATTTTCTTATGCTGTTCCTATACCGAATCATGAATCACAAACAGTTGCCGAGGAATTATCTAAATTCATTACATTATTCGGGATTCCAAAAACCATACTTTCCGATCAAGGAACCGACTTTACTTCTCGTCTAATGAAAAATTTAACTATGTTGTTTAACACAAAGCATATATTATCCTCTCCCTACCATCCTCAAAGCAATGGTGCTCTGGAAAGGTCTCATCTGACTTTAAAAGATTATCTTAAACACTATATCAATGATAAACAGTCAGATTGGGATGAGTTTATAATTTTTGCTATGATGGCTTATAACACTCACATCCACAAGTCCACCGGTTATTCACCGTATGAAGTTCTTTTTGGAAACAAACCATATTTACCCAAAAGCAGAACTCAGGAACCCTCGCTGAATTACTCATATGATGATTACGTAATCAATTTAAAACAAAAGTTAAACTATACGCAAAAGATAGCAAGAGATAATTTGATTCGATCTAAACTAAAATCAAAAGTTTATTATGATAATAAAATCGTTACTCATTTGTACAAGATTATTGACATGGTATATATTTTAAATAAGCAAAATAAACCAGGATTGAATAAAAAACTGTGTTCAAATTTTAAAGGCCCTTATAGAATAATGAAAACTAATTCCAATAATACTGTCCAAACATTAAAAAATGGAAAATTAATAACATACCATACTAATTTGCTGAAACCATCTGTTTCAGGTGATCAAGATGATTAACCTGCACTATCTCCTATTTATACTATTTGTAATCCTTGTCTCAATTATGCCTAAACATTCCTTGGAAACCAATAGATCCTATTATAAAGTCTTCCAGTTACACAATCAAGTAGGTTTATATTATAATCATATAGGTAATGTACATTTAGCTAACTCTAAGTATACTTTATTAACGTACGTTGATCTTGCCATAGCCACTCAACAATATGATCAAGTATTCAGATTTTATACAAAATCTTTAAATATATGCACACAAAAGCCGATCCGAACTATAAACAGCGTCAATACGCACTTCTGTCAAAACTCTTGAAATAATAAATTCACGCATTTCAGCGATTAGGGAAAAAATTGAAATTATAAATTATATGATAGATAATAAAGTAAATTCAGGAAACAATATCTCTAAAAGAGGATTATTTGATGGTACATCTTATGTGTTACATTGGTTGTTTGGTACGCCTGATGCTAAAGAGGCCAAGTTTTATGAAGAAGCAATTGAATCATTTATTCGTGACCATAAGAATATACAATTGTTAATGAAGCAACAAATAGCTGTAATAACTAATACCATTCAGAATTTTAACGTATCTATTCAAAATCTCAAAGCTGACGAAGATAAGCTCAATGAAAATATAAAACTATTCAATGATTATTCAAGTTCAACCTCTAATCTTTTGAATGATCTTTATGTACGACATGTAATCTCAGAACAGATATTTTCATTATCTCAAATTGTTTCAAACCTCGATGATTACTATAATCTTTTAATTTCATCTGTAACGTTGGCAAAACACAAAATATTACATCCACAAATAATATCTCCTCAAGATCTTTTTAATGAAATGAGTAGTGTTACTTTGAAAATGGACAGAAATGGCCTATACCGTTAATGTACTCCAACATGAATATATATAGTGAATTGAGTAAGCTAGATGTTTCATATATTGATAACAAATTAATTTTTGTCATTAAAATTCCGTTAATCGAAGAATTGTCTTATAATTTATATGAGACATTATCTCTTCCAGTTCCCCATAATCATCCTGATATTTACTCGTACATTGAACCTAGTTACCCTTATATCCTACTGAGTACGGACAAGGTGTATTATACACAGCTTCAAGGTTTGGACAAATGTACCAAGGTCGATACTCAGGAATACATCTGTCTTATCAACCATGTACGAAGAACATCTGGTCAACCAACATGCGAAGCAATCCTGCTTACGTCGTCTGTTCAAAGAATACCGTCATCCTGTAACACCCGCACAGTTCAAGCTGATTTTGAAATTTGGCACTATCTCCAAAATAATGAATGGTTATTCATTATTACACAACCATTGGAATTGACATTATTATGTTCATTTTCACACATCGAGGACGTTAAATTAAAAGCTACTGGAATTATTCAAATTGAACCGCAATGCAAGGGTTACACACAGACTGCTGTCCTGGAACCTGTGCAAGATATCATAAAAAATCGTAGTCACAAATCTATAACATATAACATTGCAGAAGATGATTGTTGTTCAACAGATTTCGCCAACTCCACCATCATACCTGTACGTTTATCATCGATTAGAACCACTAGCACCAAAGAGTACAATTGTTTCACCCACGGGATCACAACAATACATACACTGTTCTTTAAATCCAAACACAATTGAAGTATATATACTTTAACATACCTTTAAATGTGTTGGAAGATTTTTAGAAGATCGCCGCACTGTATTTTTTTGAATCTCTATTGTTTGCTAAAAATATTAAAGTTCATGTAACGACACAATATAGAGAACCAACGCATGGTAGTATGTATATAATCTAATTATATATTAACCTCTTCAGAGACACGAGTCATTATAACTAAGGAAAAGAAAATTTTTACGGCTATTATACCACAATTAAGTCCATAAAAATGAAAAACTGAACGTTACAAATTGTTTATAATCTTTTCTATATAACTTCACAATTATTCGTTGTCCAAGTTTTGCCGCTAATTCTATACTTGTACAAGTGAGCCCAGTGATGCCAGGACGTGGGATAATCCACTGGGATTTTCTCCCACATGGGAGCCTTCGTGCGCATGCGCATGCTGACGTCACAGCTCGACGGCGGTTGTTTCCATGGATGTATCTATGTGCAACAGTAGGTACGCGTAAGGGGCCCTTCCCAGTTGTTTCCCGCGTTTTTCGTTAAAGTGAAGGTGAGTCGCGTAATGTTATATAATATATTGAATTGTAGTGCAATATTAGTGTATTACAGTGACAGAAACCAGAAGATGGATTACCAGCAGCCTAGTTCGAGTGGATTGGCGGATAAGAAGAGAAGTAACAAAGGGAAAGTATTCCAATTATCTTGGCTAAAGAATAATATTTTCAAAGACTGGTTAAAATCTGATAATAATAAAAAAGCTTTCTGCACGGCTTGCAATAAAGTCTTGGCATGCGGAAAATCAGAACTTATTAGACATTCGCGGACTCAATTACATATTAAAAATACAAGCAAAAGCTGTGATATCACACCATCTGTTTTATTACCAAAAGTTGATAGTAATTCTGATTTGGACCATGTTAATAAAGTCAAAACAGCCGAAATAAAGTTAGCTGCGTTTTACGCGGAGCACAATATAGCTTTTCAAACAATTAATCACATGGTCCCTTTATTAAAGGAAACCTGTTCAGATCCGCAGGTGGTTAAGGATCTAAAATTGTCACGAACTAAATGTACGCAGATAATAAAAAATGTAATAGGCAAACGCGAAAGCGATAAGCTTATTACAGAATTAAAAATTCAGAAATTTTCAATATTAATTGATGAAAGCACGACTATATGTTTTATATATAATGTTCTTGTTTGAATACTAGTAAGGTTTTCTGCAGTTTTTCTTACTCTCGCAACAAATGTTTGTATTCATGTAATAAATCGGCTGCAGATGTACAAAATAATAAAAAAATATATATTCATTTATTTCCATGTAAATATGTTATTTCTTTTAAAAATATCCTCTTCCTGTAATTTCTACCGTATTTCAATTGTCACGGGGGTCTAACGATACCCCATATTTGAGTGAAGTATATACGTTACTGAGGATTAGGTAGTGCGCATGCGTGGGAAAAATCCCACGTCCTGGCATCACTGGCGTGAACAGTCAAGAAATCCTGTTCGGATCCCAATGCGGCGGTTTTACTTTTTATTTTTAATTATTTTATAATTTCACTTTGTAACCTCTAAGTAAAATAAAAAAGTTAAAAAATATTGATTCAGGAAGCATTTAAAAAGAAGAAAATAAATGTTTTCCACTTCAATGTCTAAATTTTTTATTATATACATACATATTATGTTGTATACACATAAATTATTTTTACAATTAGATGTTACCCGCTAAAAACCGCTGCAGCTGGTCCACGTATATGCCGAATGGTCTTTTGCTTTTCTCCATATGAAAAGAAAAAAACACAATTGAAATAGTAATTTTAATAACATAAGATAAAATATTAAGATTGCTATGAACTTATTTTTTTTTTGTTGAATTATTCTGTAATTTCGCTTCCTCACTTTTGAGTAGAAGTTTCGCAGCAAACGAAAGTAACGAAGTACGATAGTCTTTTAAAACTATTTAAAATGTGCCTCATTGTAATATTTTGGAAATTCCTTTATTGCCGGAAATTTTCTTTATTGACAGAAATTTCGACGGCTAACGGTAATGAATTTCTAAAAGCTATTTCAACGGTAAGGGACTTTTAATATAATATTAAAATATTATAATTAAATACATTATACATAATGAAACAATAACGTATTCGACGACGTCTACGATGGACCTAATTAAAAGGTCCCCATGGTCCCATTCAATAGTTAAGGACAAATTTACATATTTAAGAAAAACTTTATTTACTTATGTTGCAAAATCAAAATTAGGAAATGACACTCTTCCGAAAGTCAATTTTATTCATAAATTATTACGGAAGATGTTGAAAATAATCTTGTGCCTCTATGCGTCTCTTTACGCGAGAAATCGCAAAACAAAAATTAACTGTGAGACAGGCCGGCTTTACGTCGGACGCTCTGTTTTGTGACAGCAATATGTTATACACTTAATCGGAGAGAGATATGTATATACATTTTTTAAGTCCGCAACATCTTTTTAAATTCGATGATATAAAAATAATAATAAGGTAAGATGATAGTCGATTGTTAACATTTATTAAATTTAATCAACTTGTATGTTAGGCCACCAAAGATATAAGTACAGGGTATTCATCGTAACGGTCGCCACAATTTTTCGGACATTTCTCATAATCTTACAAAAAAATGTTATGAACAAAAGTTAATCTGTACTCAATATGCAACAAATTATAAAAAAATTTGTTCTTCAATAAAAAATTCACCTTCACTTTTTAAATGGCACCATATAATTTTGTCTATCCGGTAAGTACTGTTAGGTGACACCGAGGTAAATTCAGCAATGTCATACAGAGTTGTTTCGCGGGTGTGATAACCCATAAAAAGGTTCTTCATATCTTGAAAACCATTTACATTTAAAATTAATAGATTAAAACAGATGTAGTATACAACAATTTTTAATTCAGATGCTAATTAATTCTGTTCCTTTTTACTTATAGCACTGATTATTAAATTATTTAAAATTTAAGGAGTTTGTAAGAAAGAATAATTTTTTTTTTACTTCGTTTTATTATCACAGCTGACATTTATGCAATAAATTCATAATTATAAGGAGCATATTGATAATTACTGAAAACATATTTGAATACATTATTATATTTTCAATATTATAAATTTCGTACTTATAATAATTATTACAAAATATTAGCTTAATTCAACACAGTGAATAGTAATATCAGTTGCAATAGTGTAAAAAGCTTAACAGTAAATTTCTAAATCGTCTACACTATACACCATTTTCTGTTAAATATCTTTTTGGAAGATTGTAACAATGATATCACACTTTTATATTTTGAAAGAATAGTGCAACGTTATACTAGAAATTAACATTAAGTATTTAATATCATCAATATAACGATATAAAGAAACACGGAACCCTTACAACTAAATACTCTAAGTAAGATGCAAACACCTCATGTTAAGGAGGAGTAGTTCAATTTATTATTTTATTACAAAGCATCATTAGGTTCTGTCTCACTCAAAGTCGCTTGTTTAAGGGGAGCAAAATCTGCTTTCCATACATGTTCTTTGCAATGTTCAACAGCCTTGAAAAAAAGATCGGATAATACACACGTGTTTTACATTGTTTTCATGTAGTAATTTTAAATTATCATTTACTTACTTTACATTCGTGGGCAGTTTCGTTACTGGAACACCAATAAGCAGGTCCCCATGTGCACTGCTTTATACGATTTTTCTCATACGAACGCTTGATTCGTGAGCTTTCCATAGATACCATTGAATAATCCGATGCTGCGCAAAGACCTATTTTACTGCATATTTTATTTTTTTTAGTATTTTGTTGTATAAGATTTATTATACTTTGGCCATAAATATTAATCATATCAGTGCACTAAAAATAATTAAGCATTAGAATACAATATAGTAATTACGAAGACAATATAATTATATCGATAAGTCCTTGTACCGTGCTTTGTTTACTGGCTGGTAAATATTTACATGCTTTGGCTACTGCATTTTTAATACTATTGTCAACCTTATCGTTTCCCAAAAGCTCGTTGATCACCGATATGGCTCCTTTGCACACAGCACATTTTGTTACCGAGGCTATAAATGTAAGGAAAAATAAAATATAAAATTTTTACTGTAAATATAATTAGATTACATATGTATATAATATTTCAAAATACCAGCAAACTCCTCTTCTGCATATAATGTGCAAAGTCCCACGAAAGTACAAACTTGATGAGGACTGATATCTTTTGTAACAATATCTATTATAGTACCAGCAAATTTCTCAACGAATTTATTACATTCCCGAGAAATAGTTTTTGGAAGATGTTTGCACACATCATGGACTACTTTTTCAACTTTTTGCTTTGATTTATCGTTACCAAGGGCTTTATCGACATGGCGCATAGCAAATTCGCATACAATACAAGTAGTGCTCTTTTGATTCTCAATCGACATATCATCGTCGAATGAAACTACGTCTGGTATTTCATTAGTCACTGAAATGAGGAATACAGTTCTTTATAAAATTCTACATAAATTCTGTAATCGTACATTGTATTTTTTTTTAAAAGGTTCTAAGGCGATATACTGTCTGTGTAGTAACTTAAATACATACAGATTTCGCCATTTTTATCCGTAACGAAAACTTCTTTCGGTCCAGAGTTTTTAGTAGGATCACACAATTTAATAAAAACGCATACTTCTTGAGGTGTCAAATCCGCAATTATCAGTTCTACAAGTTCTTTACTGTAACCCTGCACTAAGTCCATACATTCTTGGGTCAGACTGTGAGGTAAGTGAACACACAGTTTATCTAATGCAGCTTCTATGTTAGCCTGCAACAAAAATTATACAAATAAAAATAATAGTATCTTTAGTGATATTATATCGAAAAATTTGTAAATAATAAGACACTAGAAACTGAAAGTATGCTCTAACCTGTGTCTTGTCGTTTTTAATAACATTATACACCTGTGATACAGCCAGTAAACACAATGGACAACTAGGCTTATTCTTTTGTTGTTGAAGCACATATTCCGCTGGAACACTTTCCCAAAATTCTATGAACTTTTCAGAAGGACACAGATGCAGCATTGGGCACACCTAAAAATTATTTTATCTAAAATTTTTGTTGTCACTATAATACTGAGCATGTAATAAGTTGTACACTAACTTGAGATGGATCAACTTCTTGAGCTAATATGGCAACAATAGCGTCTCCGTAAGTATCTACGAATTCTGTACATTCACCTTTTATAGATCCTGGTAATTTTTTACATACTTTTTCGATTACTTCTTTCACTTGGTCCTGCATTAAAATTAAAAAAATTTACTCTGATGCACCATGTCTTTATGTAATTCTTTTTTCTTTGTTCAGTTATGAATATTTTTAAAACGCTTACATCTGTAGTAGGATTTGTTAGAGCATCTTGAATATAATGCAATACATATTCGCAAAGTGCACATGATACTTTTCCACCCACCGGAGCCTCTGACAAGGGAAAAGGTAACATTCTGTCAATAGGCAATTGCATTGCTTCGATTTCGGATTCACGTAATTCTTCAGACTTTTCAGTTTCCTTATTCTTCTTCGATTCCTGGAATGTCTGTGCACTTATTTCTGCTAGATTCAGAGGTAACAAAGGCCAAACTGGTTCACTCTGTATATTAAATTTGAAATTAATGCTATCTATAAATAATGCCATATTACTATTTTGTTTGTAAAAGCAATTATTCACCTCCAGTGATTTTCCAGGAGCAGGACATATTCCAGACATTTGACAAACAGCAATACTGTTCAGACCTTTCGTGAGATATTCATAAATTTGCGGGTAATATTCATCGACAATAGCAATACACTAAAACAAAATACACATCATTCACAAGTAATCTTACAAACAAATATAATTAAGTAACATATAACAGACTGCTTACTTCACTCGAAAATGATTTTGTTTGTCTACAAAATCCATCCAACACTTGGCGGAATTCTACTTCTGTTGTATTAGCTACTAGTAGATCTCTTAAATGTCCAACAAGTTGTTCGCACAATTTGCATGGAAGATCATCGCTTACATCGACCATACCAACACTTGACAATGGTCTAATTTCTACATTTGGGGTCTAAAATTTATTCCATACAGTTAACTTGATTAGAAATGCTATTACATCAAAGTTGCAAATCTTTCTGAAACTCACCTTATCTGTGTCTTCATGTTTGTGGAACTGTGCAGTACATTGACCGGATAAGTGGCAGATGTTCTGAGCATTGAAGTTCTCTTGTAAATGAGCATACATAGTATCAAAATAGGTCAAAATAATTGCTGAACAAGCATCTGTGTAACTGCTGAGGTCGGTACACAAATTGAGCATTTGTTGTAACACTTGGTCACGTGGTGTATTATTTAATTTATATTCCATATGTGCTGCAACTGTGTGGCATTTTGTGCATTCAGCAGGTTCAATCTCGTCTTTTTCCAATGAATGGAACCTTACATTGGCAATCTAAAATATAATACATACAAAGTATATTATATCATAAAATGACAAACTAAGCAGACAAAGATATATGTTTCAATTATTTATACATATATATTATGTTTCATTTACCTTACTTGTAGATTGCTCATATTCCTTTAACAATTTGTCAATATGAGCAGAATTACAAAGTCCAGCTACTGAACATACAACAGATGGATTCATTTGTGATGCCAATGTTTCAACCAAGTCCGGAATAAATTCATCGACAATCGATATGCATTCCTTTACAATTGGTTTAACATGAATTAATCGGCAGCTCCCTTCAAACACAGCTTTCAAATCTTCCTGAGTTTGATTGCTTTGTAGCTGATCACGGGCCTGTTGAACCATGTCTTTGCAAACGCTACAAACATTGTCATTATCCTCTGGTACATTCATGCCTGTCCATATTGTTTTAATGCAGTGTTTAGTTGCATTACATCCTGCTGCAGTTCTGTATTTGCATTAAATAACACATGTTAACATTACTCTAATATGTATTTATCATACGTAATAATATTAAAATTATAAATTATATTAATGCAACTAATATATCCTACAGTAAGGAACAATATTTTATTAAACTTACTTAATGTTTTCACACCAATATGATGGACCCCATGTGCATTCTTCTTCACCCAAAAGATGAAGACTAGTTGGTTCCTCTGCATTAATCACCACTCTAGCTGTAGATACTGAAATAATATTCATATTTGTATTACCCATTTACAAAAATATATCTTTATTAGTTATTGGAATTATTTGTTTACTAATAAATTAACAAAGTATATACTTTTATTAAAAGGAAAAGAGGAATTAACAACATGTATTTATGATTTGAAGTAATGTAAAATTACTAAACTTAATATATACATGAATAACTGTAATGTAATGTAGCGATACTCTTGTTAAACACAAATTATTCCATGGCAATTGTGCAGCGCTGACTCATCTTATATATCTGATCAAGCAAGCCTCATCTTTTCTGAGTAATAATAATGTGATTATTAGCTGGAATAACACAGGAAAACTGGGCTATTAGTAAGCTAATAAGCACGTAAAGTAGCTAGGTATAAAAGAAATAATCTATACAATGTTATGGTTCCAAGGTACAATAACAGTATTACGTACTATTGATAAGATTTCAGTAAATGCAGCGTAAAAAAGTAACGTTCCAAATTCTTGAAAATAAAGTAAAATAAAACTTACAAGAAAGTACGGTACAGCGTATAAAAAACTGCGCCATGGACAAAGACAACATCTAACTTGAATGCTCAATAATCGCGATACTCACCAGCTAGAATCGCGCTAAGCGCGATGAATATCTGCATGTTTATTACTTTTCTTCCCAATTCCGCTGTAACAATCGAAAAAATAGTAAACGTTAGATTCCAATGAGGTTTCTTTGTTACTTAATTATCCACAATGACGTGTTAGTTACCCTTGTAGAAGGTCCCGGAAGATCGTAGTTGAACGGGAATTACTGACAGATTGTTTAACAGCGCTCCGCCAGAAGCTACTGTCAAATGACTGTTCCTAGCGTTTATACGCATTCTTTGACTGATGCATTCTCTCTTTCGCTCTCTTTCTATTTTCGATGACGACCAATAGTTGTTTCGCAACGTTCGTCACGTGGTATGCACCTCCACCCTTTTCACTGCGTACATGGAAACTGATAGTACCTCGATGCATTCTTAAAATGTGAAGCATCTGAAACTTTTCCTCAAAGTGGAACTGCAATTACACACGACTATTTTTTCTCGGTGAAAAGATAAGGATAATTATGTTTCGTAGTTAACGATTGTTAAGATTAATTTTTTGTTGAAGTAAACAGTGGCGTCATCTGCCGGTGCAAAAGTGAGAAAGTGCAGGACAGAAGAACAAATGTCCTCGTGATTACATATTCATGGCATCGTGACTTCTCACCAAATGTACATTATCGCATGATTTTCGAGAAAGAGAGAGAAGAACAATGGGAGAAATCATTTCCTACGGAGCGGGAAAAAACACTATCGGCAAATATTATGTATGGCACTAATATGACAACAATTGATAGACGAATTTCTGATAAAGTAACGCTTGATCGATAGTCTGTTTTGGTTTTCTTTGTCACGGCTGGTCACGCCAGAGTAAGAGTGTATGTAGATGCAGACAAAAAAGCAATCTCATATTACAATTTCTTATTGTTTTACCGAATTAAGGAGAGTGTAAAAATAAGATTTATCACGTGAGGTTACATCCGTATATAGAATTGTAGGTCTCGATACAGGCGTGATTCAACATCTTAAGTGTAAAATATCGTAGGCGCCTTTTGATATCAGTTATCGTGACAGTATATTTTCGTTCATGGACTATCTCTGCCGTAGTTTAATATAAACTTTTCTTTGTTTTTGTTTTTATAAATATAGATAATATTACTCCTCTTTTTTTTGTGAAAATATTTACATAATAAACATGAATTTTCATAATAACATTTTAGTAACTGTAATATGTACATGAAAACATGAATTCTTCGCTTCTGTTTTATCATTTCACACTTACATAGCTAGTGTGAGAGTGATTTACTTGCACAATAAAATATGTGAATTGATATTGTAATATCGCGTATTCGCTTATTACTAAATAGTGTAATGGTTTTGTCAATTACAATAAACCAAAGTGTTCCTATCACCCGTGCACTGAATTATGTCTTTGAAATTTTTAAACTCAAGGTTACAATTTGATCGCGCCGAAATACATATTTTACATTTTCTATGATACTACACATAAGTCATTATAATATGAATCGTCGCATCTGAAATTGCAAGAAATTATGCAGTCGATGCTGCTTTTGTTTTGATAAGCGGGTATTTAAGACCAGTAAGTATCAAATTTCAAACATGAGGTCGAAGAATATGCTCTGGTTCACACATTCGCTTCAAAAGTTTGGCATAGTGAAATAACCTACAGAAATGTAAACAAGGAAGTCAAAGTTCGTCTCTGTTTGGGAGTTGAAGGACACCAGTTAGTTACAAATGTGTACATGTATGTAGCGTATACGAGCATCAAACAGAACACAAAAACGAAATCACACAGTAACGTTGTCTAAACGGATTATTACTATCACAATAGATTTGAAAAGCTTCCTGTGATAAATTCCGTATAGAAACACTCGTAGAAAAGAAATATGATGAAACATGCAACGTTTTATCGTATCTCTACTGTTAAACTGATTAGATGTGATAATTAAAATCTATAGAGAAATTTGCTTTATATTTTTTTAGTAGATTCAAGTAGCACTGATGAAGATCATTAGTTGCAATAGAAACTTAATATCACCTGACCGTAATGACATCGCGAAAATTAATTAAATCAAATTGCTGAATGTGTACCACCTTTATTTTAGATGTTAAGAAAAAAGCCAACTGTTTGCAATAATTAGTGTGAGATAAGATCGAATATGTCTGATTTTTGCAAACTCTTTCTTTTATAAAATGTTTATTTTCTTCATACATGAATGTTGAATTTCGAATTGGATTACACAAATGAATTTTAATTGAGCATTTGGGTTACAATATGAAACTTGTAAAATTGATCAGAAATGTTTACTATAGTTACTATATACAGTATAAGATCACATAAAAATATAATCGTAAGCTAATTATTCACGCGTATACTATACGTTTCTGATATACGATATTACCTACTTTGTATAAATTTGTTTATGAATGTGAAATAAAATAAATTTCAAGTTCCTAAAATCACAGACGAGATACTCCCAGATAGCACATGACGCCTTAAAGACGGCTTAAGGGGTTATGCCTACTTATAAATTGTGAAAAAATCGATTTTTGGATTTTCATATTTTCTTACAGTACATCATTTTAGAAATATTGTGTGAAAGTTTGAAGTTGATCCGGCAAAAATTAGCGGAGTTACTCCCGTTTAAAGTATACGGCTTTGGAAGTTTCGGAGCAGATATAAAGTGGTAGAAAGTAGAATCCCTTTCTAGGGATGCGTGAGTCATCAATACTGTGCCCCAATGCAATTTATAAAATATAGTAAATTAGTTTTTCAGGATAGTGAACGATCGGGCACTAGATAATTTAATATATTAATTAAATTTGCTCGGATTTTTTATTTCAGATAAACGAACTCGAAGTTACAGTGGTCACCGCAAAACGCTTAAAATAAAAACGCCGCCGGGAGATCGCGGATATTTCCTCTATTTATTCATATTTTCCATTGACGAAATTATTATAAGCACTTTAAAATGTACACTTTCGAATACAATGACGTATGTTCAAAAAACTCTTCACGTTTCTTAAAAATAAATTCCGAAAGTACATGTCTTTTTTCGAGTTCGCAGGTAGGCATAACTCCTTAAAGGCGTCTCAGATTTAAAATAATCGAAAACGGGCGTTTTGCAGGCATTACGTGCTATTTGAATAGGTGACATATGTACACAGTCTGTTCATACACGTTCATATGTACAACCACCGAGTAGGTATAGGATAGACCTATCATCTTATGGTACTTCGTGTCTCATGTTCTAAAATACCGATCGTGTAAAAAATCAGGGATTTTCTGCTGTCCTCTACGTTATGAGAACGGTGAATTTGTGAACTACATTAAATCATTCGAGCTCAACTAGTTTAATTGGCACCAGTCTGTCAACAGCCAGTAGAGATGGCGTGCAAAATCACTAACGGTGATTTATCTCAGTGAACCAATGTAGATTCCGGGAATCGGAGACGTCACGGCGTGCGAGCGAGAGCGGTAGAGCGAGTTGCGGTATCGGTGCTCTCCGTCGGTGCCGACGCATGCCGGATGGTGCCGGAGATGGCCGGAGCGGTTGAACGGGAGAGAGCGAGCCGCGGTATCGGTGTTCTCCGTCGGTGTGACGCGTGCCGAGGAAATTCAGTGGCTGTGGGGGGAGGTGTGCGAGTGAGAGAGTACGGTAGAGCGTGCTGCGGTACGGTGCTCTCTGTCGGTCCAACGCCGACTACACTGTCTGGACTATACCGACAGATTTCGACAGTTGCACGAGCAACATTAGATCAAGCTCGAGAGTTGTACGAGCAACAACGATAAACGGTCACGTTTCAAAACTCTTGCTCATGTTCGGGGGTTTTATGACCTCACTTCCTACACATACGGGGTCTCTGGCGCCGTCACCGGGGGCTCTATGACCCCACGCTCTCACCAGACGGGGTCACTGGCGCCCTCTGTGGGGGTTCTGTGACCCCATACTTCACCTCACGCGGTCTCTGGCGTCTCCGCTTGGGGTTCTGTGACCCCACGATTTCATCACACGGGTCACTGGCGCCTTCACCGGGGGTTCTATGACCCCACGCCTCAACCCACGGGGTTTCTTACGTATATGTTGCCATTCATGTAATTTTTAGAATATTGATATAAATTTATGAATCGAGGTTATGGTTTCACAAGTTTCGAGGTTGTTGATACAAAAATAAATTAAAATATTATTTATATTAAGCAAATGAATTATGTGCTTATTATTGTACTTATTTATACAGATTCCTTTAAGAAGAAATAAAGTAATAGGAATTAGGAGGAAGGTGATGATGGGATTAATGAACAACGCATATGTACCGTTTTATTGTCTTTTATTTAAACAATTCTATAGAAATATACAGTTTACAATATAAGATCACAAAGAGACATACAATTAAAATTATCGTATAAGATAATATGATTATCAGCATTAATGGAATTTGCATTATTCCGACATGCTGTTGTGGTACGCATGGAATTTTGACATTCATTTTAAGTCCCATTCATTTTTGTAGCAGATTGAAATACTCAAAGTCCCATAAATTTCAATGTCATTCCAATTTTGAAAGTGCTACATACGGTTCTCATATCTGTACAAAATGTTCAGTTTGTTTCGTTTCATAATTATTCATGGAAAAACCAGTAGTCTCACTATACTTATATGTACATGTAATACGATTATACGTACTGTTGCGAAATTAGATTCAGAAAAGTGCCGGAAAAATTTGGGCATTTATGGGACATTTATGGGAAAATATGAGATAGTTGTAGTGATAGACTCAATAAACAACACATATGTACCACATAACTGTTTTTTATTGAAAAAATCTGATGAAAATACACAATTTACAATAGTATTTGAATAAATTTCACAATTGCCTTAAATACTATTTATATATATACATATATACGAGTTTACAATATATTTGTAACAATATGTGCATAAAATCAGTAAAACATGGCTTAAATATTATTCAGACTTATAACAATAAAAATAATTACTTGTTCTGTAAATTGTAAATCTTCCGTACGATGTTCGAAGCTTCATATGGAATAGTTTCATACATTTGTCATCGAAATTTCCATTCTTGGGGACATACGATAGATGTCGGACTCCTATGGAGGGGTTGCGAAGCAGGACACATCACGAGTCACGAGTCGTGATTCACGACATATTTGTGTGTGAAGAAAATGATAGATACGTGCTCTCATTCACACATTTCACCCACCACTGCGATATGCCCGCATGCTGCACGTTGTTACCCGCTAGTGAGTTTGGCGGGCGCTGAGTTGCCAATCACTGTTATAGATCATTGACTCTCTCGTAAGATCGGTTCGCGGAGCAAGTACCGAGCAGATATTGATACGTGGAGAACATTATGGAATGGAAAATCTAAGTAAAACATGGTGACCTTCATGAGCGTAGCCAGGGGGGACACTTGCCTCCCTCCTCACTGAACGGAAAAAAATGGCTTTTGCCCCACCATACAAGAAAACAAATGGATTTTGCCCCCCACACCGTTCCCAGAGTTACAAAATTTTTGCGCAATATTTAATATTGCAGAATAATTTGAAACACGACGAACAGCCTCTATTAACACAACGCATCTTACATTTTCAACGATTTATGACTTTAAAAACAAAATAAAGTGTGTCTGGCTACGTACGGCCTTTTTCACTGTGGCAGTCGATATGTTAATATTTTTGCCCCCCTGACTGATAACCTGGCTACGTCCATCGTGACCATGCTGTCCTCGAAAAAATTATCAATTCAATCTTTTTTCCGATCGACTATGTTCCGAATTACTCAATCCTCGATAATTAAGGAGAAAAAGTAAGCACGCGAGTACGTGCTTCTTTATGATTAATAGTTTGTACATACAGTAAGAGTAAAAATTAAGTATATACCTTACACAGGTGAGTATTCGTGTAATATTTCTGTTGCATCTTACTATTGTAAGAACATGGCAGTAATACAGTTGGATATGGTTTTTCTTAACATTTTTGGGATGAATAGGCAGCCACAAATTCGAGAAAAAGAAACTCCAAGCAAAGTGTGCAAAGGTGGTTAAAAATTGTATGCTGGAAAACACTTTCAATCAGTTAAGTCTTCCTCAACAGTAATTAGATTTGATTTAATAGAGTATTTATGCGAAGTGTTGGATTCTAAATTGAGAGAAATAAATATGAATAAATCCTGTACTTTTAAAATGTTAACAAGGTAATACACCCCCATTATTTACGGTATTACAAATAAGACAATGTAACGCAATTTTTTTTAAATACTTCGATATTCAAATTACCAACAGTATTCCAAATATAAGTGAATTTCCTTTAATGATAACTGATGGCAAGGGTAGCTGGAAATAGCAAATTCTTAGTGATAATGTATCGAATAATTCAGGAATAAAAAACAAAATATTATCTGTCATCACATGTACTTACGCTAAAATTTCGAAAAACTCTACATCGATTAGTATCGATTTTGATATACTGGGAGGTATACTGTTATCTCGTGAAATTATACCGTTATCTCTTACCCCACTGACGAGACTAGTTTCCCACTGTGGTTACGTGAATGTACAATTAGGTACGGGAAAATGATTCTGCTCACGATGAGATTTAATGATACTTGAAACAGCACAGAAGTCAGTCACGCTGTGTGTACAGTGGCGAACACTTCCCATCCCTGTACTCCTCTCTTACTGACGCGCGGACTCGTAGGTGTGCCACGTCGAAGCCTTGTGCGTCAATTACGTTCTATAATAGGAATTCTCTAGCGTCATTCGTTAATTCACCGTGTTTCTCCTTGTTACGCGTAAGTAGCAAAAACAAAAGAATACCAGACGGTGATTATCTGTGTGTAGAGGGTTCATAGAATATTTAAATAAAATGTGTGAAGTCTAGTACCGTCGGTTGTTGTGACTATTAGACCATAACGCTGTGTATTTTGTTCCGTATATTGCTTCGTGCGTTGTCATTTTACTTTGTTTATCCGACAGGGAACCTTGAAAGAGAATCGTATTTAACCGTATGCGTACCACGAGACACTTTCGCGCTCTTCAGATTTTGTGTTGAAAAACGCCAGCGCATTTGGCCGATACAGACAACTGACGGCGCGCTCACAATTTGTCGAAACGCGCTCAGCCTTTCAGGCGGATCGGTATGCAGTATCAGTACGCAGTAATCCAAGTAGTACATTTTGTTTTTTGTTGTTACCTATTATAAATTAATAGTATATATAATATTATAGTATATATAAAAAAGCTCTTCGGCTTTCTTCGACACGTAATCGAAGGAGCGCGATCGCGCTCCTTGGCGCTTTTCGATCGTGTTTTTTCAAAATCCTCTGGTACGCAAACGGTTAACACTAGAACTACCGATGATACACGCATATTTGCTTCGATCGGCGGATAAACGTGAAAAACTTTTGAAAATTTAAAAATTGACCAATTTCTTCACTTTCATATCGCAGTAAAAGGTGCAAAAGATCTGAGAAAATGTATTGTCATAACATTTTAATTGTCGTTGTAAGACTGTATTGACAAGTCATTTTAACTTGCTTGGTAGTTCTAGTGTTAATTTTACTCCGTTCAATTTATAGATTACCTATAATTGGACTGCGGATGTTTATGCATTTATAGTATTAGTCTGCGAACCAGTGACCTTTTTCCATAGGTCATTTGATTACAGCTGACAATTTCTGAGGCTTTAGTTAACTTAGTCAGAAATGAGAAAATCGTAGTTTGACATCTTGGACACGCTGCGTTTGGCGATATTATAGTGTCAAAGTTGTCAAAAAATTACAATACCTTTACGTCATTCGATTACGGCTGAAACTTATTTTGGTAATAGTTTAAGTACTAAAAAGTTATAAAACATTTGTCTGGCTGCCCATCCACGCTGCTAAAGTTACTACGTCTATGCTTGGCTAGTCAAGAATTTCTATATTTTTTATGTTATTTACTATTATCAAAATAAGTTTCAGCCGTAATCAAATGAGGGAAGGGTATTGTGATTTTTTAACAAATTTAACCCTTTGCCAGATAACTTTAGCAGCGTGGGTGGGCAGCCAGACAAATGTTTTATCACTTTTTAGTACTTAAACTATTACCAAAATAAGTTTCAGCCGTAATCAAATGAAAAAAGGGTATTGTAATTTTTTTGCAATTTTGACACTGTAATCTCGCCAAACACAGCGTGTCCAAGTTGCCAGACTACGATTTTCTCATTTCTGACTAAGTTAACTAAAGCCTCACAAATTTTCGGCTGTAATCAAATGACGTAAGAAAAAATTTCACTGGCTCCTGGACTATATTTTTTAACTTGGAAAATACAGTAAAGATTTTAATAAAGTTTAAAAGGTAATTTGTGTGTTATTACTAACGTAGTAAAGCTCCTACTGTAAAATGAAAAATTCTGTCTTATTTTAATTTTTAGATATTCGTAGCTAAAATTGCGAATTTGCATAAACTTCCATGGTCTAATAGTAACAATAACATGTTATGCACACAATCGGAACATTGACATAGATTTATTATTATAACATCGTCATGATTTTAAAATTGGAAAATTGACATAGATAAATTGTACCGAAGTTCTTGCACGCCCTTGTTGCTTTATCGTACACGATAAATTTTGCAGATAATAGAGTACAAGAGGGTAACTGTGCTTATGCAGTCATCGTAAAATTTATTTTAAATGTAATTATAGTTCGCAGTTACTTATCTTTTGTATGCCGTTCCGACAGTTTTCATTTTGTGATAAACAATGGATGACAAACGCCACATCGACGATGGTAAGCAACTTTGTGTTTTTATTCTACTAAGTGCTTGAAATGAACGACAAAGTTTGTTTATTCTACATCAATGCATTGATTTCTGCCAGTTCAAACATCTACGGTGGCCGAACACATGAAATTGATCATGGAGGATAGATCTACCATAGATCCGGAGTATGTTCCAGTCACTCCAGACGATTTACCTCATTGGATGGATAAAAGATTATTTAAAATGTGAGTAGAATCGAACTATCGACAAATCGATTAAGATTTACATAGAAATCTGGTCGCATGATATGGAATCGAGAATGTCATAATTATATTGCGGATTTTATGCATTTATAGTCTATAGGGTTCTGTGAAATACAATAAAGAACAAAACTTTCATCGGATCCGACGAGTTTTCTATTTTATTCTGAACCCAATAGAATACTTAAGAGGAAAAATAAATTTCTACGATTGCTCGTGCCTTTATAAATTACTTTAGAAACTCTTATTTTGCATAAAAATCCGCAGTCTAGTCCTAATACAAACGACACTTGTGAAAAGCTACACTAATTTTCGGGAGTAGAAAAAACAAAGATAATGCAGAGATTAATATGAATTTATTAATGACAAACCTGAATATATCATCTATTTTGCACTGATATTATTAAAATTTATCGTGGCCAAGTGGCAATATACAATAATCGTTGATTTTGAATAATCATCAAAAAATTAACAAAATGCTTATCTTAAGCGTTCTTTTCAACCGTCAGAAAGTATGCTTAACTTAATATTTAAATTCTGTTTTCACGAATGTTGCAGAGTTACGTAAGTATGTTTTCTATTTTTTCAATTTCAGAGGTCAAAAATATTACATGAAGAATATGCTGGGAGTTGCAGTCGCGAACATGACCGGTTTACTAGCAATATTATGCGTTCCCGATATAATCGAAGTAATTTTGCAGAACAAAAACTTGCATTCGTATTGTAAACGTATGCAGTGAAATGTCAAATATTTTTAACATTGTAGGTGCTTGAATACACGAAGAAAAGTGAAACGGTCTGTTTGTCCTTCAAACGATACGCCGAAACCGTGTTGCTCATATACGAGCTGTTCAAATCCGACATGTTGCACCCAAAATCGAAGTAAGTTTCTGTGCACATACAGCAGACTCCCGTTAAAGTGCTGCTCTTGGGGCACTACAGGCAGCCTTTTGCACGAAATAGATCGAAGGATCAATTACACCGTTCAACAAATATTAACTTTTTTCCGGACCCTTACTTTTTGAAATAAATTGAAAAATATCGGAAAAAATTGGTGCATTTCGGTTGTCCTTTTCCTTTTAACCGTTGTTTAAACATCATTTAATGAACAAATGCTTAATGGAATATCATTTAATGGAACCACATGTTTAAATGTTTATAATGGAATCACAATATATACCATTTTATTTGGGAGACTTTACAGAATATCTTGACGCAACAATCAACCGAATTTACTGTTCAATACAGGAAATGTTCGAAGTTGAAAATTTGCATGTTTCTTCAAAATCAAATTTCTTGAAAAATGTATTCAGGGGACAAAAATCCACAATAAATGGTCATTGAATGTTAGAAGTTGAAATAGTTGTTGAACAGTATTATTGGCGACATAAGGCGACAGTTCGCGCACGTGCGTGAATGATTCGTGTAAGCTGGGGCGTTCCTAACGCTATTTTAACCCTCCGTGTACGGTGCCGGAGTCACGCGGTCGCGAGAGCGATACGCAGACAGTGATGGTGCTGTTCGTTTAATTCGGGAACTGATCGGTATGTGACATTGTATGAAAACGGTCAGGCTAAGACGCCGCAGAAGTATTGACTTACGTTTTCGTATCACTCTACTTCCTTTTTTACTCGCAGTCCTTCCTTCTAGTCGACAAATCTTCTACAATGTCGGTAAGGCTTTCGAGATCGAGCCACCGTATTGAACCACTTTGTATTAGTAATCTATCGATGTGAGTTAGGAATGAGTACTCGGAGGGTTAAAGAGCAGTACTTTAACGCGAGTCTACTGTACGTCACATTGAGCTTCCTTACACAATTTCTCACACGGGTTAGATGAATAGTCATCTATCGTGTGTATTCAAGATGGTTCAAGGCACTAAACGTGATTCGATGGAAACACGCGTCAGCAAGTAAGAGACGCGTTAAACAGAGTCTGAACGCGATATACCAAAAGGACATGTCCATCACACAGTTCGGCTTTATGGGGTTCGTGCTTGTGTGCCCTGAGAAAACGGGACTGGCGCTCACTACACTCGAAGAACGAGAGGGTTTCAATCATTTCTGGCGCGTCACGGCTCACCTTCTGGGTATATCGGATCGGTAATTATATGGAAAAAGGAAAAGAAATTTGTCTTTGATACAATTACGAACCGATTGAGATTATTAATTGTTTTTATTCGATCGTTTCCCGTTGACGAATTCAATTTTCTAGGATGAACATCGCTCGCAGAACAGCGGCGGAAACGACAGAATTGTGCAGACGAATCGGAGACGAAATACTCGTGAAATACATGGATAAACCGTCACCAGGATTCATAAAACTCGGAAGAAATGCAATCGATGGTCTTTGGTATAACGACATGAGTCTGGACACAGATGCCTTCTTTGCGTTGACCTATGATCTAGCAGGATCGAAATGTTAGTCTCACTTAGAGAAATTGATATTCTTTTTCTTCCTTGTTTTTACAATAAAACTTTTTGTTTCTAGACCAGAAGCCTCTTGGATGGTACTCCTATTGCAATATGAAACAACGCGAGTGGTTATTATATTTTTGTAGTAAGTGACCCCCTTATTTAAGAAAAAATAAATAATAATACTAGATCTGCTTAGAAACCACAGAATAGGGACCGCTGATTCATGCAGGGTCTCCTTTTCAGGAACAAATTTATAAATTTTGTTACTTAAACAATTGATATTAACAATTAAGACTTCATTTTTTATTTTACGTCGATATAGTATGTGAATGTTCTAATTAAGTTGACATTTTTTGTTTAGATATTCCTTATATTGGCGCAGTGGTGAGGGTCGGTTTTAATTATACCTTAATGTTCCTTTATTGGGTACTTGAAAACTACCCTGTAGTCGCATGGATTGGATTCGGTAAAAAGAACGCACAATTTTGCGCCTATCCAACAATAAAGTGAGTTCGTTTCTGTGAAGAGACGAACGAGAGTTACGTAACTAGCGTTTACGTAAAGTATACTGTATATAGTAAAATTATTATGTTTTATGATTATGTAATTACAATTTGCAGTTGATAAAAGCGATACAGGATTTAATAATTTATAGTGCGGGCTTGTTTAATGTATTTTATGATAGAAACACATTAATATCACTGAAAGTGCGGTACAATTGTATAATATGTGTGGTTTCAATAAAATGTTTCAATGTTTTTAGATATATTCAGTTATAATGTATTACATTTCGTATTATGCGTAATTCATATTAAATATAAACAACTGTAAATATGTGCGATAAATAGTATAAAGTGGAGCAAAGAGTCAGGCATAAGAATATCAAATATCTTTAAGATGGTAAATCATATAAATCGAAAAGCAGCAAAATGTTAAAAATTGATATGAATGTTAAAAATGAGACGAGTACCAGTTAAAAAAATTGCGTTTGCCTAACTTGTGATAATGCCTAACTTTGTATTAAAATAGTACAATGTATATGTAATAAGTATATGGTTATATAGTTTTTTATTTGTGTATTGTATATGTAAGTAAAAAAGTATCGAATAATATGTACAGTATGTCTGGTTTAACTGTATACGCGCTATTATTTCTGTAACCATTGAAAATGCGCAAAAACGTTCCATATAAAAGTTATTTGATTTCATGGAGTAAACATAATAGAATATTTGAATTTTTTTCTTAACCGTTATGTGTGTAGATTTTAATAACAATGTGTGTTTTTTTAAAATAAACTTACATATTTTTATGATTTCCATGTTATTAAGCATTTCAAGACGAATTCAACGATATATTTGAATGTTCTGTTCCAAGAAAAATGTCTAGGATAATTGTATGAATATGTGCGTATATTCAGCCCATCTTATAGAGTAAATTATGGATGAGTGTTCGAAGACTCCTTGGCACTGAGTGTTCAGACCTCACCTTTACCACTGGGGTGAAGGTCCTCCGTGGAACCAGTCAAGCGCCCAGTGGGGATGACGCCCGAACATTCAGTGTCGAAGAGCCTGAATGGAAATGTGGCGATGTCACGTCAAAAAAGTGGGCCGAAAAAATACATTGGATGAAATGTCTACCCCTATACCTCGTCTGTGGTGATATATACGCGCTCTCACTCACACATTTCTCTCACTACTGCTATATTAAATCGTAGAATGGATTTTATTTATAACGGCAATCTTGACAAAGTCTGTAAATGAAACTGACTGCTTATTGAGCACCATCAGAATCCCCGTAATTATGTGAATTATCTGACATTATTGCAGCGCGTTCATGTAAATATGCATTACATAATGTACTCATCGTTAATGCGCAATTTTAAGGGATTCTCGAAGCACATCGGCTCGACGCAGCGTTAACTTCAATGAATTTTCATATGGCAAATTTTAAAGTCATGTTTTTGGAAATTTGTCCATAAAGAGAACAAACAGAGGTATATCCTCATATTTTTCAAAATTTTAAATAGTGCCCCGGTATTATAATATTGAATTTTTTAAAAACAATTGCGAAATAAATGGATGAAAAATATTTTCTTTTAAATGAAATAATTTTTATTAGGTACTCTTATGTCTCTACTACAAGCACCCACAAAGTTCATTTTGATCGGTTTGTTAGTTCAACGGTTTTGATCGATTGAAAAAAGGTTGATACTATACGTATTTCAAAGAGCTGTAAAATCAATAATTTAAAAAATTTGTTTAAATTCTTCGAGATACGTTTATATATCACTGAAGACTACAACATATCCAAGTGTCAACTAAATCCGAAATGTCACTCCAAAAAGTGTCAGATTTCGCGTGGAATGCCCCAGGGACGTTGCGTAAACCGCCTCTGAATTTCTTCTGTTAAGGTCCGTGTTCACATTGACAGTAAATCGTGACTTTAACTGTCATGACACTAGATGTCATGACTTTCATCGTTGACATTACTGTCACGAAATCAAAGTAAGTTTGATTTTCTAGTAACATTGTCGCGACAGTACTGATGACGATATCAAAGCCAAAAAAAATAAATAATAATTGATCAGTAAATATAATTAATTGTATTTTGTTTAATTATATTAGTTTTCATTTTCTTATCCAAACTTTTGTCTTCCATTTGTTTCTACTTCTTTTAATTTCAGAATTTATAATTTAGACAAAAACGTTAATAGCCGCTCCGACTATGTCGTGCGGCGTTATGTTTAAAACAATTTAAAAATAATTAAATGTTGTCGCATTAAATTGCTTGAAAACAGCTACACAAAAATGTCACGCTATCGTACAGTGTTACGGCAACGAAAATCATGACTATTACTATCACGTGAACACGGACCTTTACATCAGTTACATGGTCACGGCGCGGTGTGACGTGTCCATCTACTTAACGTATTCTGCATCGTACGTTCTCCTTAACGTTTGAAGGTGCATTCATATTACCTGTTCTGACATTGATCGGCACTGACACCGACCGGTTCCGCCAAATTTTCTTCTGGATAGCCTTATGGGGTCGTTTCACGCCAAACGAATCATTTTTATTCACGATGTTTGGAATTTTACTTAAATTGAAATATGTTATAATTTATGTGAAAATAGTGGAGGTTAAGTTATCATTTTGCTTGTCTCGAAATTGTTTAAAACATACAGACCCTGAAAGTTGTCAATTTTCATCGATTTTTACGAAAACTATCATCACAAAAGAATTTTTACCTGAGTAACTACTAAAGAATCCGAATTTGATTCTGTTTTCATTTTGATCGTAAAAGATCATTCTTTGTAAACACTTTTTTGGCGTGTGGATATTAAATTATTTGCAAAGATCCAAAACATTGTTCATTAGTGTTGAAAATGCTGTTTTCGGACTATTATTTGGATCCATTGGTATTTGATGGAATACACTTGTGATGTCTAAGTGGTGAAATATTGAGTTGGACCTATAGTTGATCTAAAATATCTTCTATATTTGGGAGAGGGTAATAGTCTAGCCGAATTAAACCGTATCAGATGTACCATTTCACGAAAGAAACTTTAATCCATAATAATTCTGATAGTGAAGATGACAATAGGACTGATCTGTATGATAAGGAGGTACCAAATGCAAATTCAATTTTTCAGGAGGATGAAAAACTGTATTTATATGTAAATAAATAATTGTAATGCATTTATAAATAAAATTGAAACTAAAGTTCAAATAGATATTTTAAACTATTAATTTTTAATTCATATTTATTATTTTGTGCTTTGTTATTGCACATAACTTAGTATGAAAAATATCAGCTTGGATATTTCCAAGTAAATGGGTACATCATATTATCTGTCGCGTGACATCGTCAGGTGGCTACCAGATAGCAATTCCTATATTTTACATGCAATTTACTATGACTATAAGCTATTTCAGCCGTAATAAAATTACATAAGGGTATTTGCCAGATAACATCTCTTTGCCAGATAACATTAACAGCGTCGATGCGCAGCCAGACAAATGTTTGATCACTTTGCAGTACTTACACTATTACCAAAATAAATTTCAGTCGTAATCAAATTACGTAAATGCACTCTAATTTTTGTTCAACACTATATTGTCACCAAACGCAGTGTATCCAAGCTGCTAGACAACGATTTTTTCATTTTTGATTAAATTAACTGAAGCCTAAGAAATGTGCAGCTGTAATCAAATGACATAAGGAAAAAGTGCACTGGCTCCGGGACTATAGAGTAGGGATGTTAGTGGGAAGTGGGAGCAGGACTTGGGTTGTAAAGTATGATTTTAAGGCCTCCAAGATCCAGAGTCTCCAAGACCTTGGGTTTTCCAGTTTAAGCCACGTATGTCCTTCTTAATGGTTTTTGAGGAAATGTAAAAAGTGAAAGTTGATCCTTTCGCTGGCATGTTGAACATCGGTAGTCCAACAACTGTTACCTCTTACCTTCTGATACACCACTGACGGGATCAGTTTCGAATTGTGGTCACGTGAACGTATTGGGCACAGGTGAAAGATTCTTTTCACAAGAAGATTTAATGACATTTGGGGCACAGAAGTCAGTTATATCGTGTGTGCAGTGGTGAACGCTTTCAGTGTCCAGATTGTTCCCTTATCGACGCGAACGTGTATGTAGTCCAACGTCGAACCTTTGTGCGTCAATTAAGTTCTATAGAGTAACGTCAGATTTACACTAGCGGCCAAAGGCATGATCAGATCACGATCGATTAAGATTGTACAGATGTAGACATTCAGATGTAGATTATATTTTACTCCTTGGATTACGTGTGAGCGATGAAGACCGCTGCCGGATTTGTCGTGATCTGACCGTGCCGTGACCGCTAGTGTGAAACTGGTTTAATCTCTTCGCTGCGCAAATTCAAAGCCAGGTCCAGATAGTTGCAACCATAGACACATATAGACGGAGCATAAGCTACCACTTTGGGCGAGGGGACCGTAGGATTGGAGGGGAAAAGACAGCGGTCGTTAGATATACGTCGGTTAGCTTCGGGTGCATTCGGCTCGATTCGGCTCGTTATTAACACTAGGTTTACGGGACGCGTCATTTTGACGCATTTCGAATTCTTTCTAACCTCGAAATTCTCTATGTGGTATACCTATCTCTATAGCTATGCATTAATTTCAGAGATCATAAATTGTGTATTATGTAAAATAAGTTGTTTTTTAAAGAAAATCTGTGGGTTCGTTGATGCGTGCCGTGGAGATACCTACACGATAAGTGCCCGTAAACCTAGTGTTAATGGCTGGTGGGCTGTGTGCCGTATTATTATTTAATGCTTTATACTATTTATTAACTTTGTTAAATACATATATCTATACAAACTACAATACATACGGAATTTTTAAAGTATAATAATTATATTCTTTTCATCTCTCATAGCATACATGTATGTAACGTGATTGTATACCCGAATAGCACCGAAAACCGCGAATCTTACTCCCCCGCTCAGTTCATGCTCCGTCTACACTAAACGCCAAATAAGAACATAACTGTTTCGCGGATCTCGAATGAGCATGAGAGGTCTCTCGAACCCCTGGTTCCCCCACTTTCTCGCTTTCTGTAACAGGGACGATAGAATTTGTCATACACCGGGTGACATAATGAAGTATTTCTCGAGACATGAATACTTATGAATTGGCACGTTTGTACTTCACAGTCACTCGATGTATGATGCTACACGAGGCATAATGCTAAATTGTTTAAGACGTTGGTAACTAAGGTGACCGAGAGGAATATGCGCAAACAAGACGGAAATTCCGTTCACACTCGAATAACATGCAACAGAATTTCCACTTGAGATCCTCAAGAATTTTCTCCTGAAAATTCTAGTAGAATCAGCCGGGTGATTCTATATGCAAGTATAAGTCGAAGAAGAGGATAACATTTCCATTTATGAAAAAGAATTAGTTTGAAAATGTCATGAATGCTTCTTGTTATTCTTGATATCTTATTTCCGCGATATCAGACTGTACTGTTACTTTCTTTTACTCTGTATTTAATTGAAATTAGGGATAAATAAGAAATTAAATTATAAAGAAATCAAATACTTTTACCGATGCTCTAGATATCGTAGGCTTATATCTTTTATGGGAGAGAACTATGCACCTACTGAATATGCCTACATAGTTTTAAATCACTCCGTCAAATAGATTATGTGATATCGTGGCAGCAATTTACAAAAATGTCGTTTTGAGGAAAACGCGTTTAAAGTTTCGATCTGAGCCTGCGTGCCACGTCGCACCGTTTCAGTTAAGGCTAATAACTTCTTTATTATTTCGAATCGGGCGGAGTCCTTCAGGGATTATGGTTTTGAAATATTAAGCCTTGAGAAAATGTAAAAACAAAATCGATTTTTTTGACTCGTTACTGTAGGGAGACCCCTTAATCCACTTTCTAACCCATATACGATTTGAATTGTTAATTTCTTCTTCAATTTCCTCTAATAAAATTTGTACAGTATCTTTAATAATATGGTTCAGTTGTCTGTCCGTCTCTCGTGATTTCAAATACCCGACTGTACTATCCGGACACTTTTCTATGCGCTAAGTCGTTTACTAGTAAATACCTACTTGTCACTCGACTACATTCTTGAATGTGTCTGAACCAGTCTTTAGCGATTACGCTATTCTCCGTAACCTTGGACAAGTTAAAACGCATTCACTGGTGGATAGGGTGGATGTGGAAGTAATGCCCAGCGAAATTCGTTTAAAACTAATTTTCTCCTTTCTTTAGGGCGTCAGGGGGGATTTTCTGTGGTGATCAGGTTTTTCGATAAGTTAAGTTTGCGTATTTTATAAGTTATTTTAAGTCACAAATACATTCCTACTTTGTACAACTATATTTTATCTTTACTTCTTAATTACGATTACAGTCTATAATTTACAGAAATTTTTGTCTTGGAAACTCGTACCTAATATAAGACATAGTTGGAAGTGTCCGGGTTTCGAGTCGAAATGTCCGGGATTTTAATGCTCTCTGTCTTAGATTAATGATTTTACGTATGGCAGCCCTACTTTTTGAGAGCTTACAACCATGGGCGTAGCCAGGTTCTCAGGGAAGGGAGGGGTGGGGGGGGGCAAAAATATTAACACGTCCACTGACACAGTAAAAAAAGCTGTACGTAGCCAGACACACTTTATTTTGTTTTTAAGGTCATAAATCGTTGAAAATGTATGCGTTTTGTTAATAGAGGCTGTTGATTGTGTTTCAAATTATACTGCAATATTAAATATTGCGCAAAAATTTTATAACTCTGGAAAGAGAAGGGGGGGGGCAAAATCAAATTTTTTTGCTTGTAGGGTGGGGTAAAAGCCATTTTTTTCTGTCCAGGGGAGGGGGGCAAGTGACCCCCCTGGCTACGCCCATGCTTATAACTTCTACCATAGTTGTGAAACTAACACTTAAAAACACATCTGTGTTCGCCAAGCGGTTAAATCATTCTGATCGTCATTGACTAACATCGTTGGAAAAACCTGTCAGGATTTATTTGTACCTGAAATCATTAATCATTGTCCCTGCAGTATTCAGCCAGATCGCAATTCCTAGAACTTTAGAAACAACCCTCGTATAATAATTTTGCTAATTCGGCCATTGATTTATCATTATATACATACGCCAAACAAAATTATTAGTAAGGAATCATTTTTGCTGACATTAAACCGGTTTTTGCAACCGGAACGATGACATCGACAATTTTGCTGAATTCCTGCGCGCCTTTGTTATTGTATCGTTCACGGCCATTTTTTTGATAATGTAGTAACGTTACAATATATATGCTCGAATATATTGATCGATGATATATATGCTATGAGATGATATGCTCGAAGACGCTGAAAAGTAGATATTGTTCAAAGGATAGAAAAATCTATATTTTTAAAATTAAAGAAACAAATTACCAGCATATGTATTTCATCCCGGCGCATATTTTCTGTTCTTGTAACTTTTTTATACAATAATTTTTTATTCAGATAAAAATTACAAAACTGCAAAATTTTATCGTTCATATTTGACCGTTATCGCGAGTTATATTTCCAAAAACACCGATTTTAGTTCGATAAAATTTTCCAGTTTTTAATTTTTATCTCAATAAAAATTGATCGTATAGAAAAGATACAGAAACAAAAAATATGCGCCGTCATGAAATACACATACTGGTAATTTTTTTCTTTTAATTTAAGAATTTAATTTCAGCGTCTTCGAACACATCGTCGGTTCTGCTTCCTGGGCCTTGAACTGTTTTTATGCAGAGTCACTGCAACATGTATTTTAGATATGATTATAGTTCAACGTTACTTATCTATTTTATGACGTTCCGACAGTCTTCATTTTGTGGTAAATTATGGACGACAAACCCCACATCGACGATGGTAAGCAACATTTTGTTTTTATTGTAATAAGTACATCGAATTGAATGATAAAATTTGTTTATCCTATATTTGCGCATTGATTTCTACCAGTTCAAACATCCACGGTGGCCGAACATATGAAATTGATCATGGAGGATAGATCTACCATAGATCTAGAGTACGTTCCAATCACTCCAAACGATCTACCGTATTGGATGGATAAAAGATTATTTAAAATGTGAGTTGAATCGAAATCAAGAAATCGATTAAGATTGATATAGAAATCTGATCGCATGATACGCAATCGAGAATGTCATAATACACAGGATAGTTGTGAAAAATTACATCATTTTTCAGAAGTAGAAAGAAACATTTTAAAGATAATGCAGAACTGACTATGAATGCATTAATGACAACATGAAAATATCAACTATTTTGTACTGATATTATTAAAATTTATCGCATCGAAGTGACAATATACAGTGCCTAATCATTGATTTTGAATAGTCGCTAAAAAATTAACGCAATGATTAAGTTAAACCGTCAGAAAGTACTCTTAACTTAATATTTAAATTCTGTTTTCACAAAGATTGTTTGTGTTATGAGCTTCTCAATTCGAATGTTGCAGAGTTATGTAAGTTTGTTTTCCATTTTTGCAATTTCAGAGGTCGACAATATTACATGAAGAATCTGATGGGAATTGCAGTCGCAAACTTGACCGGTTTAATAGCAATATTATGCGTTCCCGATATAGTCGAAGTAATTTTGCAGAAAAAAAACTCCAATTCGTATTGTAAACATTTGCCGTGAAATGTCAAATATTTTTAACATCGTAGGTGCTTGAATACACGAAGAAAAGCGATACGGTCTGTTTGTCCTTCAAACGATACGCCAAAACCGTGTTGCTCATATACGAGCTGTTCAAATCCGACATGTTAGACCCGAATTCGAAGTAAGTTTCTGGGTATATACAGTAGCCTCGTGTTAAAGTACTGCTCTTGGGGCTCTACAGGCGGCCTTTTCCAGGAGATAGTAAAGAAACTGCTCATTTTCTTTAAAAAAACAACTTATTTTTTTTAATACTCAATTTGCGATAGCATCAAATTGTCGCGTACCACATAGAGAATTTCGAGATTAAAAGGCATTCGAAATGCGTAAAAATGACGCGTCCCGTAAACCTAGTGTTAAAGATCAGTATTTTAACGCGAGTCTACTGTGCGTCTGGTTGAGTTTGCTTAAAAATTTGTGACATGGGTTACATGAATAATCATTCATCGTGTATATTCAAGATGGTACAAGGCAATAAACGTGATGCGATGGAAACACGCGTCAATAAGTAAGAGACGCGTTAAACAGGGTCTGAACGCGATATACCAAAAGGACATGTCCATCACACAGTTCGGCTTTATGGGGTTCGTGCTTGTGTACCCTGAGAAAATGGGATTGGCGCTTACTACGCTCGAAGAACGAGAGGGTTTCAATCATTTCTGGCGCGTCACGGCTCACCTTTTGGGTATATCGGATCGGTAATTATATGGAAAAAGGAAAAGAAATTGTCTTTGATAGAATTACGAACCGATTGAGATTATTAATTGTTTTTACTCGATCGTTTCCCGTTGACGAATTCAATTTTCTAGGATGAACATCGCTCGCAGAACAGCGGCGGAAACGATAGAATTGTGCAGACGAATCGGTGACGAAATACTCGTGAAATATATGAATAAAACGTCACCAGGATTCGAAAAACTGGCAAGAAATGCGTTCGATGGTCTCTCGTATCACGACCTGAGTTTGGACACAGACGCGTACTTTGCGTTGACCTATGATATGACAGGGGTGAAATGTTAGTCTTACTTACAGAGAACGATATCCTTCTTCTTCCTTGTGTTGACAATAATACTTTCTGTTTCTAGACCAGAAGCCTCTTGGATGGTACTCGTATTGCAATATGAAACATCGCGAGTGGTTATTATATTCCTGTAGTAAGTGATCGACCCCCATATCGATAAAGAATTGCAACGCATTTTATCGTCTGCTTAGAGATCGCAGAATAGGGATCACTGATTTATGTGGGGCCTCGTCGTCGGGCACAAATTTATAAATTTTGCAACTTAAAAATCTGCTAATTACAATTAACAATTTATATTTTATTTTACGTCAACAAAATATGTCAATGTTCTAATTAAGTTGACATTTTTTCTTTTAGATATTCCTTATATTGGCGCACTGGTAAGAATATGCACCAATTGTGTTTATGCATTCCTTTATTGGGTACTTGACAAATACCCTCTGGGAGCATGGATTGGATTTGGTAAAGAGAATGCACAATTTTGTCTTTATCCAACAATAAAATGATTTCCTTTCCGTCAAGAGGGTTTCATACGTACTGTAGAAGTATAGGGACATTATTATATTTTATGATTATATAATTGCATAAAAGGACAATGGCGCGTGAAATGAATAAATATTTCAACTGCAGTTGATGGAAACGATAAGAGACATTTAATAACTGTACGGGCTCGTTTAATGTACCGTACAACCTGTCGCTCAGCAAGGAAGAAACGCAATACATACGGTGTCGCGTTTAACTTACATATTTTTCATCGTGGAAAGTGCGGTGTATGTAATATTATTTTAGTAAAATGTTTGAATACTCAATAACTTCTGTGAATAAACTTTTCTGATACACCAAAAATAATGGAAATAGGAAGGTAATCAAAAGTGCGTATATTCAGCCCACCCTATATATAACTGCGTCGCACTAGTGAACGGACGAATTACAGAATCTGAATTGTAATTATGATTTGGATTTTGTAATTAGATTACATTTTGGCCAACTCTGCTAAGGAATCTGGACTCCATAGTATAATCAGTTATCGAGCGCCTAGTATAGAATAGAGTGGGGCAAAAGTTCGCACTTAAGGTTTAGACTTATCTAAAATCCCTAGTGTTACACTGAAAGCCATATAATTGTGAAAGAAATAACTACTATCCGTTACTATTCGATAGGCAATTACTTCATGTAATGGTTTTCGTTAATGTTTCGTTAACAAAGCCTCGGATAATATTTTCGTTAAAGAAAAACTTGTTTCAAATCACCTCACGAGTCTCCCATTTGCAGGTCCTCCAACATTTTTGTTACACCTTGTATATTCCGGACTTTCTATGATGAAAAATGCGTAAGTTAAACGCGACACAGTATGAATTGCGTTCCTTCTTTGCTGGGCGACAGAGTGGGGTGTGAGCACGTTACTATGTACAATAAAATAGCCTGCAATAAACGAGCTTCTACTGTATATGGATAGTCGGTAAAGTAAACAATTATTATATTTGAGTATGGTAAGAATCAACTATTTTACAAAATTTTTCAGATATTAAATAAACAAGATCATTTAATATATCATTTGATATATTCATTATCTATATTCGGAGTGTTGTGAATTTTGTGTAAAAAAGGATCTCGTTTGTAATCTTTTTTGTAGAAATTCTATTTGACGATTGTGAATACAGTTTAATGTACTGTTCACTGATAAACTAGATTTTATAATATATTGGTAAATTATAGCGACATACGTTCTCAAATAGCTTGGTTACGTTTCCTTGGAAAATGTACTGTATTGACTTAACATTGACTTGCGCATTTATACGACGAAAAGTATTAAAAGGTGTTGCTAAGAATATTCTATTCAGTCTATATTCTGCTAACTTGCTGTATCATCATTTGAAGAAGAAAGTACAATATTCCTAAGGTATGTTACTTATTTTTTGCATCATTCTTTATATTTCTATTATCCTATAAATAAAACGTAGTGGAGCATATTTTGTTACGTTCTTCTTTAGTTTATCATACAAAATTTTCTTTAAATTGTATTATCATACAAAACATTGGAACATTGACTACCACGCTAACATATGCAACCCGATGTTTAATTATCAGTATATTGTATTATTCTATTTTATGGGATTTGGTATGCATATTATAATAAATAAAAATAATCAAAGAATACAGTATTGGAAAATAATCTGTGTAAGTACGTCACATTTGGTTGCCGAACATATCGTAGCTTTGAA
This sequence comes from Dufourea novaeangliae, assembly GCF_001272555.1. NCBI lineage: Eukaryota > Metazoa > Arthropoda > Insecta > Hymenoptera > Halictidae > Dufourea > Dufourea novaeangliae. The sequence continues at coordinate 1,618,813 of NW_015373886.1, read as the reverse complement.
CTGATAACCAATTTCTTCCATCAGTCACTAATTCATTCTGCACAGTTATTACTAACATTAATTTTAACAATCATTATAGAAACTAACATTTTATTCTTATTTTATAAAAACAAAACAGTAAATCGAAATTAATTTCATCCACTAAGGATTTCGACAGGACAACAATACAATAATTTTATTAAATCGCCATTAAGTCATTCATTTTATTGAATTTCTCTAATTTGTACACGTTATAAATGCATAATTCTGTTACAAATGCAAATTCCATAATTCTACAATAATAACTACAATACATAATTGCTCTTCTACAAGCTACACATATTCAGCGATTAGTAGATATAATATATGCAGAACTATGTAATATTAATAAGTTCAACGGATAAATTCTTACATTCAAATGACAATAAAAAATTCCTCCCAATAGTTTGCTACAATAGAAATGCAGCTCGTGTTTTAACACTTCCGAGACTGACGAAACAATACGTCCCAAGATAACTCTTACTAAGATTCATGCTTCCAAATTCAATTGTTTATCTTTAATAAATTTGTCTTTCTACAAAAGCGGCATTATATGTTCAGCAACCAAGATGAAGAAACTTACAAAATCTGTATGTTTAAGCTGTAAAGTTGGACTATGTATTAAGTGCTTCACAATACTATGTTTATTTTATCAGTCATCTGACTTCGTTCGCAATTCTGCAATACATTTCAACGAATAAACTTATTTCCCCAGTTGTTATAATTTGCTTTGTCACTATTGAGACATATTGGGTTATACAGGGTGTTCCACGTAACACGACTCACTACTTTGCCATGCAACAAAAAGTGTTTTGAACCGTACTCTAATAGTATCGAGTGTTCTATAAATGACGATAAAAAAATTCCGAAAATACTTTGTTCATATAGCGAAACTAAGGTCATCGTGGTCAAAATAAATAGGACCGTTTTTTTTTTTCATGAGATTGTAGGGAATTCCACGACAAAATTCAAAAAGCTTGGTATGTTTATTAATCAGTACCAGGTTTAAAGAAGTGGATATAATATTTTAGTCTTCGACAAATTTCATTTTGGCACAGTGTAAACTGTAAACATACCTAAAGCAGACTGAACAGTTTAGATTACTAATTGTAATAAATAAAAATAAATTAAAACATCAAGTAATCTACTTTTTGAATTTGTAGTTAAATGTCCTCTACAATCTTATGAAAAAAAACATACGGGCCTCTTTACGTTAACTAAGGTCACCTTGATTTCATTATGTAAACAAAGTATTTTCAAATATTTCTCATCGTCATTTGTACAGCACTCGATATTATTAGAATACTGTTCAAAACACCGTTTGTTGCAACAAATGGCTGAAAAATAGCGTGTTACATTACGTGGGACACCCTGTATAAGATCCCATTATAAACGACCAACGGGACTATAATGTTCAATCTTCAAAATTAAACTTAACCTATCTTTCCTCCGTATTTGAATGACAATATCCCGTATTATTGCATCACTGAGTTAATCGTCGAAAAACAAATCCGTGTCGAAAGGGTTCAATAACACAGTCGTATCGTTGGACGTAAGAAATTCGATATCGTCACGTCAGTCTCGAGGGTTATGTTCGCAATGTAATCACGGGAGGGTGAATTGGAACCGATCGCGTAAGTAATAATATTCACAAGTCGAAAACAAGTCCCACAGGTGAAATGATCAAAGTTTCCTAGCCGGCGTTGTTGCTCGTGCCTGTCACCCTCAATTTCTGCCTAATATGTCACGTAGAAACTACGGAATTGCCCGAGGAGAAGGGGGATGGCATCTTTGATCTCACAGCACCACTCCCCCCACACCCCCCGGAAACGTGGTTGTCCACCTTCCGAAAACTCACCCTTCGAGTCGCACGCCACGTACACACGCGGCTCGCGAGGGTTGCTAAATCCAATTTTATTGTTTGCACGCCCAGGAAATCCGGAATTACACGATCATCCCCGACCGTGAAACGTAAATCGTTCGGCACGGACACGATTTCGGGGCAATTTGAACGTGTCGCAATTATTAAAAACATCATCGTCCGCCGCGAGCCTATTTCCATTTGCTAAACGTTCGATCTAACCGATGACAACCTCGTTGCAGGGTGTGGCAGTGGAATATGATAGTTTTCGTAGCGCTATTCTGGGGTACTCGGTGGATGAAAAATAAAACAATTTCAATTGAAGTAGGGTAAACTAACCAATAATTGATTGCATACCAGTGAATGATTATTAGGCAAAGAAATATAAAGTATAAATTAAAAAATTATTAAATGTTTATAAATGCAGTGTGGTTGCACTTTTAATGTCCCATATTTTTAGTTTAGCGTATTAGTAAGTAGAATTGTTATTAAGAATATTTCAGAAATGTGGCAGTTATTTACTGGATTCTTACACGTTTTACATTTTATAGATAATTTTGTAAAAATTATGACATGAATAAATAATCATATTTATAAAAATTTTAGGAAAAATAAATACAATTGCAATTTCAACAGCTGGTCTGTTATAAATAAATACATTCAAGTATTAATCTCAAATACCCAGAAATTCAACAATTTGGTCATTGACTTACCCTATAACGGTAGCACTGCTATATAGATTAAAAATTATATTATGGATTAAAAGTAACTCAGTTTCGTTATTTACTCGATCGCCAGGCATTCCTCCATCCGACGACTAATTTTCCATTTTATAATGACAAAAAAGCAGTCAGAAAGTTAAATTATCCTTTTAACCGTACGGACGTTCCCGTTTTCGTAAAGTTTATTTTCGTTCATTATTTTACATTAGTAAAATGTAGGTTTATTTGATAAAGTATATGTAGTGTAAATCTTGTTAAATTATATTGTGTTTATAAAAAGAAGCAGGACTAGTTATTCTCAGGTACAGTTATCCTAATTGAAATTATACGCACGTGGCGATAACCGCTACAAATTAACATTTCTGTTAATTACCAACAGTTTTAAACAAATTAGTTTAATGTTTTTTTATGGGAAATTAATGCAAACGTTGCAAAAAAGAGGCGTTTCCAATCGGAGAGAGGGAAAGAAACGTTCCAGTCAAGGGATACAAAAAATAGCAGCAGCAGAAGGGCGAAAAATTGACTTGGCGATCTATGTTTGGCAGGATCGTAGATCATTCCATTGTTGCACAGGGGGTGTGTGTACACATTATAACAGGGACATAATGGCGCACCGATGTGTACACACAACGGGGACAGCGGCGACACCAGAATGTGCGGTGTTTGGTCTCCATTAATATCGGATCGACTGGATGGTTACTGTAGGCCATCTCTTGTATCTCTCGCGCACTTTTTTTTTTATAGGGCCATATGTCTCTTGTGTATCGCGTCCCGTAGCGGGCCGCTCATTTGTCAGCACGCAATCTGCCATTGTCGCGATTTGATGTCGGCAGTCAAAGTACGCAGGAAATTTTTGCGCCAAAATCGCAAATTTATTGCTTTATATAACGTTAAAACCATTAAAATCTCGTAACGTTTATAAATATTTTTATATTATTAAAGCGATTAAGTATGTATTCTCTTCACCTATATTGGAAACAAGGTCAATTCAAGAAAATTTCACTCAGTTGTGATGATTTGTTTGCAAAATATGTACATATTTTATTAGCTAGGAACAGTGATTCGTATTCATATAAATCTTAATTTTCAGTTTTATTTGATTGGTAACATATCTTTTCTTTTGTGCCATCATAATCTCCCTAATAAAATCTATAACCACCTAATACTTTATGAAAATATCATTGTAACTAAATAAGAAGTGATTAACTTCTCAGTATTAACTACAGTTCCATAACGCTTGTGTTAAAAAGAAATTTTTACGTTTTTTTTTTTTCCAATAATTTTATCGTTCCCTTCGCAATTTTTTGGTAGCAATCGAAAGTTGAAGTTTTTAAGAATGCTCTGTTAAATTTTCAACTAAATTTATAATTATTGAAAATTTGCAGGAACCACCTTAAGTAAAATAGATAAATTAACATTATTAGGAACACAGGCAGTAACTGGGACATTTACCTTATACGTCTCTGCACTGATACAACTGACTATCTAATTTTTAACTCCGTCGTTTCGATCATCGGCAGGAAAAATCATCGTAAAAAAAAGGTGGAGGTTCAATCGGTGGAAAATACCGAAAGAATTAGAAAGGGAATCCCCGTGGTGTATAATGTCAATGCTCGACGGGTTGGGTAGCGATGATCGTATCACATTAGCAGTGAAGCGTTCTATGAGCGACTACCACCGCTGCGGCCACGTCTATGCGCGTTCAGGGCCCCGGTTCGTATATATTATAAGCTGGAAGTGTCACCCTAACTGCGGTGCCTCGGTGTAAAATAAACGACACCTAATTATACGCGTCCCGTCTGTGTGAACGGCGAACAACGGTTCCCCCGGAGCAAGTGCGCGCTAAGGTAGGTCTTCTGCTTAATGGGATTACGAAATTACAATTTAGATTGATTGTCCGTGAACGTTTGCCCTTCGTGCAAGTGACGATCCTATATGTATCAATGTGTTTCACCGAAGAAACGTGGCGAGTTTATAATTGTCATCAGGAAACAACGCGTTCAAAAACACACACTGTAATTCACGTGTTTAAAGCTTGGTCGCTAAAAGGATTATCCTCTAAAAAGATATTTGTTATTAAATTGATTACTTTTTAGGTGAAATAAGTGGCTGGTAAAACTTACCCTATATAGTAAAGTATTAGGTTGAAAACGTCATTTTTATTCGATTGAAATATGCGCCTTGATGATTAGTAACTTCCTCCAAACGAGATATTATCTGATAGATTCCATTTTTATAAAAATTACCTGCTGTCTTTAAATTGTAGAAATTGTTTAAACCCTGCAATTACCAATTAAGGAATTTTTTGTTTGTTCATAAAATCCTTCCGAGAATATAAAAAATGATCTTTTGTTGAGGAAACATTTGGTGAATATCGTGACTCCATCTGACGGTAAAAATTATTCGTCCTCAGGCGTCTTGTTTTTAATGTTCATCATTTCTACATATCGAGACTTGTCTTAAGTCCATTCAACAGTTGAAGGTAGCGATTGTTTCTTGCCGATAATTTCTTACCGAATAGCTCCAAAGTTACAAGGTGTTTTCACCTATGATATGCTCTCACCTAAAGTGTGAAAAGTGTGTTTTAATACACTCTGGCTCTGGAGTCCAGATTTATTACATATACCTAAATTTTAATTATTACGTAATTTCGGAAAACATTTGAAATTTATTCATTACCCCCTCGTCTTACACGTTTTCTCTCTCATAAATTGTCTTACACCTCTTCTCTTCCAAAATTATATTACAAATGAATTATAGTGAATAAAATTCACAATTATCGATTAAATAAATTGTTTCTCTTCAAGAATCATTACTTTCCTGTCAATACTACGAAACGAACAAATTTCCCCACCCATCCAATATTTCCAAAAAAAGCAAACGCACACGAAAGTGTCGAAACCGCGCAAGGTCAAAGGGTCGAAATTTTATCTCTCTACGATCTACCCCCTCTCCCATCCGCGCGATTTTTCCCCGTAATCCGACCGGCGGCGAGCAATTGCGTGTCCGGGCGACATAAATTTTTGTTACTCACCGCGATCGTTTTCAGTGTTGTCAATTCCATTTAAAAAATCTCGCTGTCGCGGCCCGGGCTTCGACATCTGGATGTGTCTCGTAATATATAGAGGTGTCCGTGTCGCGGATCTCCTGCCTCTTTTTTTCTTTTTTTTACCAGGCTCCGCTTGCTGCCAAGAGGGTGGCTTGCGGTGGGTGTGCCTGGCGATGATTAATTAGCGTTTGATGAATATGTATGAGAGAAAGGCAACCAACTCCGGCTACACGAACGCGCGCGCGCACACACACAGACCCAAACCTGGCACATCCCCTGCGTTACAATAACGTTCCAACCACCCCATTTCGCGCTCCTCGCTTCAACCCTGCTTCCCTCTCTCTTTCTCCCTCTCCCTTCATCCTCGACGAGTTCTGCGACTCCTCCGTGAGCTGTATAACAATGCGTTTTCGGGGCAAAAATTTTTCGTTAGAGAACGACGTCGCCCTCCCGATCCGTTATGATTTACGTCGGACCCGCGGAATTCTGGATGCATGGGGAATTTTGTTAAAATATGTTACGGAATGACAAACACTCTGTAATTTAGTGGCTGTTTCGGGACTGCTTCTTGCCGTGCTGTTTCTCGAAATACGACGATATATTCGCGGGTATGTTTAGCTGCGATGCGTGGTCGTTCATATTTGGACTTTTAGCGGTGTGGTTTAAGCATATTTAGATGTATCAGTTGTGTGTGACAGTAAATTCTAGATGAGTGCTCGAAGGCTTCTCGGCATTGACAAAGAAAGGTACGTAGATATAATGCTGACTTTCTAATGAGGTTTAGCATAGTGATAAAGCTTGGAATTCTGAAATCAGTGATATTTGTTTCACTCTCATATGGCCATTAGTTTATAAAATATTTAATGTTCGTTGCCGAGGAGCCTTCGAACACTCGTCGAGGATTTACTGTAGTGCATTTGAAAGTTGAACTGATATTTATAAATGATTAGAAATACGTAAAGATAATTCGTGATGTAAAGTTATGGACGAAGACGACATTGTTTCATCTATTGTGTTAGCCACAAGTTAATCTCATCTTTCTGCATTAGATGATATTTTTTTTGTTTTTTAATAGAAAATACTGTTCCTAATTAATAACTACATATATATATATACATATATTTTGAAAGCTGCCGCTTCAACGCGTGGTTTCCAGAAAAAATTAGGATTGGGTGAAATTTTCTTGAATTGACCTTGTTTTGAAAATGATTGACCAGAAGATGCACTTTCGGGAGATTGCCTTTATATAAATGAAGAAATGGACCGTATGCGCCATTTGATTACATTGCGGGACTAAAAATATGTTAGGTGCCGTTTAAATATTTATTCATATTTGCTCTTCCATGCACTAAACATTTATCGTTCCAAATTCTTCAATTACCAATCGTTTTACAACATATATGAAATTGTGGCTCTCCTGGACAGATTATCCGAAAATTCCCTTATCAAAATTGTTTCCACCTCCTTATTAAATCAGACAAGCCGTTTTCTCTTATACAGGGTGGTCCACTATTGAAAAAAATAGTATTGATATTGACAACATCGAAGAAACTGATCGAAAAAAATGTTCCCTTTATGTCGCATTTACCTCCTGTAATCATTGACTTTTAAGAGGTGATATTTAGGAATTTTTTTAAACAAAGCAAAGAAATTACGTTAAAAAAAAACTTCCTGGCCCTTATCTGTTATATATTTCAAGTAAATAGAAACAAGTTTTTGTTTCAATATTCGTGAATTGTAGGTGGAGCTAATCATGTTGATCCGAAAGTGCACTGTACAAACGGAGCCCACCATTATTGTGGCATTCTTTTTGTACTCGAATCAGCTATCGTATGATCCACTACTAAAATTCTTATAGCCCAAATTCTTTTGTTATTCATAATAATATGCGTAAAATTTCCCTTTTTTTGCATGTCTTTGTTAAAATTCATACCAAACACGGGCATTTTACTTTTTTGACTTCATGATGGATCGTACGATAGACGTTGGAGTAAGATTCAATAATCTGTTCGAAATATTGATTTCGGACTAATCTACATCGAGATATCGCGGACACCGTTCGTACAGTGCAATTTTGGATCTACACGATTAGTGCCATCTACAAATTGCCACACGAATACTAAAACGAACTTTTTTTTTTACTTAAATGTATAATAAATACAGGCTAGGAAATTTTTTTACCATACGTTTTTTGCTTTCTTCAAAAAAATTCCTTAATATTATCATTTTTTCAGGCCGCTAAAATGAAGACGGGCCTTAACCCTTTAACGCCCATTGTTACACCGGTGCAACACTCATTTTAAAAGTGCGTCATATTCTATCGCCGGTTAATATCTAACTTGTATCAGCAAGGGTCCGTAGTTTCACTGATGTGAAGTCGATCTCCACGTTTTCAGTTGAGAAATTCAAGTATTCCCTCCAAAAGTAAATAGAAGAAAGAAAAAAAATGGGTCCGTTTAATATCCATATTTTCGACTTCAAAATAACAAGATACAACATATGTATATACATATTAGTCCCATAATTTTGAAATAACGATTTAAGGGTCTGGCCGTTACGGAGTTAAAGTGGCCTGTTTCTAGTTGCCCATTCTGTATAGTTCACCACCTCTGTACTTTTGCCGAATATACATCAAGTCACGGATTGGTTCAATAAATTATAACCTTTCCTATTGTCTACCGCAAACGTCGAACGTTTTTCACAGATATCCATCAGGAAACCGGCGTTTGTATCACGGCGGAATATCATGTCGTGGCTGGACCAAGGGTTGTGGTAGGGGAGGGGGCGTTAGATTTCGCCGAAACGCGAGGCTGAAAGGCTGCCACGCGGATTGTTCGCGGTGCGAGGAGAACAATGCAAACAATGGTGGGGACGTAGCGCTGCGGTGAGACCCGGGCTTACGCGGTGAATACAATTACATTATGAACTCGATTACCATTTAAATGGAAACAAACGTGAAATGCTAAAATACACCGAGGACTCTCTCTCTCTCTCTCTCTCTCTCTCTTACTTCGGCAACGATCCCGCGCCTCTGCGACACACACGCGAAAATGTGCAACCGCCTCTAGAGTCCTCGATCATCGGTATGCAAATTGGTTTGCACGTGTAAGGGTGCACCGCCGTGTTCATACCCTCCCGCGATCACCATCGTGAGAATTTTGGGTGGCGAAGTCAAAGTTCCATAATTGCATTTCATTGAGAATCGTTTTCTTTCTTCAAACAGGGTTCTCTTTTCAACCCTCGCATGATGGACGGGTCACTCGTAGCCCATACTAGACTACACATACTATATTAAAGATTTGCATTTGTTTATAGGAAATTGTAAGAAAATAATGCAAGGTTTACACTTTTATAAAAGTAGATTTCTGTTCAGTCGTTAGGCACATACTCTTTACTTAAGGGGTCTTGCCATTGTAAAGCCCTGAAAAATGGCCATTTTTTGGGAACTTTTATTTTAGCGAAATTATCGCTACCTTTCTCCTACAATCTTTGTGTTTTTGTGTTCTTACTCTTTCCATTTTTCCTTCTATTCCCTTCTAAATAGAAACTATAAGACAATTCATGTCGGTTTTACAATTTAATTTGATGTAATAACGTACTTGAAACTTATCCAGTTGAGCTGACCATTAAAGCCGTCATGCCAATAAGCAATACAGGTTTCTTTCCTAAACTTTGTGAAAGGTGAACAATAAATGAACGTCTACGGATTTTATGTCATTGTTGTATTATAAAATGTTGATATGCATTTTCTTACAAAAAGGGGCGGGGGAAATTTCTATCTCGAAACGTTATCGTGTGAAATTTGTGGAACGATTTTCCTCGCCGTTTGTTCCCCTCCACGTTCGGCCATCGTCGGAGAGAAAGACTTCCGTTTAACGTGGTCCCATCGGCACCCCAATTCTAATTATTATACATTTAATTTCCTAATGAACCGTATCGGACGCCAGGGTCGATGAAACGGCATACTCGTGCACTGATTTCACGGGCCACCTGTCGCACTGCTGTCGTGTGCCCTCCCCATTGGTTTCGTCGAATTGGACACGCAGGGTGTAAGACATTATTCTGCGCGAAGGGGTCAGGATAGGTCGATGAAGACACAAGTATTTCTCAGGCCATATACTTTCGTCGATCGTGATCCTGAATTAGTCCTTTATCAAAATTTTCTCGTGCCGTAACAGTGGACTGTGAAATTCTCTGACAACACAGCTGATATTTTAACACGTACAGTGAATACACTGCGGATTTTATGCATTTATAGTCTATATACAGTGAGTGTAAAAAGTATTCGTACACTTTTTAAAACGGAACAACTCTTTTAAAATTGGTCCAATGATTTGAACTTTTTTGTGAAGTTAGAGACATTAATTTACTAAATGATGTGAAAAAAAAAATTTGAAAAAGTTGCTATTGGTCCGAATCGCGAAGAAAATATTAAAGGTCGTGTTTTACAACTTTTTAATCTGAGGCTATAATGAAAATTTAATAAATACATATCGAAGATTTATGTTAGTTATGTACATACTGACACTTTCATTGAAATCGGTTAACGTGAATCTAAATAATCTAATAATGAATCTAAAAATATCATAACTTTGATAACATTCCCATGCTTTTAATGATAGAGATTGCGATATAATAATTATAAATTGTATAGTGTACACAGTAATCTTGGAATTTCTTACTTATAATCTAGTAACACTGAAAAAACATGAACATATGTTTATTGTTAACCTTGAAGAAGGAATTTGTTTTGAAACCACGCAACTGTGTTGGACCCTCCACGGATCGAACAGTGGGACCAACGTTACCTGATATTCAGTGACCCTGTGTAGAATGTTCTTCGTTCTGGGTTTCACAAAAGAGTGGAAACCAGGGGCGTGACGCTTATATTTTCCTGTTTGGACGTTTTCGAACAAAGCTATATCAATATTTCTTTCGTTTCTGTGGTCATATGGCACGATCTATTACGCTCCTTGTATATTCCGAAATGTGACGATCGAAAACCAGATCTCGTTTTCAACGTAAATTTTTTCTGAAGTTTAATATTTAATGTTCTTTAATAAGATCAAGCCAAAATTGTTGACTTTTTATATATTTGATTACATTGTAATACACGGTTTCACAAGCAAAAAACATGATTTTCTATCACCAAGATTCTTATTTTTTCGTCTTTACCAATAACTAAATCATTATAAGGTTTATATGTTTGCAATATTACTTCATAACGCTTAAAATAATTAATCTAATAGTACATGATGAAGTTGTGCAATTTAAATCTGCCTGCATTTCATTTCTTCCCTTTTTATCTCTTAAGCACACGTATAAATACACGATCACATTATTACAAATATATTTTTTAATACACAACATACATTATCTATAACTTAATTCTTAATAAAGTTCATATTCCCTGTAATATTGCTATTTTTACACTAATAGTAAGTACCTTGGCAGAGGTATATAATTAACAAGTGGAAACAATTCTAAACGATAAATAAAAAAAAAGTTCCAACAATTTCTATCTATTACATCGTTCCACATGAAATAAATGATTTTACTAATAGGTTATTTTTGATGAATGAAAATTATTAACATAGCTCTTTTATTTATCGCAGATGTACACACTGTATTGTACTCGGTATTCAAGGTACTATTTAACATAATAATGAAGTCATGTATGTTAAACATTAAAGTTAATTAAAATAGAGAATCAATTTCAGTTAAATTTAACCATTCCGTCTACATGCATTAAAAATGACCATTGAAACCAAATTCATAAGTAAACTTTGTAAACATGCATATAAACTTCTCCTAAAAAATATTATCTAACGTGACAACGTCCAGTGGAAAGTTGGCAGCTAAAAGTGTCTTTAAAAAGTCACCTTCAAATTAGCACAATAATTATGTAATTAGTATAATGAATTGTTATTAGTATAATGAATATAACATGAATCTAACCTTTGTATTTCAATGAAAAACGTGTATGAAGCTTAGTAACAATAATCTTACTTTGTCTAATGAAATTCGTATAAAATTCAGTGCAATAATCAAGTGCCGGTCAATAAAACGCTAATTTCATGTGCAAAAACCTAATAACTAGACTAAAATTTTAAGCATTTACAGTAAATATGAATACACAAAATACAATAAAAATATTCAGAAAAGAGGGTATAAATTTCACTTTAATTTGGACCTAACGAATCCTTTAAGGCAGAAAATTAATCCCTGGTACAATTTCAATTCAGTAGGTGAATTAATCTATAAAAATCTGAGATAGCATGAAAATCTACAACCTACTAATAACAAAAATAATAAGAAAGTACAAGGTGACATTCACAGTGACCCTGGCCGAGCACAAAAGGAGATTTCGGCTGGTGTGCGGTCGGAGTTGACTGTTCCTCGACATCGAGAAGAACTAACGGCGAACATACGGCACGGCAGAAAAACGAAAGAAAAGGGAGGAGAACGGGGATCCCTTGCAGATAGATAGGTGCGGTCACTGTCAGGAGGGTTGACAAAGGCTGACCAAGGGGTAGGTACATTCAAATGGTAATCGGCGCGCGTCTAACATACACCGACCCTCCGACCCCCGTGCTTCGCGTGCTTAAGGGGGTGCGATCACACCCTTGGCATATACACCCTGCACATTCGCACCAGAATCCAACCAAATATTGGCAATATCATCCCCAGCATTGCTCTCCGCGACCTGCCCTCCTACACTCGGTGGGAAACGATGTCCATTTGAATGCACGATTCCATTACCGGTGCCGATATATCGACCGGAGGATATTATGGGATTAGGATTTCACGGGAAATCTGAGAGGAACACTACGAAAGTCGGTCACGCCGTGATATGAGATACTTGTACGGCTCGGCAACTATATTTTTATGTACACACGATACCAGAGGTAGTGTTTATATTGATAAAAATGATACCGCCGAATTATTTGCAGCCGTTTCATTAATTGGTCTATGGGTTTTGTGCATTTATTGCATGTCGTTGCGAATAAAACGTAACGGGACTGCAGATTTTGTAAGGGTTGACGAGTTTTTATTTTATTTGTAATTTGGTGAATGCTTTAATCTCTTAGCTGGGAATGACGAGTATACTCGTCATGAAGAAATTGTAATTTTTTATGTAAGGACGAGTATACTCGTTAGAAGCTATTTTTTATGTAATGACGAGTATACTCGTCATGCGATTGGTTATTTAAATTAACACTTTTTTGAAAACTAAAATATGTTTGTAAATTTGAGACATTTTAGAATATTTTTAGATTATTTGACTAGAGTAGTTCTTTTAACATCATTTTTCTAAATAACTTCTTTTTAATAAGAAAATTATAAATGTTTATGTTTTGTAAATAATATAAACAAATTTAAACGATAAAATTATTGATTTCTCAATCAAAAACAAGTGCTAGTTCCTTATAATTTAATTCAATTTCACAGCAGCTGCACATACTCTGTGCTTGACGAGTATACTCGTCATGCGATTTCTTATCTAAATTAACACTTTTTTGAAAACTAAAATATGTTTGTAAATTTGAGACATTTTAGAATATTTTGAGATTATTTGACTAGAGTAGTTCTTTTAAGATCATTTTTCTAAATAACTTCTTTTTAATAAGAAAATTATAAGTGTTTATGTTTTGTAAATAATATAAACAAATATAAACAATAAAATTATTGATTTCTCAATCAAAAACAAGTGCTAGTTCCTTATAATTTAATTCAATTTCACAGCAGCTGCACATACTCTGTGCTTGACGAGTATGCTCGTCATCGCGTCGTTCTAGCGACACAACGTAGATACACACTGTTAACGAAAAAAATTCTGACTTCATTGTTAATCAGTATTCGTAGGTTGATATTTGTTGATTTTACGTTACACAAATTTTTTTCTAGTCATGATAAAAATTCGGCCTATAGAGGGTTAAATATTCAAAATTAACATTCACTTTAAATATTCCACATAATCCTTAAATATATTTTACAATGTCATTTACCCCTCCGGCGTTTGCGATACGTTTGACAACTTTCCTAATTACCGGAGATCAGGTCGACGTAACAATTATCTCGTAAAACGGTTGGCAAGGCTTTGGCCAGGCGAATTCCCTATCCACGGATAGGTTTGTGATTCGCGATCGGGTGTTGATTCAGTGCTCTCGGTACGTCGCACGCGTGCCTGATGTAGACGCACGCAAAGCTCCCGCAGCCCGAACTTCAGCACGCGCCACGATTATGCGATTACGCGATTACGCGTGTCGGCCTCCTGTATCGCAAAAACGATCCAGAAGAGGAGGGGGGGCGACGAAGAAGAGGCCCATACGGATGATACCGTGCCCATGCGATGACGCGGAAGATTCTTTCGTCGCCCCCTAAACGCACCCCCTGACCCCTTTGTCTAGTACCATTCTGTTCTTATATGTCTGATGGTTGAGCCATCCTAAACATTGTATATTTACAATACTAATATCTGGACCCCAGAGCCAGAATGTATTAAGTCACACTTTTCAAACTTTAAAGGAGAGCAAATCAAAGGTGCGGAAACCTTGTAATTTTGGAACCGTTCGGTAAAAATTGAGGGAGAAATAATCGTTACTTTCGAACTATTGAATCGATTTAAGACAAGTCTCTATATGGAGACATAGTGAACTTTGTATTAATTCCTCTATCTGATGGACTTTTGAGTGTTTTAAGAACATCAACTTAATATAATTTTCAGACTATTATGTACGTGTATTAAAAATTAGACGACTTAGAATGAAATAATTTTTACCATCGGAAGCAGTGAAATATTTGATATAGGAATCATGTGAAATGTCATTTTTTTTAAAGTGGACTTAATACACTCTGGCTCTGAGGTCCAGATATACGATACTTAGATTTTACAGTAGGGGCATCCCACGTGAATCGGACATTTTTTGGAATAACATTTCGGATTTTGTTGACATTTGGATATATTGTAGTCTAGTGATATATAAATGTATCTGGAAGGATTTTTGAAAATTTTTTAAATTGCTGATTCTACAGTTGCTTGAAATATAGTGTTAACCATTTTTCAATAAATTATAATTGTTTGAACTTCAATTAATTTTCAATGTGATCAATTTTAAAGTCTCCATGTTTTTGAACATTTGTCCATAAAGATGACAAATAGGACTATATTGTTTAATTTTTCAATAGTGTCTCGCTATTGTAAAATTGCATTTCTTTTAAGCAATTGCAAAGTAAATGGTTCAAGAATACTTTTTTTTAACTGAAATAATTTTTGTCTCCACAATAGGTACCCACAAAGCTCATTTTGATCGGTTTGTTAGTTCAACAGTTATGATTGATTGAAAAAAGATTGACACTATATTTCAAACAGCTGTAGAATAAATAGTTTTAAAAATTTCCAAAAATCCGTCGAAATACGTTTACACATTACTAAAGACTACAACATATTCAAGTGCCGAGAAAATCCGAAATGTTACTCCAAAAAGTGTCCGATTTCGCATGGAATGCCCCAGAATCGTGATTGCATTTTTTTATTATTATATGAAGGTGGTTTCCACGTTTGGTATCATATCTAGCTGGGGCTTCATATATTCACGAAATTTATTTTTATCATCATTTTAACTATATCATCGCCTGAGCCCTTAACCATTCTAACTCTATTTTTCCAGAAAATTTAATTAAACAATCTACGTTGGTCTGAAGAATACAAACTTATCATAATATAAAGAAAATTCAAACAGAATATTATTCTTCTAAGTCCTAACCCTGAAACTTTGAAAGTTCTCTTCTCTTAATTGTCGTATCTTCAAGTACTAACAACATTTAAAAATTTAGGTTTCATAAGATGAAATTTTATCAAATTTTGCAACAAATAGCTATTCAGTACATGATGTTATAGTGTGTTTATTTCACTACTTTCCTGGGTCGATAATATTAATTAATAATATTAAACATCGTAAACTTTAAACTCAGTTTTCTCAGATTAAAAACTAGCGAAGACAAGACACTTAAGAACTTGACAATATACATATATTCCAATAGTAAAAATGTTGGCTGTCCAACGCGTTAATATCTTTCCATGGCAGAGAAATGGGTGATTTGACGTTGTAAATGGTAACGTGTATAAAGTCACACGGGATATATCACAGTGCAGTGCACCGCATCTTTCGCACACGATTGGACATTTAAAATCGTAGTAACGTAATGGGCGAGTGTGTGGATCGCCCTGTGAACCGGGTACCGGCAAGAATTAAGGGTGGTAGGAGTGATACGTAGCGCCGGCACGAGCCGACACGTGACGGTCCCGCTTTATACAAACAGCATTATGCACGCTCGTGCTAACATAAATTACTGCGGGTTTAATATTGGACGTCGACGTTGCCCATGGCCGACCACCTCCTGGGCAAAACATGTTAAATGCGGGGAACCAGTCGCACTCCGCTCCAATGGTGTGTGCTTTCTTCGATTCTTCTCGATTTCAGGTGTCACACTCGGTATAATCCAATTACTAGACTTATCGGTTAATTTACAGAAATTGGAATCGGATGAAAATATGTTTTTCACGTTAAGTGTTCGATCAGGTTCTAACTGAAATAAAGACGTCCTTAACCGATCTCCCAAGCAGTGAAATAAGGCGAATTTTACAGACATAATTATTACTGACTATGTAATGTAGCGCTATTATCTCATACAGTAAGAGTTATTTTTTGAAGAAGAAAAACAGTAAACCATTCATCTACAGTTTATTTGTAATTTTTATATCTCACTGCAGATTTAGGTGCAGTACTTTACACCAGGTGTGTTTATATACTGCATACTGTGGTCAGGTGACTGCGTAGTCTAATCTATTTTCAACCGTATTTACTCACTTACAAAATAAAGCTACAGAATTAATGTTGTCAAGAAAAAGAAATCCGAATACAAAATTTTGAGTTTCTTCTGAAAAGTTTATTATTGTTATTACTTTTCTTATTATTGTTCATATTGTAACAAGGCTTAATATATAATACTACAAATATATAATAAATTTATACTTTCTGTCGTGTATATTATACCACACCTTTTTACAAAATAAAGTTAAATAATTTTTCTATTTACAAGATGTAGGTATTTATGCTAATATTTTGTTCAACACCAATCCGCAGTAATATACGCGCAGTACTTGATATTCCGTTAGTAACTGGCACACATTAATGCATGCATGTCCGCAATAATTCCTGCAATGAGATGTGATTTTAATTTCTTTGATTTCTGTTATATCCGTCTATTAGGTACCCCCGTTCTCATATTTTTATGGAATTAATATCATCCAACTTTCTTTAAAAACAAAAAGGAGAGACTTCCATTCATTTGAACGCTTTATCGAGCACTGTAAGGTTAACCTATTCTAATAGTCCGCAGTAATACCCACTTACCGTAACATTTTATCGGAATAAACGTAAGGAAGGATTTAATGACTGCATGGAGTAGGATACTAACAGCTGACTGGTTGAATGTAAATGAAGACAGAGCACGGCGGCCGTGTATGAATGGCGGCATTCGGGGAATGTCCTCGGTTAAATTTCACAATAAGCCCTTTCACGGCTCCTGAACACGGAGGCCGCTTGTAAGAGACTTTGGGGAGCCTTACGGGACGCCCTTGGGTACCGGCCTGAGCGACTGTGAAGGCGAGAATGAACGGAAAAGAGGGAATGAAACGGGCTCGATAAGTGGACACCCCGCGGCGGGATGACGGGATGCAGACCGTTCTCGCATGAATTAAAGCCGTTCGTTTCTGAATGAATACGGATCAGACGCGTAACTCTTCTTCGAATAGGATGCCTTCAAGTGCAGTCGACACGTCGTGGCCGTGTCTTAATCTTCGGGGAAAGGAAGCGAGACCGGATGTTAATCCTTGAATCCGTGTGTAGGATCGAACGTTGTAAATTGAGATGAAACGGGATATCATGACCCGACAAAATTTCTCGATTCACACTCCCGTTAGAGGTAGGAAGAATAATAATTTATTGTATTCGAGTGTAGCTTATTGATAATTTGTTCAATAGTGATAATTCAAATTATTGCCCTTCTACTTCTTGAATTAAATTAGGTCTGGCTCTAAAATAAAAATTTTGCAATAATATTTGCAGTCTCTTGGTGAATATTATGCATTGAAATTCTACATTATATATCGACTAATCGCATTAATATTGCTGTATTGAATCGATTACGTCCGAAATCTTTAGCTTAGTTCAAGGAATCAAATGATTCAAATAATTATACCATATGTTGTGCAGATATTTGTTACTTGTGTTTCACGTAATTTTATACCATTTCAGGGGAATTTATGGTGGTCATCAACAATCGTAGTGCGACAATGGAGAAAGTGACTTACGTTCGAAATCCTTACCCTCTTCCTGACGTGGTTCGCGAAGGAGTATGGACTCGACGACCAGTTCTTGGTGATAAAGTCTCACCGCAGGACAGAGGTTGGAGCGCGAATTTAAAATCTCATGAACGCCTGTTTGCTCATCACACGTTGAACAGTATTCGAAAAGATACCAGACTTATGAGACTGCAGGTGATATATCGTACACTAACCAACATTTCCAGTCGCTATTCGAATACCTTGTTTTAAAAATTATTCGTCTCATTTCTATTATATTTGTCTTATTCGTAAATAATACTGCATAATCTCGCCGTTTACTTAATAAGTTAAAGTAATTAAAAAATTCTTTTTTTTTTTCAATTGAAATTTTATATTTTCTTACGGTAGTAACGTGTTCCGCGTCACGTGGGCCACCAATAATTGACGATTCACTTCGGAAAGAAATTTTTAATTATGAAAACTCGATCCTTCAGGTCTATTTTGAATGCAATTATTTAAAATGTAACACTGTTTTAATTATATTTTGTAATTTTACTTTTTTTAGATAATTTATTGCAATTTGTTAAAGAATAAAAAATTCCTGGTAACGCAGAATGTTTACGTAAATTAATTTATAATTAACAGGGTAGTTTATGAATCATGATTATTTATACCATTCTTTTTATCAGTATCGTTGATTGCAAAGTTTCGTTAATGTGTAATGTAATGTGCGAATGGCCAACTGAAATATAAGTTTCGAAATATCTTTCTTTTGCCTCGTAGACTTTTTGAGAATGAGATGATCCACGATCTATTTTTGAAAAACTTAATACTGTACTATAGCATCTAAATAAAAATTAGGTAATTTACCCACGAAAGATGAAAGTTGTGATTTAATTATGTGTTATATAGGAAATTAATAGGGTACGTGGAACGTGAAAAATATTCTTCTATAATTGTCATTACGGACCGAGTGTTTTTAACAGTATTCATTTAGTTTTGCAGTTCTCCATGGTCAAATTGTTCATTTTGCACAAATTACGTAAAAACTATGTTCAATTCAGTGTCATGGTTTTTAGGTACCAAACGATGCTCTCGACTTAGCGCTTTCAACCGTCTACGTCCACAGTGAAGACACTTTGGTACCTAAAGTTTACGTCCCAATGCAAGCTGAATCATTAGGGAAGAAAACATGGCGTGTTTTGAGAAACAAAATCGAGGTAAACGTTTATAAAGATATTATAATCATAAGAAACTAGCAATCATAAATAGTAAATCATTCTGAAAAACAGGGTTAAGCGTAATAAAATGTACTTCTTAATTAAAAAATGGTCACATTGCATCGAAATTTCTTTTAGGTTTCTGCATAAATTCAATCCATCAGTTTTTCCAACAGATAAAAAGAAAAAGTCTTTTAGACCCCGAGAAATAGACCACATACATAATATTTTAACCCTTAACTACAAACAACTCGTCTCGAAGATGAATGCATCGACAACGACTGCATCGTAACACTTTTAATAACCAACTAAACGTTATTTTTCGTTAAAAAATTTGAATAATTCATTAATACATTTTCTCCACTAGGTTTGATTATGATAGTCAAACAAAAATTCAGACCTCCCCTGAGAGTCCTGAGACGAATCGTTTGTAGATAAAGATTAAAACCATAAAATTCAATTCAAATTCAATTGACAGGCATATTGTAGCACAAAATATAAACCCTGTTTTACAACATTAGATTTCAATCGAATGCGTTTTGGAGAGGGTCAGAATTCTTTCAGCAACCCGATAATAATGTATTTTTCGTAAATTAATTTAGATACATAAGGCATCAAGAATTTCTGCAGAAGACGAACAAGATGATCCAGTGTCGTCGCTGTTAGCCCACTGTTATCGTGGCCCATTACCAGAGCGGAGAGTTCATCCGAGCAACGTGAAATTAAATATCACCGGGCCGCACTCGGTTCAATCGAATCCCGGATACAGCCGCAAAATTGACGGAACTTTTTACAGTATTTAAACACAAATCTCTACGGTGTTTGAAATGAAAACTCGACCGGCAAAGCTAAACCAACAATCGTATTTGAGGAAATTGAATCGCCGATTATCATTGCTACCGGCGTTCATCGCTTTTATCTGTTTATAAATACTCAATATGGAATATATCTATTAATAAATCTATGGTTTTACGTGTACTTAACGTGTCGCTTTAGCAGTCATCTTTTAGCATTTTAGCAGTTAGCTTTTATGTTTGTAATAAATAAGTGTACGTAAATAGGTGACTGCGTAACTTGAAATTAAGATTCATATAATTATATTTGTATTACTTATATATTAGAGGGTTTGCTAAAATATACATATGTACTGTCTTGAATTTGTGTAAATCAAAATCTTTCATTTACTGATACAAATTTTTATTTTTGGAGTTCATTGTTTTTATATAGTTGTAAACAAACATTCGAGGGAATAATAATGAGTAATACAGAATTACTTACATACTATTAAATACGATGAAGCGGTATTATATTAATGGCGATCATGTATGTATACAATGTTCTATACTCTATGAATTACGACAATCATCTATTTATGAGTCTGACCAAAAAGGTACATTCAAATTTCATTTCGGTCGACATGGAGTGTTCTTTTCTATTTCGACAAATGTTTCGTTATTTTTCGTTTCATTCATAGCCTCTTTTCTTTTTCTTCTAATGCAAGCTTTTTAGGCGTGCTTGTGAATATAATTAAACGTTTCTTTCTTTTGGTTTGTTGATATTTAGGCGTAGGTACATTAACTATTTGTTTTAATGGAATTGTTTTAATGGAACTGATTTATTTTGATCATGAATTGTTTCGTTGAATTCGACGTCCGTACTTACCCCATACACAATGTCCGAAAATACCCTAAATGATCTTGAAATTTTACTATTAAATAATAGTAAGTAGATATAGACATAAACTCATTAAAAACTATTACGTTATCATCCTTATGGTATACACTGATATTAAATAAATTTATATATTAGTTGCCACTATTTAACTATACGTGACACCATAATAACTGTAGCACAAAAATTATAAGAAAGAAGTTGAAAATATTTTATGATACTTACCTCTGTAAACATGCGTGACTTTCTGTTGAGACTGCTTGTTCGACATTAAGAATAATAACATCGATCGCCAAGGAATGTATTCATACAAGGAGAGGAGGGAAACAAACATCACTGTGTCTGGAATTACCTGATGTCCGTATTTCCCACATTGTCCCTTACTTTCTTTGTTGGAAAAATGGATAACAGCGATTAGTAGGGAAAATTGGTCATCAAGTCGTATTTACTAATTTCATTTCAGTGAAACATATTTTACAAATAGTTCTAAATAGAGAAGATTAAAACCAGACGTTGCACCCAGTAAAAATTTATATATTATTATACCGAATACTCTTACTAATAACTTCAACTCCATAACATAATCATCAAATCCCACAAAATTCCACCAAACGTTTCAAAAATCCTCTCCCGCAACCTCAAGGCATAGACATAGAAATACATATAGACTGCGCATCAGGCTGGGCCGACGTCTTAACTTTAAAAAGAGACGGGTTACTTTCGGAGGATTTCTATCTCTTTCTAACGTAGCTGAGTCAACTATTAAAAACGCAAAACTTCAAAGTCTCACTCCCACTACTTAGATTTAAAAAGAGATGCAAACTCCTCCGAAAGCTATCTGCCTCTTTCTACTCTTGGGACGCCCGTTTCAGAAAGAGTCTATATTTCTGTGTCTGCCTTAAAGAACCAATAACCTTTGCACGCCATTAAAAACTCCTTAAGTTTATCATCTCGTGCAAACAACTGACCAATCCCATTTGCGTGTACTACGGTTCGATTGTCTCACATCAGTGTCGCGGTCGTGTCGACAAATTCGTTCGATAGACATCGCGATATCATGATGCATCCCCAACGGAATCTCTGCGACGATCTCGTCCAGCTTCGCCCTTTCGGGGCCACGTGGAATCGTTGGTTCGGGAGCGTGAGTCAGTGCAAGAGGACGTTCTCACTGGCGGGCAGCCGAAGGGACAGAATGTCCCATTACCCGGGGTAATCCTTGTTTGTAATAAACCAGTACCCCGCTGCCAGAAGGGGGGGGGGATGGAAGCCACCCTCGCCGCATAACGTCGCGGAGGTGGAGCGATCTCCGCACGCATATGCTCCTCATGGAATATCATTTATGTTTCACCCCGTGCAGACGTCTATCTTGGGCCCCCCCGTTTGACCTGCCCGGACCCCTCACCCGGGTGTGCACCCTCTTTCGGCAGACATATACACGTACACCTCGATCCTTATACATACGCCTAATCCGGCCATGATTGCCGCGGCCGCCTCGTCACGAAAACTCCTCTTCTCGGCTCGTGCCCCAGCACTCACCCTTTTTCGCTGTCCCTTATCTTTTTAGGGGTCTTCGAAGGTGAACCGTAGGGTGGAGACACAACCCCCCTTAGGTTATTGTTTCGGTCTCCTCGCGCGGGAAACCGTGCGCGAGCCTTTGCTTGACGATTTGGTACCCAGTCGCTCTGTATATTTATAGTTATAAATTGTACTTACTGCTACCCATAGACATAGAAATACAGGGTGTCAGAAAATAACTTTGACTCCCGGAAATGAGGGATTCCTGGGATAATTTGAAATAACTTTTTCCTTGGCGAAAATGTTATCCGAGGTTTTGGTAACGAGATATTAACGAAGAACCACGACCAATCAGAACGCGAGTTTACCGGCCTAGTTTCCGCGGTAGAGTTAACGAAATCGTAATCTAGTATATCTAATGATATAGACGGCGTAAGAAAAGTGTTGTAGGTTCCTGAAGTGGGTCACTCGTGAGACGATTTGGATCAAGCTTTTCCTTAGCAAAAATGTTATTCGAGGCTTTGTTAACGAGATATTAACGGAAAACCCCCACCAATCGGCCGGCAGACTCGCGGGATTAGTCGGAGTTTTTCGTTAATATTGTTAATTACCTATCAAAGTATCCAAAGTGTATGTGAAATTGTGGTTAGTTGACCTTTAACTCTGAGACAATTGTATAATTACGAATATGTGCAATATAAAAAATACATAGAAAATATTGAAAAATTTAGCAGCGTAAGGGTGTTAGTTATAAAATTAAAAAATGTGTGTGTTTTTTACAGTGTAAACGTATCATTCGAAATTTATAAATAGCAGGTATTTCGATATCATTACAGATAAGAAAGTCAAAATTAAGGAGAAAATAAATATGGATGTACTTAGTACAATAATATTTCTGTTAAATAAATCTTTTTTAATTATACTGATCAATACTTTAATATTTAGTAGCGGTATATAAAAAGGTAGCTTTTCAGTAAAAATTATTCACTTGACACTAATATGTTAGAAGCGTTGTATTATAAACCTGAAGTTAACAAAAAAGGGAGAGGATTGGAAAATAATATATCTCAAGGTATTTATGCTATTTTCAATTATATTACGCGGATATTTATCATCGAGGGGGAGCATCATTTGCGTCGTTAAGTAAGCGTCAATCCTGACAAGGAATCGCATAATTCTTTCGTGAATTACACCACGTCGAATGACTATCGACGTGGATACTTTTTCTTTCTCGGTTGGGGTGCACAGAAAGTGCTGGGAATAAGGGTAGAGCGATCTCAGACCGTCGTGGGTAACGAGCGAGGTAACCAGCCAATTACTTGGCTGAACGGTTTTATTTGTATTTAATTCTTATTTAATTTACTTTTTACGGTCTCCTTCGTCGGGGATCCGTTAACGAAATAGAAGATGTCTACGTCATTGGAAATTCACGAGTCGTAACTCGATGCATCGGGTATAATTAATTTCAGAAAATGAATTGAAAGAAAAAATAAAATACATCTATTTCATTTTCTTTTCTACAACATTCTACCATCGTTTCTATGAAACTTGGGAATTAGTAGAATGTTGCAAACATTTCACGGAAATTCATCCACTATTTCGTAAATGAATTAAATATTCACTTGTATTTTAACAACTAACATTGATTATTTCATAAAAAGCAAAATTAGAAAAAAATTCATTTCATCTAATAAGATAATTTTATTCTTTCATTTAACAAATAGAACTGTGAGTTTTCCATAAACAACGCACAGTCTACAGTGGGTGATCTAATTATTATGAAGGACACAGTACGAAAAGTGTTTGTGTAAATATAAAATCATAATATCAAGGTTTTTATACTGGATAATTTTTAAATAACAATTATCCACTAACAATATTAATAAATAATTAAACTTAACTTATGTAATTATAAAAAATACAGTTAAAATTCATGAAATCGTAGATTTCTGCAGGAGGCTCTAATAACTTGATCATCATATAATACAATAGGTATGAATATCTGGACCCCAGAGCCAGAGTGTATTAAGTCACCCTTTTCAAACTTTAGAGGAGAGCAAATCAAAAGCGCAGAAACCTTGTAACTTTGGAACCTTTCGGTAAGAATTGAGTAAGAAACAATCACTACTTTCGAACTATTGAATGGATTTAAGACAAGTCTCTATACGTAGAAATAGTGAACTTTGCATTAATTCTTCTATCTGATAGACTTTACACTGATTTAAAAACATGAACTTAATATAATTTTCAGACTTAGTGAAATATTTGATACAGGAAACACGTAAAATGTTATTCTTTTTAAAACCGGACTTAATACACTCTGGCTCTGGGGTCCAGATATATGTGTTTAATTTACTTCTCTTTAATCTAACATTAAAATCAACTTTTAATTGGTATTGTAAAAACTTTTGAGATATCAATTAATAAATTTTAAATTCTTCAAGTTCGTCGAACCAAAGTTATGTATTGCAATAACTGTGCACGTGTGTGTACAATTTTGAAGAATGAAACGTAATGGAAGGAATGATCGATTTGCTATCTTTTCGATTCCTGCCGCGCATACGTTTACTCGGAAGGAAATTCCGCGTAAAAGTCGCGGCAAAGTCTCATTGATCCCTCCGGGATGAAGTTGTTATTCCAGTGAACTTGTTACGTTATATTTATCAGCGCGGTGCACACTGCCACCACCCGTCGAGCTTTATCGTTCCTTTCGGTCCCATTTTTGCTCCCTCGACTTTATTCACCTACGTACTGTCAAGACAAAGCCGCAAACGACGTTATAAAGGACAGCCAGAAATAGGCTGTATTAAACGAACAACGCTAGTGATTTCACTTGACGTTTACCATTCGCGAAATGAAGTAGCTACGTGGTAACCATCTCGATAAATCCTCTCGAACAGAAATTTTTGTACGGGTTAATAATTTCAATTTTGAAGATTATGTTCGCCAGATGTTGTTATACGTTTAGGTATTTTAGCTCTGTGTCGTTCTCAGTACATTATAAAAAGTAATAAAATAATTTATTTTTCAGACTCCCGACCATGAAAACGTATGCAAAAATAAAATGACAGTATAAAATGATGATTTTTTATTCAAGATTTTGTTATCAAGAAAATGGAATTTGAATCATCAACAAATTCACGAAGAGTCAGCTCATATGTATTTATACCATCGATTACTCCCCACAATTTGAAATAACTATATGGAGTTAGATAAATAGTTTTGTTTTCTATTCTCGTAAATTTGGAATATAATTAGTAATTATTAATAGTATAAACTATTTTATGATTATTAATAGTAAAAAGTTATTCATTACAAATAGTATAAACAGTGTGGTACATTATACTTTTAATAAAAAATAATTTCAATGTAGTAAGGTCTGAAAGTTGCTACCTACATAGTCCCAATTTAATCAAATGAAATTAAGAAGATCCATCTCATCTCAAATACATAATTTTACTGCGTTTTAGTACATTTATATAAACAAAAAATAAGATTATTCAAATAAGAAAAAAATTGGTCTCTAATGGATCACAGTTAAACCAGAAATTTTTGGACCATACAACATAAAATTTGTATATGTATATTATATACTATACACATATACAAATAACCAGTTGTTCATTAATGATCATTGGAATATGATCATGAACACCACTAAATGATTCATCATTTTTCTCAGAAACTTTTGACAGTCTATTCATTCTATTCAGGGTTCTATCAAGTTTCAAATAAACTAAATACTACATTAATCGTTCATATAAACATTTTATAATACCTCATTTCATAAATGCATAAAATGAAACGGTCTAATAATAATAAATAATAATAAACAACTTCCTTTCACAGAAGACGATAAAAAAATAATGTCAGAAAGTTTGAGCATAGCATTGTTCGATGTAACAATTTCTTATTCGTAAAATTAAATTAACTTCGCTGTTTGCCAACACAAATAAGAAATAATGGTTCCAAGGTAAAACTTGGAAGATACGTGCTTAATCAAATAGTAGAAGGTTTGTGGTTCGAAATTTACCCTCTATTCGAGTCGATCTGGTTTCTCAGCCCCCATAATACAGAGAGAAAGTCACCCGCTTTCTAGGAGGTCAGATCTATATGAATGGTAGCTTTACGAAGCTTATTTTTTAATTTCTGTTCAATATGTTTCCACGCCACTGGAGTGTTTGTCCAACGTTTTAAAGTTATTTCAAAACAGCTCGCGACCGTCGTCCCCGTTCCAATCGAGAGGGGTTTTTGCTCCGATTGTCTTTTCTATTAGGACAGGGGGAGCGAAATCACGATCGTGTGATCGTGAGTTCTGTGAGAACTCCGCGACTCTTTTGGCAGTCGTTATTATTTAAATAAATACATCGCGCGTGTACCGATGAATCGTTTATATTACTTTGTCTTATTTATAAAATACGACAGGCTGTCTCGGTACGATTTTGAAGTTGTATAAGCAAACTTTTACATTACAGGTTTGCTGAAATGAGATATTTGCTAAAATTAAATTTTGTTACTTCTTTTGCAGTAGGAAGTATATTTAATATTAGTCGTTGCTAAGAAATAAATGCTCATTAGAAGAGAAAGGTTACATTTTTGTTTTTCCAAACTACTATTTTTCCATATTATACGAGCATCGCCACAATTTTTCAATATAAATAATTAAATTCAATTTTGCAATAACATACATCAACCTTCTGAACTACTAAAAAAAAATGTATTTAATCCTTAAGGTGGATAGACACTGTCGCAGCCAAACATGTGTCCCTACACATTACTCAGTCCACGTACACGGCAAGGTACCAGTCTTCACCAAACAAATACGGAAGCATAAATAAATAAACGAGTAACCCAGAACTACCGGTGCGTGCTGTATCATTCCGTTCTATTCCCGTGAAAGCACAAAAAAACAGTTAGCTCGTATTGTGCTTCCTGCACGCTCGAAAACCATAAGACCCTACGTTTTTTTGTCTTCTTTCTCCACGAACGAAAGGAAACCGGATTAAAAAGTGAAACGGAGAGGCGGGAGGGGCGGGGGGGCAAAAAAAAAAAAAAAAAAGAAGAGTTTCTAAACGACGGTGGAAGGTCAAGCCCGAGATTACGAAAAGGCTCGTGCGACGTTTGCTCGTTAATTAGGGAGTTCTAATTATAGTAAATGCGTGAGCAGAGGCAAGGTACGCGGAGATCGTGCCACGGCAGAAGCTCCGGGGATCAAAATGCAACCCTCCGCGAACGAGCCAAGATTACCTTCGAGGGTCCTCCACCGACGCCCTCCTCGCTAAGGCCCGGCCCAACCTGCGACGAGTCCTCCCCCGTTAGCTGTTCCGTTCCCTCGACCCCTCCTCCAGGCACTCTCTCAGATATCACCTAAAATAACATCAGCCTGGATCCGCTCGCCAGGATAGATTTTACTGCTCGGTGTATAACAAATGGATTAGTATTTCGGTAGACGCGTCTAATCCCTCCACTATTACAAGGCCCACCGAAGATTATTCCGATTATTGGTCCTTGATTCCAGTCAATCATCGAGGCTATTTACGTAGCGAGCTTTCCAGGCGGGAAAAATTAGTCGTTCCGATAACTTATGGCGAACCGACGCGTAACGTGTCGTCTGAGCTTGAGATGTTTGGCTTAGCTTTTAATGAGGAGTCATTCCACGCGAATTCGGACACTTTTTGGAGCACCATTTCGGATTTTGTACAAATATGGATATGGTGTAGACTTTAGCGATATATAAACGTATCTCGAAGGAGTTTTGAAAATTTTAGAAATTGTTGATTTTACAGCTGTTTAAAATTTAGGGTCAACATTTTTTTAATAAATTTATTCAACTAACAGATTGATCAAAATGAGCTTCGCGAGTACTTACAGTGGAGACATTAGAGTACCAGTTAAAAAAAAGATATTTTTTAACCATTTATTTTGCAGATTGTTTTAAATAAATGCCTGTTCTTATCCCAGGAAACTATTTAAAAATGTGAAAAAAATGAGGATATATCCCTATTTGCCCTCTTTATGGACATATCTTCGATAATATGGACACTTTAAAATTGACGGTATGAAAATTAATTGAAGTGAACGCTGCGTCCAACGGACTGCGTGGACCGGTCGAGCCGTGCGGTACAGCTACTTCAAAGATATAGCGTTAGCTATAACGAGGCCGACCCTTAAACCATTAGTATTCGGTCATCGAGGGCGCATTGTGTCCCACCGCATCCAGGATTGTATGCCACTTTCAATTATGGGATTCCAAGAAATAAAACGAAAAAGACTGGAATATTTGAAAGAAATTAACGGTTTCGTAAGCTTTCATCCAGAATAAAAGGGCCAAAAGTATTTTAAATCTGAAATTAGTACGTTGTAAGACCTTGTTTAATTATATTAAAACGGAAAAATCGATCCCAAATTGACGTCGTACGTCCCTGAACGACGGTCGAGCACAGTTTTTACAACTCAAGGGTATCGAATGACAGGATTAGGCTACCAAAACACGCAAACTTTAGGGTCGGTCAGGTTTATGGCTAACGCTATATCTTTCAAGCAGCTATACTAGCAGCAGCCCGGAGGCTATACCTGTCATTCTTATACATATAGAGGTATACGACCGCTACAAGGTCTAATCCCGTTAATAGTTATTGGAAACTCACTCTTTGTCAATGGCACTCATGGTTAGAGTCATTGTTGCCATTGTTCAGTGGAAACCACGAGAATCGCAGCGCTTGACCACCGCTAGCGCGGGAAGTCGGCTGGCAAACTCGCGCTTTGATTGGTCAGGGTTTTTCGTTAATATCTCGGTAACGAAGCCTCAGATTACATTGTTGTTAAGGAAAAACTTTTTCCAATTCACCCCCCCCCCACCAGTGCCCCATTTCCGGGTCGGACAACATTTTTGTTACACCCTGTATATATGTATATCTTCAGAAAAATTTGTGTAATCTATCCTCGATCAACTAACAAACAAATAGTATCAGTTCATTAATAATAATACGAAGGAAATAAGAAACTGATGTAATCTGTAAATTATCCATGAAAGAAAGAAATTTAAAAAAGAAGAGCGGAAGATATTTGTGATTTAACCTAATATTAGTAATAGTAATACCAAGGTTTTATGGTACCTCGGAAATTTCCTCTAATTGCTGGAAAAACAGGTCTCTGTGCAGATTAGAGTCTGTGTACAAACAGTAGAATATATCGTTTCACGGGGGACGGTTATTTGCAGGAAATTTCCGGAATCTCCTTTATCTGGGCCGTCCACTTACGGCTTGTGAAGTGCGCAAATATATGTTTTGCATCTGTACGAGTGGAAAATGTGACAGTACGACGGCAGAGGGTGCATGCTCACCCCATTGTGCCAAGATTCTGCAACGTCGTCACGTGGGAATTCGGACACGCGTTTCTGCTCTCTGACGACTCCCGACCCTTCTCGTACTACGTAATATCGCTGTTAGCTTTTTTCCTCTTATCGATGCTCATAAGATGCCGTTGTTCGAAATAAAAAAAGACGTGGAAAAGGTTCAAAAAATAAAAATTCAACAATTGGTGTTCTTTCGTTACAGAACAATAACTGAATATAATTCTCAACTAGTTTATGCGTAATTATTTTATTTTTAATCCTTGGCCACGTGTCATTTGACTATGAATTCATTCATGCCTTTTTAAAGTAAATTTAAAAATAATATAATTGTGTTATTTGATGGAATTATTGATCAGATTATTAATCAATTACAATAGATATGAAATAAGTTTTTTATGTCGAAGCTATAGGTCACCCTGAAATAAAATATAATTTGATAACGTTTAATTTGCTTTAGATATTTTAACCCTTTAACTACTACTGCCGTCAATAGACGACGACGAAGAAACATGCTCATATAATGATATAAACAATAAAAGTGACAGTAGTGAACTAGACAGTGACTCGAATAGTTATGCGGTTGTTGTTGCGAACTGAAATGTTAATAATGATACGGAAACTATTTATTATGTACTGTTATTATTACCTACTTATTATTTTCATTAGTATTACTTATTAACCTATTTTTTTGTGTTTTTTGTCGACAAGTTTCATGTCGCAAATTTCTTGTTAATTAACCAACTGTAATAATTGTAGGCTTAACATTGGATATTCATTGGCAAATTGTCATAACTTTTTCGTCGTAGGCCCTATTGTGGGAATTTGTAGGCAAAAACACTAACTATATCCTAACTAACTCCCAACTGTTGGATACCGTTGGCCAACCATAAATGCTACTAGGGTATTTTGCCGTTCGTGTCGTTGCTCTCCCATTTCATCCCCCTTGACGCGTTCGCTCTGTCGCTCGTCCCCCGCGACTGACGTATACGCGTTGGCGCAGACATGCGGAAAATATAGCCACCGTAGGGCACGTAACGTGTATAATAGTCCTATAAGTTACAAACTGGGCTACGAATTATATACGCAACAATTACCAAGCGAGGAAGTGACTGACGTTTGTATCAGGCCTGGGCCGTTTGTACGCAGGGTTCACGGCGATTCCTTATCTGACGATTTCGTGCTCCGTGAAACAAATCAGGCGGACGTTAATACGACGTCCTATGTCAAGCGGAAAATGCGAAGGGATGAGGACAGAGAGATATAACTGCCGATTAAACGTATTGAATTTGAACGGGACATGGTAACTTGTCATCTGACGAACAGTGAAATTACGGGTTTAAGCTGGATTTTCGTTACAGTTGGAACTATTGTTGTAATTAATTATTACTAAACTGAGGATTTTAAGCATTTAATTATTACTGGATTGAGGATTATGTATAGGCTATAGAGCTCTAGGAAATACAGTAAAAAGAAAAATTTCCTATTTTCTTTTTATATTCCCCCTTATCTGAACTCAATAAAATACTTAACGGTAAACAGAAATTTTTACTATTGTTCTTCGTTGCCCGAGTTCTTAACTGTTATAACTGCATTTTTTCAAAAAAATTTAGTTAATTACTACAATCTACGTGCGCCTCATTAGCCCAAACCGTTCGTACACTCACGTCTGATTGTCACACGCCCAAACGCGCAGCAGCTTCGTCGCGCTGCGTATATGGCACGGTTAATTATTTAATTTACGGTACACCCCATTGTTTCTCCATCCTGAAACTTACCATATTGGTAAAGGATAAATCAAGGAATAATGTGATATTTATTTCAAAACGTTATCGAGGTGTAAAAGTTTCGAAAATTTCATGTCATTATATATGTGTTTGTAACAAATGTAATACCTTATCGTTATTGAACTTAATATGTATCAAATGAAAGTGCGGTTTAAGAACTTTCAAATGAGCTCAAGATGAAGTCTGTAGACTAAACAGAACTGAAGTATTGATGTTTGAATGCTTTGAAAATTTTGTGCAATCTTTAATCGTTTATATTTTCTGAAATATTAATTTTAAAAATCTAAACAAAAATCACGCGTGTTTCTACGCCATACAGAACACGTAAAAAAAACTTCAACAAAACCGGAGAGGTGATAAAAAATTTGCTGTCCCAGTAGACGTGGAATGACCGTCGTACAAATTGATCGTACTGCATCGTGCCCTTTGCACAGCCACGAACTACAAACGCGCGCACCCAAACGCACCGTGAACATGTTAAACACTTTTTATTCGCATTCTATTGACGGAACGTGCTGCCGCCAGAGTAAACCACGTTTGTTCGCCAAGGTACGATACCCCGTGGACATTACACGAACCACGCAACGCGAACCACGCGACAACGATCAGCGATAAGATTAGGAAGCTTCGATCGCCTGATTAAGCCTGATGACCGCGGTCCGCCCGCGTATTCCGTTGGAATTTTCAATTGCAGCCCGCTGTAAGTTAAAGCGAGATGTAAATAATTATAACGGTAATAATTCGATTTCATCATGCGATCATGAAAGTCATTAGAACAAAATGGTAGAGATAAAGTAAAAGTTTTAGGTGTGAATAGAAGTAATGGCTGTCACATTCGTGTACAGTGGTTTCATTGTATTATAGTTTTATTTTATCGACGGGGAATTCCACTTTTGTTAGATAAACGGTTGTAGAAAATGAATTGTTTCAAGCAACAAATGTTGCGACATTTGTCCAATATTGATAGAAAAGTTTTAAATTTTTGGGGACTTATGTTTCTTATTTAAAGTTATTAATAGAGACGTAGATTGTCCAGTTTGATAAGAATCAGCTAATCTATGCGGAACTTGTAGATGTAGTAGGAATAAATCTGTATTTTATTGTATGTGTTACAGTTAGAACCAGAATTCCATTAAAGCTCGATCTTCCTAGTGAATACTAAATAGTAAAAAGTCTCTTTTGTCAATATTAATTTCGACTAGGTAATACTATATGCTGTTGGTTAAAACTAGCTATCACTGGAACAAAATGTGTCGGTTAATATATTTACAGTTTTAACGAGTCAGAACTAGTGTTGACTGAAATCAGTCAGTTAACATTGTTACTTCAGGATCAGTAATATGTATGTCTTCGTTCGTTTGTTTTTGACTTCCATATCAGTTTAAAAGATTGCGCTCCAAAACGTTGTCTTTGCAAAAAGAAGGATAAGAGCTTTGTAACTCAAAATTTCATGACAGTATGCAATGTTCTAGCAAATAAAATACGTAATAAATTTCTTTATTGTTCTTAAATTATACTTGTTAGTAGTTGTCCCTAATTACAACTAGTTTTACCTAAAAACAGGTTTTAAAAGTGCGTTTTAAAAATTGTCAATACCAATTTAAACTAGTGGGAACGAGTGTTAACTAAAAAATTCTTCGGTAATACCGATATTATCAGATATATTCGGTTATTTCTAGACTAATATAACCTACGCTCTTATATATATTAAATGAAAACAACCAATTTTCTTAAAAAAGATGCCTAAATTATCAAACAAAGTGTTAAGTTTTCAGTTTTCATTTTTGTTTTTTATTATGCTTTTACTAACGTGTTGTAGGGGACGTATTCATTATCTAGTAAATGCATACATGGACTAGTAAGTATATACATTTACTAAACTTCATGCTTTAACTGGAACACGTATATTACATTGCATACATATGTATAGGTATACACAATCATAATACACAATAGGCGCAGTAACTTTGCAATGCAGTTATAAACTAGGGATTAATAATAACCTCATAAATAAACTAATAAAATAAATTCATTTTTCAACATTTTGTATAAAAAAAAGCCATTACGTTTCCATGCACCTAATACTCAAAAGGAATCTAAATTAAAACGTCCAATTAATTAATATTGCGTCGCTATCAAACCCCAATCAATTTCCCATAGAAATCGTGACAACCCATTCGATCGAACACTTTCTGCCAGCCTGTGAAGGGGTAGTATCACTACGGGGACGCAGTCAAAGATATAAAGAAAATTTTCCTCGGTGAAATATTTGGAGGCTGACAAGATCGGTCGCGTTTAATCGTTTCTCGTATTTGCGTAAACCGAAAAGAAGCGATAGCAGGCCCGGGAGAACTGCCTCGTTCCTGTCTGAACAACACGTGATAAGGTTTTATGGCCCGCCAGTCATCGCCGAGAAGACCCGCGCGCGCGCGCTCTAACCCAGAATCAGTGAATTGATATCATATACACTTATCCCCGGCCAACTTACGTCGAAACCGAACGGCCGAAAGAAATTTACTTTGCAAATAAAAAAAAAAAGAAGAATAAAGCAGGGGGGGGTGAAACGGGCGCAACGGTTTGGCAACGATGACGAATGAGTCTCCAGCTAATTCCACGGCCGATAATGAACGACCGTGGATTGGTTTATTGCCACTGAAATTAACGAAAACTTGATGGATCGTTGACGTCTGTCGGCCGTTTCAGGAGACGCTCCCGTCGACAATGTTTATGCTCGTTCCATGAATTATTGCTGATACCGACACCCCCTTGCGCTTTCGTTGGAAAGTTTCGTGAATCTCGAAACTCGAGTTTGTAAATTATTATTATTGTTATTGTTAAACGTTGTCGCAACGTGTTGATGATCAGATAAGAAAAATTACGAATTATAGGTAAAGAAAGCGACGGGAGAGGCAAGGACGCAGAAGGTGAGGTACCTACAGGTATTGCATCGGGGTTGTTACTATAACTGTCGCAGAATGGATGAAATTTATTGGGGAAGATTGAGGTATATGAATAGACTGTGCATGTTTATGTAAATATAGAATTTTATGGTGCAATTTTTCGAAACTGGACGTAAAAAATAATTTATTTATTCTGTTAACTAGGGATCGGTTTCTCGAAACCTCTTGAAACCTAAGGAAGTTTCGAGTTTCGAGAATTCGAATCTTTGTACTGTTTTCGTGATTCGAAATTCTGGAAACGTAGGTAAGAGAAAACATAAAATCAATGAATATTGGGTGCGAGATGTTTCGTGAATGGTCGATGATCGGTTTTTGTGTTTAAGGATGTAAAATATAAACAGATCGGTGATCCATGTAAAAGTGCAGGTTTGAAGCATGTGGTTCGTAAGAGCTTGACGCAGCTTTTTCAAATTTTATTTTTGAATTACATATTATAATATTATTTTATAGTAATAAAAAGTAGGAACTGCGAAAATATCGAGTGTTAGTGCTAAAAATAAGATAAGTGAATATATTGTTCTGTTTTCGTTTGTGTACTGTTTAACTTTGGTTAATAAAGATTTAAGCAAAAATTTTGTCGAAACTCCAGTACTTAAACCAAAATATTCCTCTTAGAAAACAAAATCAGCACTTCAAGTTTCGAGAGTGTCGAGTTTCATTAGTTTCGAGGGTTTTGAAATCTTACAAAATTTCACCCCTACTGTGAACCCTTAATTGGTCAGTTGAAAATCGTATACGTATTCCAGAAATCGTACTTATGTACACAAATCTTATTGCTTACTACACAGCCAGCTGTTTTGCATTTTTATTTAAGGGAACCTCGAAATAAACAAGTATATCTTTCAGTAACCACTGAATAAGAATAAAATATTCTAAACTCAGACCCCACCTTACCAGTTAAGGGTTAATAAAATTAATTAACTTTCGATACATGTGCATATTGTTCTATGGTTTATTTCACATTCAAATGTGTAAAGGACCTTAAGTTTTTATTGACAAAACCTCATATCTGAATACATTGCGGATAAGTAGCTTTATTGCTACCTGTACCTAGGGGACAGGTAACATACACATACGATACTTTAAAAACTGTAAACACTTTATAATAATTAAACTTCTAGAACAATTTCATCCAATCAACTCTAACTGTCCCAGAAATAGTCAATTCATAACAAAAATTTCTTAAAGCTGAACTAAACAACTCGAACAGACTTGAGATATTAATCCAAAATGGCTGATAGATAAGACGCTCGAAGTCCCAACTAATAATCGTGACCACCAAAAATCAATCACCTAATTACACCAAGGACCACAGTCAATCCAACATTCGTAATTCCCTGTTTCTTTCACCGATTTTCCGTCATCAGATTTCTCGGTCACCTATTTCCCTCGAATGATTCGTTATATTTTCGGCCAATTATATGAACACCGAATTTCTCGGAGCAGCTTGATTTTGATTAATGACTAGTGAGGGTAGTACACGGGCGGGGGAGGGAGGACGGTGGAAGAATTTAGAAACCGATGGCTCGGTTCGCATGCCACGCAGGGAGGAATCCAACCATAAAGACGCGCCTTTACGGTGGGTTCGCGGCCACGCATCGACGGGGGTGGGCAGGGGTTGTCGTTCATCATTTCATTGCGGAAGCCAGAATATTCATAGAGTACAATCCCCCCCCCCCAACCTCGTCCGACGTACCCCCTTGGAAAGAAGAAAGACAGTCGAATAAAGAAGAAACGGGAGAGAGGCAGAAGGGGTGGCTGGCGTGATATATGACGGGCCAGCACGTGGCTCGTTTCACACCTTCTTACAATCTTTGTCCTCACTGTCTTCGTGGAAAGAACTTATCTTTATACCCGGTCCTTGAACGTACTTTCAGTACACACATCGCTGCATAATACATATGTGTGTGTGCGTTCCCCAGCATTCTTCCGCCAGAGAAAATTATCGTTCGTAACCGGCCTTCATAGCTCGCTTTTATTTTTTTTTTCCTCTCTTATTATCACATAACGAGAGTTACATGACACCTGATATCGTCGAGCTTTGATTTCTTGTTAGATCGAGATTCAGTGCTTTATACTTCCTAGGTTTAATATTGATTTGTTCTTCTGAAGTACTTACATTGGATGCGGTTCAACACGGTTCTGTATAATGTTTCGAACGTCTTAAATGGATCCAAACGTCAAATTCATTTTCTGTGTTAGTTTCTTTTTATTTAGTCTCTGTGTTATTATATTGTAGGGGAGATCAGGGACAAACGTAACAATTTCTCTTGAATCTGTAACTTCTAGATTATATAGCATTTTTTAAAAATTCGTACTCGATAAGAAACTTCGATTATTGGACGACGAAGTGAAACCTAAAAACTTGGGATATATTACACCAGTTTTTTCGAATAAGATTTGCTTTAGAATGGATCATTTGTTACTTTTATCCCTACTCCTAGGGACGACTGTAACACTATCTAATTTGAAGAAAAACCAATTAATAGAAAAAGTGCTTTTAAATGATACTTTTACTTAATCCATAGATAGGCATAAACATAAATATAAACATGATGTAACACAAAAAGATTCACAGGATTTTACGGAATAGGAACAAGAAGGTACATCATTTGAAGAGATGGTACAAACTTACTTTTTAGTACTATATTATTTCAATAGGATGGTTGTATTAGGAAAATCGTTTACTGCCGCGTGTTGGCGATAACTAAGGTGAAGGGCAGATGGAATTAGTGTATAAAGATGGAAGGATTGTTGGTCGATTGGTATTTGTTTTATAACAGTCGTTACATTCGTCCCGTGTTACGTTTGTCTCGAGTCTCCCCTGCTATGGTATCATTAGTATGTGTTTGTAGTTACTTTAAGCTCTGCATACAGCTTACAGAATGATCAATCGATATTTAAATTGGAAGTGAGAGTACTGAGAATTATAAGAAGTCATTAGTTATAAATAATAATAAATTGGAGGAAATATTATTTTAAGATGTTTTAATCATTGTTTAGTAAAAAATATTTGCCATTGCGACAAATACTTTAAACGATTTCTTCAAACATTCTTTAGATCATCGTTATTAATGATGCTGGGTTGTCCTATTTTACATAATCACCATTCTTATTATTGAGATATTCTGTACATTTTTTAAAATATCTTTGTGTCCTCCATTTACTTTTAAGATCGCCAACTAACGGTGTTAGGAAAGACAATTTTTGAGAATACGATACTCCAACTTTTTAATCCCTTTTTCCTTTTCCCTCCTCTTCCTCTTCCTTTAACCCTGTACAGTAGCCCGAGACACAAGTGTGTACCCTTTCACGGATAAAATATTCCTATTATTACTGATCGCTATGGTAACAGTGGTGGATTGTTCATTTGATTCACGCGGTAATTAATGTGATTACCGTCGATAGTTAGCCATCATCTATTGACAGTATAATGTATAGAAAAGTCATTATGCTCAAATCTTTGATGTTTTTAAAGATACGTCAAATGTCTTCAGGACAAAGTTGAATGGTTCAATGGGGCTCACGTGATACCAAAAAAATTTATGTTTTTGTGTCATTTTTGTAGAGATATCAAGGTCACCTTCATTTTTTAAAAAAGAATCACTCTTTTCTCAACACCTACAATGATAGTCCCTTTCATTAGGAATTCAGTGACTATAATTATTCAAGATCATTCAAGGTCACGTAAAAAAATGTGGTTCCATTTTAAAAAATGAAGGTAACTGATATTTCTAAAAAAATGACATAAAAACAAAAATTCTTTCGGCATCGCGTGAGCCCCAGTGAACTATTCAATATTTAATAACAACCAAGATATGTGACGTGTAAATGTTAGGTGACTCACTCTGTATATCTGATAACTGACATGTCTGAATTATAAAAGAGAAAAACGTAATGATTAAGTACATAAAAATTCTACACTATGAATTCCATATAATTCTAATATAATTTATAATATTTAGGATCAAATGAAACAACAATGCATTTACTTTATCACTTGAATTTATTCTATAAATTAACTTATTTTAGTATCTCTAAATATGTAACACCTATATACGTGAGTAGCAACGGAAATATTCGAATATATTCCATAAATGTAGAATTAATCACGCGAGAAAACGCGGCAACTTTTCGGGGAACTTAATATCAGCCGTAATCAAGGGGTCTGAGCTTAATTGGCACCAAGGGTTAACCCAGTGCAAGTACAGACGTACTTTTTAGCGGTTTTTATAGCAATATTAAGATCGGTATAAATAGGGTCCGGATAATTATTTTAGGTACAGGCTAGTTAATCCACGCCACGGTGGGAAAATAATTTGCGGCATCACCTAAGCCATTATAAGTTATACGGAGCTTCAGGCTAAATGAATTCTCCGTGCCCGCAGGCAGACGTACAATGCTTTTCCAGTCATTATTATCCACATAAGAGATTAGTCGGGGGACCATTACAAAATTGTGCCTGCAACGTTCCTTCAAATCCCGTGGTGATATATTATTGAACCACGATACACTTGCAGATGTAAAAACGCGATGAACGAGTACAGAATTTAAAAGAAACAATTCAGGGCCAACTATTAGGTCGAAGCATAAATAATTATAATTATGTTCCGAAGCTTCTAAATATGATCGGAGAAAGATCTTTTTTATTTTATACTACACTCTATTAATAAGACGTAAATATTAATACCATTATAGTAAATTTTTCTTGGTAACTGAAAGAAATATTTGATTTCTCTGAAAACGGAGCTTGAGAAATTACGTGAGTGACACTGGAGTCATTATGTACTCCACCGAGAAAAGTAACTAGGTTAAAAAGTTATAGGTTAAAGTTAAAACTAGTTAGAAAGGTTATAAGATTATAGAACATTGAAAGATTATGACAAACCAGCACTTCTCTTTTAGCAGAAATCATTTATTAAGTACCAATCGTCTCTGTTAGGGTGCATACAGAGACAGAAGGAACCGCCCAAAAACCTACCACGATAGTCGACCAGCTGTCCGCGAATTATGTCCCATGAATGTGGATACTGTCATAAGACTGCTTGCCAAATGCGACTTTTCGATCGATAGTCGTTTACTTTCTATATGTTCTAAAGGAATCGTAAGTGGCTAACAAAATACTAATTCACTCGAATTATTTGAGCGATTTAGGAGAATCTGTTTGATTCAAGGGATTTCTTCTGAGTTCTATAAAAAGTTTGCTTAGTAAATGTTTAACAAAAATCATTCTTTATAAATATGATTCTATCTTACTTCAGTTTCTATAAATCACTTTATAAAAATCTGTCTTTGCATAAACTTCTGCAATCCATTACCTTTCTTTGTACTCGACTATTCCACTTTTATAGCCCGTTTTATAGCCCTTATTATAAGGGAAAGAACTTTTTTTGTAAACGCTAGACACATTTATTAATAAATTAAAATAAATGTTTGTGATTGGATACTTATAAGCAGTGATACATATGTTTCTGTGAATGTATACAGGTTAAACTATATGTATGTTGTATCGTAATTGATGCAAATGCATTTGAATAAACAGATCAAAATGGTTCAGATATTTATCGAGCAAGATTTGAAAAATGCTAGACATATGGGACAACAGTTCCCTAGCAACGCTGCTGAGCTAGACACAATACACCTGCTCCTCTCTGTCACGTTGCCCATGAATAATCTTAAATCTTATGAGATATTTTAAAGAGTATTTAAGGGATTGCAACGATTTCTTCATGTGCGTCAAAAGGTCTTATCGACACGAATCGTATGGTATTATTTTTAAACATAATTATTCGAGGGATGAGAGATTACCTTAATTTCAATATGTCATATGTCAATAATGTCATAAAGTCATTGTGACAATATTAATATAGATGTTAGGATATAAGTCATTGTGACAATATTAAGACAGATGATATAGAATCATTACTGAATATGATAAGAAAACAATAACTAATTAACTCTTCTCCGAGTTAATTTTTATTATACACAATTGTTCAAAATATTCGACTGAATATTCGCCGAACAAAGTTTCCATACATTTGTTCATTTATATCTATATTCGTTGTTCTCATTTTTTGCACCGAAAAAGAAGAGTACGCGACGCAATCAACAGTTGTTTGCCATGAGTGACAAAGAAATTATTGTTACTGCATCACATCTTTTAATGTGGTACCCTGGTACAATATCTCTTACCCAAATTTACAATCATGTAATAAAAATTTAACTTCCCGTGAATTCTTTTCCATACATCCGTTACTGTATCTCTGATTTCATGATCGACAACTTGAAATACTTCAAAGGATTGCAAAACAGTTTTCCTCGTTAAACTTCAACAACGGACAACAGAATGTTCGCCATCCACTCTGGATAGCTTCCATGGCGCGAAAGAGGCGAACAATCATATTTTCGACGTGCATTTCGCTGCTCCGGAAGAACAATGACAAAAATGCAAAATTGGAACATTTTGGATAACACGCGCACTGGTCTTAGAAATACCTTTGTGACCAATATAACTTAACAATGATTAAAATACGCTAACAATTGGTTTGCTCCCAACATTCTGGAACATTTGTTCCATTATTTAATCACAAATCAAATTACTTTTCTTTCATGCCCTGAAAAATTACTTTTCTGCAATTGTATTATTGTTTTTCTGAAACAGCGATATGTCTATCTGCCGACCTCAATCAGACCAATATTTAATATTCAGCACAAACGTCGTATATTCGGACAAGATCACGAATACTGTGCCCACACTTCTGCCTTCCAGCGCGAAAATCCAATCTTCAACCACCGAATCTGTGTAACAGACGTGACATGTCAACGGACAATACGAATCCACCTGAAATATTCGAGAAACACTTAACCCTGGAACGCCACCCGTACAGACGTGAAAAAAAAACATTAGAACATTCAGCTTTTCTTTACCCTTCCTTTATTTTTTTTTCAACAGCAAAATCATACGTTATTATTTCCTAAGGTGTTTAAAGAAGTATCAAAGAAGAATATGTACGAAAATATTAAATAGTATATGAAATATTAAGATTTTATTTTGGGTCGCCACGATGTCACTGACGCCAAAAAAAAAAATGGAAGGGTGTCGTTCCAGGGCTAACATCGTTCTCTACAACTTCACTGTACAATTTCCCTATCGTCGACAATACAATCAACCGACAGTCGGGTGTACAAATGTTTCCATCGATTGTTTCCAGGTTCGCGCGCCACTTTCACTCGCGTCCGGCGTGTCGGAAAGAAGTGGGCGACCTTACGGGAACGGGGGGTATGTTTCTCGAACCCTCGTGTCGGTCACAGTGGGTTTCGACGAGTCACCAGAAACCGTGCGACTTTTGCGATAAACAATGGAAAGAACAACAACAACAAGAGGAAGAACGAGAGAGTTTCAACGACAGGCGTGTGAAGTGGTCCCCCACCCGCGCACACCAACACACACGGCACGCTTTGATGCGTGCCGCTACGCTCGCACACACGCGCGTCGATTTTATTCTCCGACACACAGCGAACGGAACATCGTACTCCAGAAGATTGTATACAGGGTGTGAGTAAATTATGGGCGCTTGGAACCTCGATTAAATCGAATCAATTGGCATACAAAAATCGAGTGAGTTTGCTTTTATTTTAGTAGGGTAAATGCATCAATGAACACTTACGAGATTTTGTGAATCTTAAAGTCGAATTTTAAATGATGATAATATTAATAGATATTTGACACATGAAAATTGGACTTTTTAATATTTATACGTTTTTATAATGTATAGATATCGATTTAAAAAATTGGAAAAATGTAATTAATTAAATTGAAAAGAAAAAATACAGATTTCACCAGTGTATGAACAATATTAAGTAACTTAAGCGAAAATTGTTTGAATATGAAACAAGGAATTTAAATAAATCAATATTTAATCTTTTGCTTATTTTAATAACTTTATTTACTCGTTTTTATATTGAATGTTCGGTCATTGGTTCGTGTTTATTTACTGGTCCATCCATGTTTAATGTGTGTTTTCATGTGGCTTGATTTTATTTAATCGATTACTTTAACCTTTTGCACTAGATTATTTCGTCGTAGAGACTACACATTGTATGAGAAATTGGCAAATTATGAGCACAACGGGTTAATGAATTTTTACTTTTTTCCAGTTTTTGGAAGTTGATTCGTGAATATTTGTATTTGCAGAGATGTCTAAGGTCTATGAGGGAGCATCTTAAGATTTACTGGATTATTATAGGAATCTGGGTAAGTTTGTACATAATTTGTACAATGACTAATGTTCATAAAGTATTCGAACGATGGACTAATTAACTATATAGGTTCACTAACTATGATAAGAATTGTATACACGTTACTTGTTGGATTAATGAAAATTGTGCACGTATCTGTTGAGAAAGGTACATTAACACACAAGTGTAGAATAAAGTAAGATGCGTAGGCAAATTATAAACAATTTATTATATCAATGTAGATATGGAATCCTATCGTTCGAATATTTTCGTTACTTATAGTACACGGAATACGTTTGCAAGGAAATATTAGTAACAAAAATGTGAGAGGGATAAAACATTTTTGAATATATGAAAATTAACGGTTAATTATGTATATTAAGACAGAATATTAATTATTGTGAGGAATGAAAGTAATGGAGATTTTATAATTGATTACACAAATTTAAATTTTGAATAATAATTAATTTTGTTCCAATTTCAGGAAAATCATATCGAGACTTTAGTTACGATCGACTACTTTTTCGTCATTTTTGTTCGACTAAATTACGGGTACAATTTTTTGCCAATTAGAAATCCTAATACAATACATCACTTGTGTTGTACGTACTTACGTAAATGAAATTTAACGACATAGATACGTAAAACATAACAAATTATCATAGAAAATGTTAAAATATAATAGCACTACGCATGTTTATGTAAATATAGACTTCCATGGTTTACTTTACAGAAACTAGAATCAAATAAATATCCAGATGAAGTAAAAATCGTTTTAAATCTCTATTAGACTTTTTACTGTACTGAATTTTAGTACAAAAGTTATGTATGCTATACATGCATAATATCCGCAGTCTCATAAATTTATTGAATTTTCCACGTTTGCAGGTCTGTAATGTTTATACAGTGGATGCAAAAATTATCCGTCCAGTATG
The DNA here is from genome assembly GCF_001272555.1 of Dufourea novaeangliae. NCBI lineage: Eukaryota > Metazoa > Arthropoda > Insecta > Hymenoptera > Halictidae > Dufourea > Dufourea novaeangliae. Next base: position 1,575,137 of record NW_015373886.1, on the reverse strand, counting down.
TAACTATGTAGTTTCAACTAAAACATCATATAATTACATTTATTAACATGTTTCTAAAACAAACATGTTCTGCATATTCCCCGAAGTCTATAGAAAGAATATTCGCCATCATAATGGACTAGTTTTCAATTACAAATATGTAGTTTTAGTCGGGCAGAAGAAAGACCATACACAATTATTTACAGTATTTAACTGCATCCCCTATAGATCTTTTAGGGAAGTAATAACAAATTGTACAATATAGGTATAAAGCTCTGCTTTAACAAGCAATAACCATGTTTTTCATAAAAGTAACAAATTCATTATCATAATCTACACTATTGAAATCACCCATCCCCAATGAAAGTCTCCTTATCGTCATCTTCTTCTCTATGCATGAAACACACATTTCCCCTAAGATTCACAAATAAAGTAACAATAAAAGATTCTAAACGAACGTAAATTCAAGAAACTGAAGATTATTTGTCCATTATGTGAAGTGCAGTTTTTAAGGCTTTTCTGTTTCTGTCAATAAGTCCATTGAAATTCCTTACAGCTTTGTACAAAGCCTTTCGTATCAGCAATTTATTTACACCCTATATAGAGCTAGGGAGAGCTCTACGCGTGTGTGCATCACTACTACGCAAGTCAGATATACACTCAACCAAATACACGGATGCAACCACCTACGGTGAAGTAATTTCATGGAGGACCAGAGTTTCTCCTCGGTTTCTCAGGGTCGAATCGAGGGCAAGAACGCGTCTCGTACTGGATAGATCGTAATTTCGAGGAGGTTCCGTGCTCCGTTTTCTTCATCTGTCGACAGAGCCAGTTGAAAGGGAGAATTCTGTATTTCGAATCGACGATTTCTGTCAGAGGTGGTCTCACCTCCTTGCTTTTCTTTTGTCAGACCGTTACATAAAGCTCAAGGTAGAACGAAGGGTAAATTACTGTTCCATGGATGAATGATCTATAGTTAACCAGAAATTTACATTTCACGGCTGCTTGCAACATTCTGGAATTATTTATCGAGTCATATGAGGAATATTATTAATACATTACAAATTTTTATGCAAATTCGATGTCTCTAATTTCACTTCAAAAATTAGTAATCTAACGGATATAAATAATTCGTAATCTAACTTAAAGACTCAAGGAATTAAAGGGAAACTTATAATCGCTCTCAAGGATTTCATTGCACTAAAGGTAAATTTGGGGTTTTATGAAACTTTCCTAGAAAATTTATTTCATTAAAATCCGCGGTATAATTATTATAATATTTAGATTAATAATTTCTACAGAATTGTTACTTCGATGAACCGATGTTCTTGTACGCTTTTGGCAGATTCTAGGAATTATTTGCATGTTATATTTTGTAAAGGAAAGACTCAATTTAAAAGTCTTCAAATTTTTTGACAATTACCAAAGGAATTCAAAAATTAATCGTTAAAATTTGTCGTTAAATATATTTCTAATTCTGTCAATCCTGTTATAGTCGTCTAAAATTTCCATCATTTAACATTCGTTTATCCTAATCATTATTCAATAGTCTATATTAGTAATTAATGATTTCAAAACTTCGTTGATCATTTGATTCGATTCCATCTGATTCATACGTGTCGCGGTCAAATAAAACTTTTTAATCCCGCACGAAAACTTGTGATCATTAACCCTGACAAATTAGGGTTATCACCCGCAATTCATTGTTATAGCTACAGCCTCGTATTTGCTAGAATCGTGTTCACCGTGATTAGAGATTGAAACTTTGCCGTGGCAGAAACTTCAAATTAAGTACCTGTTGTATACTTTTTATGGCCCGCGTCATACGATGATAAAAGACACTATATTATACACGCGGAACGAGTTTAACTTTTCGCATATTGGTAAGATTTACTCGTGAAGTTCGGTGAACGAAAACGAGTGTTCAGGATATTTATGCGTTGATATACGCGATGCATTATAGTTTTTTTTACGAGTTTCTATCGCTAAGAAATAGCAATGAAAGGAGTTTCCATAACCTATATAGCATACCTGTTATATTTTAAAATTAACCTACATAGAATTTTTATGCTTTGTTTGCAATTCTTTCTTTTTTTTTCTCGATTATAAACGCGAAAGTGTGATCGTTGAAATCACTAATACTCGTCATTTGCGTACGTTTATTATCTGTGCCGACATATAATCGTAACCGACGTGCCCCGCATGTATTCATTAGGATTAGTCACGTACGAGTCTCGAACATTTGCCAATAATAAAAAACTTGCTTATCTTGCACGCCTCTCTTTATCCCTTTAATCTCGAACAGTATACATTCATCTACCAATCCAAGAGCAGTATTAATTTTTTTATCAACCGGTCGGAAAGGATTGATAAATTTCGATATATTTTTGACCGCTACATGCCTAGCACATTTTATTCCTTCAAATTGACCTTTCAATACGAATAAACGTTTAAAATATTGTTTATATCCTGCACAGTATTATAATTTTTTCGTAATCCTAAGTTTTAAGACTACAAAGAATCGTTGTTTTACTATCTTTTTTAAAAGTAAATGAGCGAAACAATTTTTCGAACGGGAAAGAATAGTTGTTTTTCTGTTTTTTATTTTTTAAGTAAAAGTAGGAAACAGCTTTCCTTTTATTTAATATTGCTCATATGTTACACCATAGTATAGTTTCTTCTAATTTTTAGGACGACAAAGAATCGTTGATTTTCTATTTTTTGTTCAAAGTAACAAAAGGAATCAGCTTTCCTCTTATTTAATATTGCTCATATCTTATACCATACCTACTATAATTTTTTCGCAACCCCAATTTTTAGGATAACAAAAAATAGTTGTCTTTCTTCCTTTTCTTAAGGTAAATTGAGCGAAACAGCTTTTTCTTCTGTTGAAATATTAAATCCTATCGATAATACATTTTTACGAAAAAAAAGTTTTCCAACACTTTTGAAAACAGTGATTTGAAATTTATCGATCGTGAGATAGGACGTGCGAACAAACAGGAATGTTAAGAACATACGGAGAAGATACGATGTGATGTACCTAAGTATAATGTATACAGCGAACCGTTTAAAGGAGCCATCGTATTCGCGGTAACGGAGCCGAGACTTCTTTGTGATTGAAAATTGATGGAGTGGAATCAAGAGGGCTGAAAGAGGTCGGTTAAGGGGATGACGGAGCTCGCGGTTCATTTATCAAAACACGCAAAAGGGAGATGTCCATTTTACGCATACATAGAAAATTTCGAGGTGAAAAGTATGAATGGGCACGTTATGGAAAGTAGTTTCAACTTTTACATTCTATGCACTATGTTTCTAATTATGGATCATTGAACATATTACGTTACAGTCATTGTACGAACTTCAGATCGTGAATCTTGTAATATTCCACAAGAATAGAAGTTTCGTACAAATATACCAATAAAAGGTAGAGAAGAGTAATTTACAGGTGAACATACTTATATTAATTTAATGTTAAATATAAGAAAACGGAGTTAGTCAAAAACCTTTGGACAAGAATTATTCATTGACAATTATAATTTAAATAAAACAGTTGAAAGAATGATAAATTAAATCTAAGCAATTCAAGAGGATTGTTCAGTTTTTTAGAAACACAAGCTTTCTAAAGAAATTCTTGCAAAATAAAATAAGTCGTCAATAAGTACATTGCAGATGTTTCTGAGAATTCAAACTTTAATAGTCTATTTTGTAACATTCAAGCCCAAAGAAAATTTCTTTTGCTTATTAAGGGATTTATTTGTTTAAACATACAGTCAGAATTTCATTGATTTTGATTGTACACTTCTAATCAATGGGATTGAGACAGGTGCATATGGCATAAGCGCATAAAATCCTCAGGTTTACTAATAACCAATAATAATTAATACAAGGATAAATACGTGTATATACAAAAATAATTCTAATATCTTTAAAAAAACTGAAATTCACTGAATTTATAATAATTTACTATACTTTCTAGTTCAGTACATCTTTCCCGCAATAATTACTAGTGCGTCATAGTTTTATCCGTCGTATCCTGATCGATTTAAAGAAAAAAGGTGTTCTTAAATTCAATTTCCTCAGTTCTACTCACACTTGTATTTTTTGCAGAGACGATAAATTCTTGCAAAATTTCCTTTATAAACCGATATCCAGCATGATTTACGACTTTCTGATTTTCGAGAATTCGTTTCCTCATTATAGAAGAGCCGTAGATGACGTCGGTCCTGTCAAAGCAGCTTTTTTTTTCTTGAAAAAAAGAACGAAACGGTACGCGAGCAATTAATTTGGGGGGGGGGGGGGGGGGGGGACTGAAATCGGCTCCATTGAAAGCTCGTTAACGAGATCGTTGACTCTAATGCCACTAAGCCATACTATCGCCGAAAGGCTGACCGAGCAAGAAGCCAAGTTTTCGCCTACTTTCCGTTCATCTTAAACAGGATTAACCTTAAACTGGGAATAATCCTTGCCGTATAATCGGCGTGGCCTAGAACAGTTTCAGACCGACCGATTTCTGTCGCGCGTTTTTGCGTCTCCGTTTCGATCAACTGACCCCCGATGCTTCTGTAAGTCGTAGTCCTCGATCGTGGATGAGGACAGGTTCGAAAAAGTAGAAATTTAATAATCAAATGCACCAGTCTTTTAGGTGGACCATTAACTCTCTATAACGACATATAACTTTGAATCACATACTCATATATCCGGATTTTTTGTTTTATTTCGTTTTTCAACCATCATGTGGCGTAGCACCGTATTGTTGTACAAGTAATTTAATATATAATGGTAGTAAAATACAAAAAATAAAATATTGAAAAATCATAAATTAATTATTAGTTCATATCCAAAGATTCCAAAAGCTAATCTTTGCTAGTTATACGTTATATAATTTTGTGTAGACACGAAAAATATTGGGTTGTAGAGAAGTGAAGAATAGATATTGTTTAATATATTAATAATAATTTTCCAATATTTCATCTCAATGAAACGTCCGAAAGATATTGTTAATTTAAAATACTATATTGCCTCACGATTAAAAAATTTCGTGAATTACTTATTGTTACAGCTAATATTAAAGTGTGAATATTTAGATAAATGTCAATGTTCACAGTCTAGTTTACAAAAAATGGCATCGAGGAAAAATTTATTTCATTTAATGAAGGATTTCTTAAATTGGAAGCAACACAAGAATTTGATGAATTCTTGTTAAAATGTTTTATTCTGCAGTGTTTCGTATGTTTCAATTTATAGTATACATAAATGGACGCTTTTATTTTCTGTCGAATCCTACAGAAGCCTTAATTGGGCTACCAAATTTCTATTGGACTCTAATCATTAAAAATTAATCTACAAAAGTCAATATTTGCATTAACATCCGCAATCTTCAACGACTTTTCTTCACAAGTTTTCCCGGTGACGCTCCAATTTCCAAGTCAGCATCTTCCATACATAAAACCAAATTGTAACATTGCCTTGTATTTTATAGTATTCATTATTCTCCTTCTATGTCGTTCAATACCTAACCAAGAAGGTAAGAATTTTCTACCAAATAGAATGATGGAAACCCAACGTGGTCTCTGACGAACATTTCCAAAACAATACGATGATAGCGAACGTGTCAATCAATAAAAAGAATCAGTTTTCAAGAAAGAATCATGCATGCTTTCCCGTAAACGCATCCGAAAGTGAAATCATGGGACTCCACGTAAGAAGGAAGAGGCTTGATAATTTACAGTCCCGGGAGCCAAAGAGTGTCTTAGGACGATTACGAAATTTTTAATAAGCCGAGAGACCTGAAAGAAGCGTTTCTTGATAAAGACTCTTGTCGTTGTGTGGATCTCCAGCGAGCCTCCCCTAACGCGGCGCGTCATCCCTTCCCTGACCATCTCCCTACCCCCTGTATTTCTCACCCCTCGAAACCCAGTGGTGGTGCACGAGGGGGTTAAATACTGCTCCGCCCAACCACGGGACTACACAGCCTCCCCGATGAGGGTAGCCACGTAGGAGAGGGGTTGGTTCGGACGTACGTTAGCTACCCCTCCACTGTGCCCCGACTCTCTTACCCTCTTCCTTCCTTGGTCGGCTTCTCGACGACTTTATGCCTCATAAAAATGATATAAAATTTGTAAAGACGGAGCGACGTAACGACCAAACGGCTCCGTCCTATAGAGTGGGAGATGAGGGTGAAGCTCTCACGCAGAAGGAAAACTCGGAGGGTGAGGGGTTGGCAGCACCTCTGGGGAGGTGGTCGGTTTGTAGGGGGCGGCGAAGTAGTAAACGAAATCGAAGCAGCTAGAAGAAGACCCCGTGTACTACGGCGTCCTTGACGGCACTCGATATGATTCTGTATGAAGATAAAATCGTGGCAGTTCGGGAAGCTTGAAAATGGACGCGTAAAATGTACGGACTTCGTCGGTCCCGGAGGACGCTTCCTTCCCCTACCCCCTTTTCCGTCACCGCGCTTTTATTCCGTGGTAACAGAGTTCCTTTCAGTTCCCGATTTAAGAAGGTATTCTAGTGTCGACGTCCGGTTTTAACGCGACATTTGGGATTTTTTGTTGCGAAGAAACTATGACGCTTTTTTGCAGTGAACGGTTTAGGATATAGAGGCCTTGGTCAAACAATTAGGGCCACCCATAATTTTAGAAATTTTTCACTGTTATCGCGGAATTACAATGCCGGAACGTAATTTAATAATAATTCTTATTACCTACTAAAGTATGTACCTATATATTATATACCTACTTACATATTAATAATTTATATATTATTGTATGTAATGTCTTATTATTTGGTACTTTTGCGAATTGATTGTCAGGCAACTTTCCCGCTATGAATCCCATTGAAAGCGTCGGGAGTTTACTTAAAACCCTTGTATACGCATCACCTGGCACCACGGAAGATTATTTAAAAAAAAATTCTGGATACTTGGCAATAGCATCCCAAAATAATGGATACGATGAAACAATGTATAAGGAGTACGCCTGAAAAGGTGATGGTTTAATATTCAATAAAAGCAAAGGGGGGAAACACAAATTATTAATATTATAATAGTTACTAAAAATTATTATTAAAATACGTTCTGGCCTTTTAATTCCACGATTTCCGCGCAAAATTTGGAAAAATATTGGTAGCCCTAATTTTTTGGCCAGGGATTGTATTTATACATATTTCAGGGACATTTATAATTTTTTATTATACCGAGAAAGAATAAAAATTGGTGACATTGCATGCCTTCCCTACGGTTTGCCTATCAGAAATAAAAAAGCCAAGCAGGTTCTTAATTAGGATGAGTTTGGCTATGGCAAGTACTAGAATCAATTCAAAATCTTTCATTTTTCTATTTTTTTAAGACCCCAAAAGTTAAAAGAACGTAAAAAAATCGATAGTCAAATATTAAAATGCTGCTATTCTTTTAGTTACCGACTTTTTTCGTTCATTCTGGTACCTGTCATAGCGGAACTCACCCTAATCCTTTTGACTTTTTTATTTCGAATAGGAAGAACGGCCAGAATAACGGACACCATGTTGTGTATGCAATGTCATCAAATTTTATAATTTTTTCGACATAAAAACTTATAAATGTTTTAGAAATATAGATATATAAATATACCTTGAAACGTTGACTGTAAAAAGTGTTATAGTTTCGTGGGAAAAAAAATCCCAAATGTCACACTGAAAATGGGCGTGAAATGGGCTGAAATGGTCGTGAAATGGTCTACATTAAAATACCCCCTTAATAGCTGGAAAATTTTCTACGACCGAGTAGAGAAAATTACCGTCGGGAATATTGTTATAAATATCACGGTCAACCGTTTACACGACGAGTCATGCCGGTCGGCCATTTTGTTTCAGAACTTAATTAGAAAGCAGTCTCGCGATAAGACGACGCGGCCGATTACGCTCGTTGTCGACGCGGTCGTATCTACGTCGATGCGTCTTTATCGGAATGAACGTTGTTATTTTACCAATGGGAGCAATAAATTAGACGTGTATATTTATCGTGGTGGCCGAGCAATTGAAAACAAAATAACTCGAAACAATTGTAAATTATCGCATCAGTCTTATATCTTTCGCGGAATCATCAAATGATCGATGCATCAGAATCGAATGGATGCCTCCTCTCATCGCGTTCTGCGAGTAATTCTACAATCTTTAACGATATCATTGTGCATACAATCAACACGTGAAAATCACACGGTAATCGTAATAAATAATTACTAGATTTTCCGACGACTTTCAATATCGCGTCATCGCGAATGTCAGATCGGCTATAAACCCGAATAATCGATTACCCGGTAATAAACGTCGATGAGATGCGTATCATTCCAGGAAAAAGAAAAACGGCGATAAAGCGTCTGAGAGGGCGTACGTTATACACACCATACAGCCATTTACCTTGGACCGCTTGGATACCAATTTTGAAAACTTTGGATACCAATGACGATCGACACGGGTTCCGCGTTGTCGTCGTCGCTTTGTTAAAATTCCGTTGACGAGCGGTTGGCGAGAGCAGGTACATACAAAGGAACGTTATCGGCCGGTACAGATACGAATCTTCGAAAAACGATATTACGAGCGAAATATCGATTGTTTGCGTTACGCGGGACGGTTTACTATCGCTAATAAAACACGAGCGACTCGTGTCGGCGGCAATTGATCTGCCCGCTAGCGCGCGCGCGACCATAGAAATGCGCCACGGTACAACTGATAGATCCTTTATGGCGTCCACACCGCCGTACCACGACTGTTTACTTAGAGCCCGCCTCCCCCTAGTATTTTAAATAGGGTATTCGGCCACCGCGATAGATCCTCCGCCGTGAAAGTGGAGTAGGTTTCTAGAGTCCAAGGGGGGAGGGGGACTGTACAAGAAAATTCCTCGGTCTGTGAAACGATGGAGAATGAACGCGATTAATAGACACGGGTCTTGGATAGATTCCCCGGGGATTTATCGTCTTATCGTTACAGAATCGTTGCCATTACGCCGATAAGTTGTTCTATTAACGATACATTCGTACTCGCGATAGGACATTTTTTTTTCTTGTATTTTAATAATATAACGCGTAGAAACGTTTTTCGGTACCGACTGATATTCTCACGTGTTTAGAAACCATTCCACGGCGATCGAAAAGGTATACAGTGAATCCTCGATGAGTGCCTGAAGGTTCCTCAGGACTGAACATTAAATATTTTATAAACTAGATCCTATATGCGGCTGAAACAAATATTATTAGCTTCAGAATTCTAAGATCTAGCGTTGTGCTAAACCTTATTCAAGTCAGCGTTACACCTGGGAACCTCTCCTTGTCAGTGCCGAGGAGCCTGCGAACACTCATCGAGGATTTACTGTACTAGAAATGACGTAATCCTTGAGCATCGTTTAGGTAAACTTGACTGAAAGTCAGACTTTAATTTTGAATTGTATTCTTTATGAGGGGACGTTGTAAATTAATTTGATGCCAGTATTTCACGGTGGATGATCAAATTATTAGAGCTATACAACACGAAAGATTTTGCTCAGTTGCCGCAAAAATGACAGTCAAAATTTGCAGTTTTTGAGTTATTAATATAGCAAAAACGGTTGTTCTCTGTACTTTTTATGGATTCTGTAAGCGAGCTTCAAAAACTTACCACGCCAAGACAATCACTTTGATATGATTTTCGTAGACAATTACAGGGGATCAAAATGTTTAAACTTGTTTGCCCTGAAAACGTGATTTTTGAGTTACGCCGTTTTTGCAGAAAATAAGCGATAGATTTTTTTTCGTGTGTTTTTGTAGGAATAGAATCACAATATCAAGAATTTACACTCGATGATTTTTAACCGACAATTACCCACTAATAATACACAGAAAAATTAAACTTAGCATATGCAATTATAAAAAATACAGTCAAGCGATGTGTAAGTATTTCCTTAATTCGATTTCACGTTAGATCAAGTTTAATTCAAGGAATAGTAATGCAAAAAGTTATTGAAGAGTGTGTGAGAGTTAAGCTGCCACAGCTACATTTACTTACTGAGTAAAGGTAGACGGTGGATACTTACGTAAATTTACATTTTTATTCATTTAGGAATAAATATGAATAGGAATTAAACAGGATCTTGCATTTTAGTTCATTAATGTTTTCATTTCTCTGCGACTTATTCAACTGTACATACCTACTATAAATTCGTAAAGTTTAGATATGAAACCTATAATTGCCCTGGTTTCAAATGTTGTTAAAGTTTCCATTTCTTTGCGATTTATTCAATTAGACAGACCATAAATTCGTAAAATCCGCATTTCAGGTATAAAGCATATATTTTCCTTGGTTTCTAATTTTGTCATCATTGCTCAAATTGCAATTGTAACGGTTTCTATTTTATTTCTTTCGGAGCGTATATTTTCTGCATAATTTAGCAGGTTTGATTTTATTTCGTCGAAAATTTCAAGAAACCCGAGGCTTTGATGTTAACCGACGAAAGGATTTCATAAAGTCCCTGAAGTGTCGGCGGTTAAGAAACGTTACGGTCCTTATAATCCAGCCGGTCGACAAAATGTTAAGACTTCCCCGTAGAGGTTCATGACGAGAGACGCGAGATTTATGCTGTTCGAATCCGGCGATTTGTCTTCTTACAGCTTACTTTTATAAGTCCGCTCCTTGCTTAGGTGCTTGTTGGCGTATTAGGAGAGATCAACGAAATTGAATTTATTTCTGCCTTACCACTTGTGCCTTTAACCCACCGGACATTTTCGAGATTACGCAACGTACTCTCATCGACAACCATGTACCTTCCTTTTCCATTACTAAATTTAACAAGTAAATTCGTTCAAATAACGTAACTAATATTATTTGCGAATGTTTATAGAAATTTAAATCTTTCTTATACATTCTACAAGAACTATCGTCGAACAGAAATTTCTTTATTGTATTAAGGATTCTGTTAGGCCCACAATAAAATGAAGACCTCATCGAATTTTAACAAATGTTTTTTTGGATAGAATTTCAAACGATTATACGAGGTATTGCAGATAGTAACGGTGAACTCGACAAAAACGAGTTACAAACATTTTCCATGAGGGTGAACTCAAAAAAATATTCTTACAGCTTATTAACTACTTTTTCGCCTTTTTTAAATATTAGGAATACGAAATGTACTTGTAAGATAATCGTAAATTATTAATAATTATTAATTGATAATTGTAATACTAGAATGACGATTGAATGAGCCTGGAAGGGGCAGTACGGCAGAGTGGGAACTATGGCGGTCGCCCTTACAACCGGCACTGTAAACGCTCGAAAGTATTTTTCATTTTTTATGAAACTTTATTTTATACTAGAAAGGAGGGAGAAATTCACCTAATGTAGCCATATGCATTTGAGTTGGCTATAGTAGATCCAATTGATAAAATAAAAATTTTATTACAAAATGTTGAGTTAGCCGCTACACGCTGGTAAAGCTACACGCAATGGCTTCTATACACTACCCAGATAGCATATAACGCCTTGAAAACACCTATTTTACCGCTATTTTAGGTCTAAGGCGCCTTTAAGTCGTCTTCAAGGCATCATTGTGCGTTATACATATACTATCTGGGTATACATGCATAAAATCTGTAGTCTAATTATTAAAAGAAAAAAATAAATTCAGAAACTTTTCACCAACAAGACACAAATGAAAAAACATTCCATCTGGGAGTGGCTGTGACGTTTTCCGACGTTCACGGAATAATCAAGCATTCGTCGTTGTTTGAGTAATATTTAACGCGAGTTGTATGGTTATATCGAAATGTCGCTATTAAACGCGTAACCAACCATTCGTAGCTGATAAATGTCTATCTTATCCTTTTATGGCATCACAGCAATAACCGAGTTTATGGGTATCGTTTCGCCGATATCAAGCGGAGCAAGTATAAATAATAGCGACGTGTCGCGAGGACAATTATAATTTCGATCTCGCGCACGGTTTTATGCAACGGTGTCGATTATTATAAAAATTGCGTGGAACGTCAACAACGGTAAATAACGCGCGCGAAAATTCCTTCTGTTTTTTTGCAACTTTGAAACATCTGGGTTTTATTGCAGGCACGATTACATCACACACGCGTCAGGGAACCAATTATGAATAGTCGTTGACCGTGCGGCAGTTTCGTGTTCGGGTCAGCCGCAAAGCCCCGCTGTCGATCGACTGCATTCAGAGATAATCTGTAATCCTTCAATTGCTACCGCATTACAATAAATAGGAATATCGAACAGTGCACTGCTGTGCAGCCATTTCATTTTACATAAACGCCTAACACCGTAGGTGACGTACGATCAGAAATCGAATGTATGAAATGAAGCATGATTTTGTTATTAGAATGATACAAAATTCATGTTGGACGTTGGTACATTTTTAGATTTTTGAAGAATATTTTACTAAATTGAAATGATGTCAAAGACTTGTTTTTTTTATCAAAGGTTTTTTTAGGCTCAACGTACGGCAAAATATACCAATATTTAAGAAATTTTTACAACATTATGTTTCACGATAGATGCATAAAATTAGGAGTCTAATTATCACTTTCATTTTTAGTAGTTGTTAGAGCGAGTTAGAAATAACTTCAGTCGCAGATAGCGAAAATTCACTGAACAGTTACAGAATAGTGATAGCAAAAGTTCCTGACTTCAACAGTTATTGTTAGATTTAAAAATAATGAAGAACATGACGATGGTGAATCGTAAATAATTGTCAATTATCTTCAATGGAAATGAGGTTAAATACGTTTGATTTAATGAAGATTTCAACTATATACTACCTGTTTATTGTGGTTTTCGATGTCTTTATATCAGTACAGAAAGGATGTGATTTTACATGTAAAAATAAGTCGAAAATATAGACTAAAATGTTCATGTATGATGCTTCGTTTTCAGTCTGTAAGTAGAAAGACAATAAGTAGAAACGGAAGGTAATGAGCAGACACGCTAACCACGTCCTATTGAATTGCACGCGCATCCAGTAGATTTTCAAATCCGTTTGTCTCGAAAACAAATCACCATACAAGAAAATTTTATTCTACATTATCGACTTATTTTTACAATTTTTATTTATTTTTACTCTCGGATTGCACCACCAGTTCGGAAAAACCCTGCACACAGGCTACAAATTTAACATTAAATAACTCGCGAACTAGTTTCCATACGCGACTCAAACAAATATCATCGACTTCAAAATTCCAAGCTCTATCGTCTTAAATATCATTAAAAAGTCAGCGTTACACCTGGGGACCTCTCCCCGTAATTAACCCATAATTATCGATTCGTTCGTAACAACAATAGCGTCCATCATCTTCAACCGTCATTTATTACTTCTCGAGCCCAATAACCGAGACTCGTATCATGTCAAAGCAATTCACAATCCGTCATCGAGTCGTACCGACAAGGGCCCCGTTCGTTTCTGTTGTATTCTTAACAACATCGCCCATTAATTCCGAGCAGACGGTACACTAGCGGGGACGTCCATAACTCGGTCGGCCGCTTCAAAAATCAGGAAACACCCTGGACCGTCTCCCCGCGTGTCCCTTGGTTATCCACGATCCCACCAGCGCCGCCACTCTCCCCACTTCCCCCTCCCCCCTCCTATCGCCGCCACTCCACTACATCGAAGTCACACGCGCACACAGGCTCACTACGCCCACACAGGCTCACTACGCCCAGGCCGCGACGCGGTGGGCGTGGCCAACTTGTCATTTGTCTCCTCTACTTTTCCCGAGGCGTTAGGGGATCCCGGGGATGGCGGTCTGTTCCCTAGCTTGACGTATGTACTGCTGGCTACAGCCTCCCTCGCTTCGTATCGTGGGCTCTTCTTCGTTTTCTGCGTACCTACACCGTCTTCCTCCACCGACTGCTTCAACTGGGCCTCCCTCCTGCCCCCAACCCATCCTCCCCATTACTCCTCTCCGCGGTGGCCCTCTTCTTTGAACAGACCGTCCCTCCGAGAGGGTTTCCCTCTTCTTTTTTTTTTCTCGAGCACGAAATGATCCGGTTTGTTATTCGCCGCGTTTATCTTTCCCTCGTGCCCTTTGTGGGCCACGTTCTGCCCCGTGAGCGTTACCCTCCCGATTCCTGCTCCTCCTAGCCGTCGATGAACTCCGACGCGGTGCTGCCCGGTACTCGCGACGCTTTTGTGCCCTTTTACGCGGGCTCTGATTGTGACCCAGTAATCGTCGATACTTTTATGTAAGATTGTACACCTGGGGAGGAAACGTTTTTCTTGTGGGGAGGTTATGTTTTTTAGACCTAAATGAGTGCTAGACGATGAGTTTTTGGTACGACGGGACAGTGTGCGCTTTGTGTGATTTTTGATGCTTGAATGTGTGGACTTGTGTTTGGATGTTACTGGTCTGTACCATCATGAGGAAGACAGTGACAGATTGTAGGATCAATCGTTTGAATGTTTTTATATTAGGTATTTTATATTTATTCCAAAATTCGTTATATTATGGTTGATGCACATGGTGTTAACTAGGAAGGATCTTGAAAGTTTCTCAGGTTTTCTAAGTTCCTCGTGAAGAGGGCCAAACAGAAAAGTAATTTTCAATACAGCAACACAAGAAGTATTATCAAATTGTATGTTGGTTGGTTCGATCTGGAATGTATTATATTTTAGAAGCATATTAAGCTATACGGTCACTTGGAACGGTGTCATTGAGACACGATAAGAGGAATAGATAAAACAACGGTTCGAAATGGCCGAATTAGTTGGATTATTCGATTCGTGGAATTTTTTCGATCAGATTAGCTGACTAGTAACTGCAATGATAATTACTGTCTTCGATAACGTGGAAGGGTGAAGTAAAGAATACGTTTATCGTCTTGTCATACGCATCATCGAACCAATCTGTGTAAAATTAAAGAAACAATGATAATAATTAAAGTACCAGGTTTACGTCTTTTTATAAGAATTCAGTTGAAAGTTCAAGGGGCACAAGAATATAACAAAATGAAACGGTGTTAACACGGTTTCTCGTTAGTTAAAATCATTGAACACCTAATAAGCAGTTACACCATTTTGCCAATATGTACAATATCATGCTCGACACACCTCTGGATCAATTTGAAACGCCCAGTACAAGACTACTTTAGTCCACGAAGATAGATGTTTGCTCCGATAGATAAGACAAGCGATAACTGTATGCACTCGACTGGGAATCACGGTATCTTAGAAGCTTTTCTAGCTCGTATATAAATTTTACAACGTTCCTAAGAAAGATGGCGGAACTATTTCACAAAACGCAACGAAACAGATCAGCATACCCGTCGTTGAGTATTCTCATTAAAACACAGAGATCGGGAAGTCGAAATCGTATCAATCGAATCAAAGAATTCGCTGTAGTTCCAATTCGAATCCGAAATCCTAAAAGCATCTATTTGCATTCCTTGGGAAAGCAACTCCACGGTAGCGTGGTAAAACGCGTCGTTAGAAATTAAGCTCACGCACGAAGAACCAAGGCAACAAACGTCGACAGGGAAGAAACAAACAATAATCAGAAGGTAGGCGAAGCTCGCGGCGCATAGAAGAGGGCAAAAGAAGAAAAACGAAAATACTGTGGAGGGGGTGGGGGGTGTGGTGGGGGTGTGTGCGTGCGTTTCGTGGGGACAGACGCGCCGGTGTGTACGTAGGAGGGGCGATACTTGGTCCGCTGGAGGGGGCAGCTGGTCGTCGGAGTGGGGGCAAGTGGGAGAGAGGTGCGTCTACGATACCGAACATAGGCGAACCGGTGACTGTTGGAGCACGGCTGGACGGAGAGAGAGGTACGAGCGCGCGAAAGAGAAGGAGCATTCCGGGACAGTTGGTAGGGGTGGAATAGGGGTCGAATCGAGGGGAGTTGGGGATGAAGCAAGGAGATACAGGCGTGAGAGATCGTGTAACAGGGGGCGAGCGAGTGCAAGAGACTGAAAATAGAGAGAAGGACAGCGTGAATAAGGGGAGTGGAACGGAGAGAGAACGAAAACCGGAGTGGAATGGTGGGGAGTTTGTGCGCGATGAAGAAGGACACCCGGCTACGGTAACCCAAGGGATGAAACGAGCGCGTGGACGTGAGAGATCGTAACGGTGGGACGAAGACAGACCACGAGGGAGATAACGAGAGAGCAGAGTGGGAGAGCGGAAGAGAGAAGAAGCGGGATGGAGGGGAGTAAGAGCAAGCGAGCCAGGGAGAGGCGCAGTCAGACAGTCAGGCAGGCCGCCCGGCAAGCAAGGAAGGCAGGCAGGCAGGCAGGCAGGCAGGCTAGCAGGCAGCCAGTGCACCAGCCAAGACCACTAGATCCGCTCGGCTTACCGACTTAGAGACTTAAGCCGGCAGGCAGTCCGAAAGGCTCAACCGGCTAAGCCTGGCGGACCCACCTACTACTGACGCGCGGCCACTACACGGTTCCATCTACTACGAAAACCCGGCTATACTACCGCGACCTGCAGCACCACTCACGCTTTCTTACGTTTCCGTCTGTCTGTCCCTCTTTCTCTTTCTCACACGCCCGACGACGACGACGGGGTGGCCCCGTCGTTCCTTAACGCCCTGCCGTTAAGGTGAGAAAGAGGCGGGCATCGGACGAGTGCTGCAACGGCCCGACGTCGCAACCCACGTCCACCATCGAGACGTAACACGGCGATTCGTGATGTAGCGCGGCCCCCGTGGTGACATTTGACGGAAAGAGAGAGAGAGAGAGAGAGAGGTGTATCCTTGGCCGTGAGGTGAGACCGCGTGGTCAGTAATCTTCGTTGGTTGGTGAAACGTCGCGCGAACCGTGGCGCGTTCGAGTGACCAGTATATCGGGGTGTTGCTGTCCGAGCATTTCGGGTGTCGCGGATATTTCGGTGGTGATCGCGACGTTTAAACGTAGTACACGAAAGTGATTGTTCGGAGCCAGCGGTTGAGAAACAAGTGCAGTGACGGGATTTGTCGTGGGGATCGTCGACCAAGTTCCTGGAGGATTCATTGGGGTTCAGCTGTTACGGTGGAGGAAGAATCACTGGACAGACATTGCTAGATAGAGGACGGTATTCTGTGACTCCAAGAGGTGAAATTCTATTACGACTGCACCTCTACGTTAAAGTCTCCGTTGATTTCGTGATTACATCGGACATACGAGCGAAAGGAGGACCAGTGATTATTGGCATTGCTGAGAAATTCCGAGATTCGAGCAATCATCGTGAAACGTGTGACATCTAAAAGTAATGTAAAGCTGCTGCCTATTGCGGCCATAGTACGAGCTGTTCAACCTACTTTTCCTCCGTGGGTGTTTCTAAATCTCCCACTATTCTCCCCTATTCTCCCTGCGTCTCTTGATCCTTACGTAACGCGTCGTCGCTCGTCGTCGATCCGTGGCTATCTTGATTTATCAGTTGCTCGAACCTAAGTGCCGGGAACACGTGTGTTTGACCGGGTGCCCGGAACGGTGCAGCAGCCCGGATTCAGGGTAAAAGTCGTGTGACTCAGTTCGAGATCGATCCATGGAAACAATCTTCGCAGCCCACGGACGAATCCTTCGTGCGTATCTTCCGAAGATTCACAAGAGGTCCCTGGTGGAGCATAGTTTGTCGCCTAGCGCCGGTTCGCGACGACGGATCATCGTGATTGGCCTCTGACGAGTTGTGTTCGCTCCGGAATCCTCTGGTGACAACTGGACCTAATGCCGGGACATCCTAATAGAAAGCAACAAACAGGTTTTCTCGAGTCGCGATTGTTCGAGCCAGTGAAACGAGCTACGTTTAAGCTGATCCGTTGAAGAGGTCAGTCGTCCTCTATCGGTACAACCGAGCGTGTTTCTTGCCGACGGCCGTCGCCGCCAATCGAATCCTCGAAGAGAAAAGAATTCAACGTTTCGAGGCGAATGCGATCCTGAGACGAAGCTCGAAGGAAAAAGCTCATTCGACGAGTCCATCCGGTGGCGATTTGGCCTCTCGAAGGCCGCCTTGATCCTGCGTTGCGTTGTACAGATCAGTCAACACGACGTTAACCTTCTTCAGTATGGAGCGGGGCGGCGGGGGCGGGGGAAGCCTCGAACTCGCCGGGGGCGGAGGCGGCGGTGGCAACGGGGATTTGTGCCTTCAGGATCTCGTTACCGGATCGACAACCGGTCTATCGGTCCAGCATCATCAGCACACCGCCGCATCCGCGATGGCCGGCCTCCACGGTGACCACTTTCAGGGAACGATGCACCATCCCGATCTTCACGGGAATTCGCATCACGACACATCCATGTTGCACAACTCGACCCATCAGTTGCACGAACCGCTGGAGAAACTTAAACGTGGTGAGTCGGTCACAATACCAAAGGGGCCCACACACTTGGCCCCGTTTATACCCGTGGGGCAATCAGCTCACTGATTTTTAACACGTTCAACCCCCACGTGCGGTTTCTTACGCTTCCCCATGGGGGTTAAACATGACTCGGGCGATAGAATGAAATATTATATTCACCCCTGTGTGTGACGACGAATCCTAATGTAAATAATTGTAATCTTTTAAGGTATTTTATCCAGTTTATATCTGGCATCTAGGAAGTTGCAAAATTGTTTTGTTGTTAACCTATCAATGGATTAGGATGAACGTGTTAAAGTGAGCAACGGAAATTCTGAAATTGGAAAATCTTTTGGTTATCAATTTGTTGTGCATTTCATTCCAATGGTAATCTATTTTAATTGCTCGGTTCTTTTTTTGTACATGATGTACTATTGTGAGTGGTTAGTGAAACGTTTTGATTACTGTTTTGTTTAAGACTGCCAAAGCTATTATTGCGATAAAACGTGGAGTTGTAATCTGCTATCTGTATTTCAAAGACGATGATCGTGTGAGCCAACTAGAGAGTTAAACAATGAATTGAGACAGCGAACCGTATTCGCGTCTAATAAATTACTTAAAGAAGCTCAGAAAGTTTGTCCACTATGCACAATCTAAATTTTCAACGTACATTTTGTTCCATCTATTTCTTTCATTTATATTGAAAATAGATTGCAATAATTCATAATTATTTCTGATAATTCAACGGAAAGTAACAAATGATTACAATTACTAATAACAGGAAAATAATTAAATAACAGTTAATTTACTGATACAGAATTTTTATTTCCAAATTAAATTCACACTGTGCACACTCCTCGTGAACTTCAGTGCAAAAGTACTTATCAATTCGCAGAAGTAAATGATGTATATAAATATAACGCGAACAAAACAATTCAGAAACATTTTACTCTCATATTGACAAGTGATTGATTGGCATTCATATTAACACGCAATACAATATCCCAGGTACTAATTATTTTATTCAATAAAAATATTATTTAGGCTTAACAATATTAAAACGTATTTTCTAAATAATTTAAATATTTCCTATGTGCAAATAATCTTGTATTGAATAAATTCACCATCTTAAAGTATGGATGGTTATAGGTACCTAACCCACAAAATTATTGACATATTATAAAAATAATAACAAATCATAAATCTGCATATTCCATCATATATACAATGGCAATCAAAAGTTTCCAGCCAAACTGTAATTTCACCATATCATTGTCATAACTTTTATCAGGTCCGTATTTGTTCGAAACAGGAGACCAGATCATTTTTATGCAAGAAACTTTGTAACATCAAATCTGAAGAAGCACTGTGTATGGATATATCAATATACTTTTTAAAAAGATACGTTAAAGTTATAGTTCGGTCATAAACTTTTGGCACCCACTGTAATATAACTGACTGAAAATGATCGTGAATAATTTCTATAAAATCACCAACAAAATTATCTGCGTGAAACTGTTTTATTGTGATCCTTACATGTGTAACAAGCATAATTGCTTTTATTCGTGTCTCGATCGTGAACTGATACGGGTCGGAATCGTTGCTTTCCCCTTCGTCGCGTATCGCTGATAATCGCTTGTACGGGCTTGTCAATTCGTGTGATTTCGTTATTTGCGATATTATCGATTTCGTTCCGTTCGACCGACAAATACTTTCGTCGCCTATACTGCTCCGAAATCGTGCAGCGCTGCGTCGTTCCGCCGTTATCGCTCGCATCTCTCCAGAAAATCTCGTATCGTTCGACGCAGTAATTTGGCACACGTACAGACACACACACACACAGACACGTGGACGTGAAAATTCACGAGTCTACCACGCTTTGTTCGAAACTCGTTGTATGTAACCCCGTTTCTGTTCCATTCATATCAACGAATTTTGCGATCTCAATGGATCGCGAGCGGTCTTCGCGCGGCGGAACAAAACTGATCGGTATTCAGAATATTCTCTCGATAACATTCTTTCTCGATAACATTAGCCTGGCCCGATTAGGTGGTTGAACTTACGCCCCCGGTACTCGAGTACTAAAACGACTGTCAAAATTGAACAGACATTCTTTCTCTCCGTTTTGTCAAGTGGACCCGTTTTCGAGGTATCGAGAACGTGTGTGTTATGCGCGATATTAACTCAACGGCACGGTATGTACCGTGTGTGACAGTTTAATTGCAATATCACTGAAAATTTTCGTGCGATAAAGCAACATTGTACCGTTGGTTCTTGTCAGGTGCCAGCCGAGCACAGATAAAACATTAGTACGAATAGCCTTGATAAGCACCGCGCCCATCGTGTTATTCCATCACCGATACGACGGGCACGAATAAAATTTCGGACCGATTCCCGCGTGTTAATGCAATCGGGGGAATTAGCTACCGATGAAAACGGATTCGAACTATTCGATGAATCGACGGCGGGGATCAACGTTGTCTACCGATATCATGGTTATTTTCTATCGTTAGTAATAATAGATTCTTTTGAAAAATACTAGTTAATTTGTAGATATAGGTAAAGGTTTATATAAATGTCATAAAGAACGAGAATGGATTCCAATAGATAAAGTGTTAGGTGTAAGAATTAGTAATCGAAAATGCTATTCTGGACTTGCTTTCACAGTATCAGAATTTACATTATCGATAAAAGAATATAATCTTCTTAGTAGACTGCAGATATTTTATGTATTTATCGCGTCTCTTAACTTGTAAAATGCAAGAAAATAGACATTTTAATAATCTTTAACACTATATATATATTATTATCGAAAGAGTGAAGGTTCTAGTACCGAATTCAAAATTCTGCTTAACTTTTATTTTTAGGCGTTAGTTTCTGAAATTATCAATTTGCATAAACTTCAGGTGTCTATTTATTAGTATAATATAATCAATTGGTATGCTTCCATATTTACTATTTACACAATTTACACGTCTCCAGTTTTAGTTATAAATGATTTTTTTTTTATTTATCAACAGATTCTTTCATTTCTGTTCTCAGATTTGTATGTATTTACTGCGTAATTGCTAACATAAATACAATTTCCATTAAACCAACATCGTTTGTTCACAATCTTTCTGTGTGTAGTGAATTTTGGAAAATCTTATCATTTAAATACTTTCATTTCTCATTGTACGTAATATGATTTATAATATGAGAGATTATTGGTTACTTTTCATGCATCTTTTGAAATTTAAAAATTTCTCTTGTGCCGCTGACGGTGTTTATTATAGCCCCTTTGTTTCGAATAATAAGAATTGCAATCTTCTCTTTTCACTGTTAACTGCTAACAGGAACATTAATTCTACATATTTTGGGAAGATGTACCTAATCCATTGAAAGAGCAGGACAGGCAACTTCCAAAGTATCACTGTTAGGTACACGGTAACAGTTATTAGAAGTTCTTTAGGCTCTGGGGCAGAGAAACTTGCCAATTATGAAAATATTATTATGTTTAAACTACGGAGGTTGATATTACAATTAGAGGAAAATGAAATAGAAACGTTATTAATAGAGACATTTATGGTATGTAAAAAACTATCAAATATAGCAAACTGAAAACTTAAATAAAGGTTCAACATTAAAGAAACTATACCAAAAAATAATCCATTTCTACTAACGTTATAAATATGATAGGTGTACAAAATAATTCGTGCTAGCAAACAAAGCTCAAAATCTCAGAAAAAGTACTGATATTAATTGGAGCAACTTTCGTAAGATATTTCAAACTCACCACTTCCACTGCTTTAATTTAATAATCAATAAATTCCGTATCTTTATATCTGTATTTATTTGTATCTTTATTAATCTGATAATTGATCAATTTTATATCTTTATTTCCAACTACCTAAGGTTGCCACTAGAAAATATAAATTTCTGTTCAACATCTACTTCTATTAACACCAGTCGCAAGAGATGTAAAACGGGAACATCCACAATCTACTTACAAAGTTTGTCCAGGAATCTATTTTACTCTATCTTGTACACTTGAGTATGTCATGAGTACGTAAATATTAACTTGGCGACATTCCGATCATCAACACCCATACAGGCACAATTAAAAATGAATATAAAATCCTATACATATTATAATAGATATTCAGGAATCTTCAGGTATTAGGTGTAATAATCCATTACTTTTTCGTGAGATCATTATTCGTTTTTTATGGAAATCGAGGATCTATATTACTTAATTTGTAAACATAATAGCTTTCCAAGATCCTACGCCATTTTTACTCAGTCAAATGTCAGCAACATATTTTTGATTGAACATTTATTACCTCGTGATTACAAAATATAATGGATTACTTACTGGTACACCCAATATGTAGACAGCAAAACGAAATCTTATAGAAACAAATTTCGGAATACAAAGAACGTGTTAACTCGTCTTCCCCGGTTAACAGGTTAATACTAACAACTCCTCGAGGAAGTATTCACTCAAAGTAACTCTTTATTCAAAACCGACTTCCCTATCACGTCCGTAAGTCGTTTCCTTTTCAGCCACTCCGTATAAAAAGCGAGTACAATTCCATTGGCGCTTATCGTAACTCGACATTAGACTGGGCCTAAGCGTCGTGGTAGAGCGCACGCGCGCAGGCGGCCCAAAATTTTCATTTAAAAGAGTGAAATGCTCCAGTGCACCGGGGCGATGTGTCGGCCCCTGAGATAAAGAACCGAGGCAACGAGTGCGTGTGAACAAACATTGAAGCCAAATTCTCCGGTATCAGTCGGGTCTGTTCCACGATGAAAAGAAGAATAAAAAAAAGAAAGAAATGAAAAAGGCCCCCCATTACCGCTGTTTCATCGGTCGCGGAAGAATTTTCAGCTGCGCGCACGGTACACAGCCAACTCGAGGACGAAGACGATCTCTCAGTGGCGCCACCACCTGTTTTGTGATTCATTAACTCACCGGCTTATCGGGATAAGGCAGACTTATCCGGGGCTCGAACCCGACACTGCGGCTAAACCCGATCTTATTCCAATGGCATGCCACCTATCCCCCGTTTCAGTTTCAGTCCCGCAGCCGGCAACTCTCCGTGTTGGAAGAGAGAGACCGCAGGTACATACCTACCCGCTCGGTTCCACTCTTCAACGAAATCGCGGACTTTTCTCCGTTTCGCGTCCGCCCGATCATACGACCCCTTCCGAACCGAACTGATCCGATTAATTCGACTCCTGTTTGGTAGTCTCCCGAGTTGATTAGTTAAGTGAATCAGGATTTCCGTCGACCTCGGCCAGTCGCCTTCGATCGTAACGCTTCCGTCTTGTACAGTGTTCAGAACAATTAGAGGATCATGGACTGCTGTCGCTCTGTTTATCGATACGACGTATAATCTTTGAAATGTTTTTCTTTTTTGTACAAATCTAACTGGGTGTTAATAATGTTAGTATTGTACGGAAACGATGTCAATTTAAGAAACCTATAGCACTTGATCTGTTTCCGTTTGTCTGGGTGTAACAGGACCGCCCACATTGGCGATACCCTAATTCTTTTGAGCAGTGTATTTGCAAAAAGATTATTCAGTTTCTTTTGGTACTTCGAGCTGTTTGTTTTCTTTTGTTGAGAATTGACTAGATAGATTTTGAGAGAAACTGTTGTTTTGGTGGGAAATAGTTTATCATCTCTGCTATGGTAGCGAATGTACCGACGACAGTTCGTAGTTCGCTAAACACTTGACTGTTTTGGGGAAAATGCCATAGGGATTCACTGTTGTGTAGTAATGGCACTTCTTTGCTGTATTTTTGGTTAAGATAGTCACTGAAAATGTATATGACGTATGGTTTTGAGTTATTTGAGAAAGTAACACTTGACTGACTTTAGGGAGGGTGTCATAGAAGGTCACTTTCCTTTATTTCCAAGGTACAGCGTTTCAAAATGTTTTACCAGAAGACATGTTCAGAATGGCCCCGTTGTGTATGAGTATATGTACGCAAGATTTACAGCAACACCTCATGAATTTCAAAATCGTGTCAGTTCCTTTAACATTTTCCAGTGTCCTTTATGACGACTAGACTGTGGATTTTGTACGTTTATGCAACGCAGGATTGTCTGAAGTTGGTTATAGTAAACAGTTCAATACAGGATTATCCGAAGTTAAATATAATAAACAATTCGATACAGTTCGTGTAGTTCTATGCATATTATGGAATTTAATGAAACCCTGAATAAGATCAGTTTCTTTCACAACAAGTTTCTGTTTGACTTCAGGTTCTCCAAACAATCTATATAGTGCATTGTTGGCTGCAGCCTAATAAAAGCTTGCTAACGTTTTATTCGAACATTTGAAATCCTGATACTTCTAAAGCTTGTACTTTTATTACACGCTTTCCTCGCTGTAATGAGAATGTCCTAAGCAATATCTCCTAGTATCATTCGCATCAATTGTTTTTTCAGGCAGCATAAAAGATCAGACCAACCGTTACCGTAAATTAGGATTATGACTTCTATAAGAGTACTTTCGATATAAGAAAATCTTAAAATCTCTTAAAATAAGATATATTCTTGTTAACATGTATATTAACCACGAGTCACTATATTTACACCAGTAGTGCATATTTTAACGTCAGAAACGAATTTTACTTAACCCTTACCTACAAATCACTTCTCTCACAAACGAATTTGAATTTTTCTTTCACAATCACCACCTAGTAGAGAATTTTTGAAGCTCAGGACGTTTTAATATCTTAAATTGACAGTAAAGAGCACATTATTTCCGAAACGATACCAAGAAATAACATTCAGTTGGTTATTCAATTTTTCACATAGTAATCGTAGGATTGTCATTTCTAAGACGAGTCGTCTGTAGTTAATTTATAAACTTCTTTCAGGCTTTATCTCATAATGAGATTTCGAAACGCGCGGATCGATGACAGGCCGTTTGTCCCGGGTCCAAATCCCAGCACCGATTTTCTCGTGAGCAGCACAGCGGAAAGGAACCCTTCGTAGAATCTGTTATCCCTTTCGGTCAATGCCAATATCCCAATATTTTGTCAACAGGGTGGCATACGGCCTGTACTGGCTTTCCGATCGAGCCCCTTGTAGTCATTAACTACCCCTTTATTATGGCCGAGAGGCCTCTGCGATCGAGCCTGGCAGATGCGCCAAAGTCAACCCTTGTTGCCTTCGTCTAATGGTGTTGACAAATTGCTCGGCTAGCCGCTAGGTCTCCCCAGGGTGAAAGCCACGGTAAAACTCTTCTGGCCGCAGACTCATTGGCATTTAGACGCGCGATCTTTCAGATCACTGCCCCGCCGAAATAAGACGTATTGCCGGCCCTTCCAGTCTCCGATCCGACACCCTTTGAATTATAACCCGTGCTGGGTAACTGGGAAATACGCTTTTAGAGTATGAACGTTGATAGTTCTGTTATTGGAAAGAATTTTTGCTAATTTTTTTATCTACAATTGTGTAAAATAAATAGGTGATTAGTGGATTGGAGATTTTATAATTCAACGTAGTGAATTATTTAATACAGTTTAATGAAGCTTTCATTTTGTTTGGAGCCTGTTAGAACCGTTAATAAAGGAAACAGATTTGTGTATACTTTCAGTTTCTGTCAAGAATGACCATTTGCAGTCTAGTGATCAGAGACTACTTTCATACACTGTGCAGGAATGTAACAAGAGTGCATAAGAAAGACAAATTTTCCGATTTATATTATATATTATGAAAGTATACAGAGTGTTCACGTATATGTAACATGTTTTAGGTTTTCCTTTAGTTTCTTAAAAATATCCTGAATATTAACATAAACTTTTACTCTGACTTTAGATAAAGTAAAAGCAAAAGTTTATTCACCAGTTGTTTCTATCATCTCGTGAAAGTTATAAATAATTTATTTGTGTATTCTTTGTTTTTCGTGTCGTCCCATTTATGAGTAACATCGAACATAAAATTCATATATTGAAATAATAGTCGACACAATAGTAACTGTGTTACATTCAAACTGACTTCCCAACTTGATATGTTTTTTTGAAATATCAATCAAAAAAGTGTATACGACAAATTAGATTTTTGAGGGGCTTTAGGGATGGTCGATAAATCGACAATTTTACAGTCGACCAGTATATCCGACGCATAGTACGAATATCATAGACTCGCCTGGGGATAGTTAAGTCGCCCGATGAGCCGGGCCATCAAGTCGATTTTCCGGCTCGAATTTCTCGATCACCGAGGCAATCGTGGCGGTCTCCTAAGCGCGACAGGGACCAAGCCGGTGGGATCAACATAGAAATGAACTGATTTCCTTCCCATTATCTCAGCTGCCGCGTGAAGGTACGAGAGCCCGAGTCTTGCCCCAGGAACGAGGTTTGTGTACTCAGTGGGTTCCGATTGAAGTGGGCTGGGTCTCGGTGTCGAGGGTCGTTTCGCCGTGGAAATTCCTGTGCGTGCCCGACGTGTGAGAACCGAGGGGCTTCCGAACGAAAGGAAACCATGGGACCCGTCGCGAACCTTGTTGAATTTGAAACTGTGTAATTCTAGAACTGCCTCGAAATACAGCAGGTTCCCGGAGAAATTATTTTCAGCAGAAACCTATTTTCCTTTATTATACGTCGCTGAAAATTACTGGAAAAACTATTGACACATTTAAAGCGGGGACTTCTACCGAAACGTAAAATACCGGTATTTTCGGTTGTACCTTCGCCCTTTTTAACCCTGTATAAGCCCTACCCTTACAGAAATCGAAAAAATACCGGTATTTACATCGGTTTCCGGTAATATATCTGAACTGTAGCTGATTTAATGTTACTGAATGTTACTTAATTTTTCGTCTTCATGAATCTCGAATTTCTTAATAACATTCATTGCAAAAGCGGTTTAATGTAATTAGGATATTTATTTTTTCATAATTTCATTGGTTCTTTATGGACATTTCTGTTAATTTTACCAATTGCATATGTTTCTTTGTATATTTAGAAAATAGTGATAGGTATGTAACGAGTGCTTAACACTAGAACTACCGAATCCGTCATGACAGATTGCAGATTTCTTATCGTACGATTACTGAAATTATAATACTATTTTGGTGGACTTCATAGTGATTTTTAATTCCTTGTAGATTTTATGTTATGCTATATTATGCTAAATTGTTCTGTAAATGGTGTATATTACTATATTTTACAATTTAATTTAGTATACATTCAATGCTGGTAATGCTAGTGTTAACTTTGTAAAACAATAGGTAAATGATTAAAAACTTGCAAGTGACAAAGTAGAAACTGAGGGGTGCGTATATAGTAGTATATATTGAACACTTAATAATTATAATTTTCGCAATTCATAATTTTCTGTAATTTTTGATAATTTCTATAATTTACTATAATCCATACAAAAATTTCGTCCATAATTTTCTGCCTCTGCTTTCACGAATACGGGAACTCCATAAAGGATCTCATAAAACGGTCCAACCCCGACAGAAACATATGTTTTATTTCGAGGACACCAGGAAACAGTGATAGGCCCTAATTAAATAACCTCCTGTAGGCCGCTGGGGGTTTTCCTAGGTAGTAGCGCCGAGCTTGTAAAACTCTCGTAAGACATTCTATCCGTAGACTTTTCCAAAACGCTTGTGACACGCGTGTTAAACTAGAATGACACGCCGCGTCTCAGATTACTTATCGGTTCCATGTGCTCGACCCCGTGTCAAGTTGAAACTAAACAAATTGGTTAACGAGCCATACCGAACCCTATCCATCGAATTGCACAGCCCTGACCCGCCGTACTGAATAAACAAACCGTGCTATTTGACTTGACACTTGTACAAGGGCGGCAAGTTCCCCGAAGAAAGCGAAACTTTTCGAAACGTACTTACACCAGTTTGTGGAACTCATAGATTTTCGAGTTTTTCTTTTCGTTTTTTTTTTTTTTTGAAAAGATAGAACAGTATTGATCAGTTAGCTCACAGATGTTTTTGTGCCTTTTTTGAATGAGATGATAATTGAAAAGGAGGATTAAAGAACTCCCTTACAAATACATTGATGAATAATATTACCTTACTGCCTAAATTCTATCCATCAGTTTTTCAAAAGAAAATACCGAGGCCTATACACCAGGGTAGAACAAAATAGAGGGGCATAATTTTTTTTATTTTTGGTGACATCTAATAGTGGACAGAATGTTTTGTATAATGGTAGTTGGGCTATCAAAATCTGAACTTGATCAACAAATCTTTTGAGGTGTCGCAGGTCACTCAAAAATCAATTGTTTTATTGATTGTATGAAATTTTCGTGACTTTTTCAGTAATTTGTAGGAACTTACTTTTTATTTTCAGCAAATAATTATTCTCACTATGTAGCTATAATTTTGAATGAAAGGGATTTGGGAGTAAACTAATAAAAACTATCATTTCGCAAGATTTCTTTATGTTCTCATATGAACATCATTATCTTACCTATTCTTTAAGAAATTTTAAGCATCTCTTTATATTAATTCTGATTTAAAAAGAAACATCGTTCTTTTTCCTTGAAACTATAAAAAAAGTTAGCAAATACACAATTTCAAAAATATGTTTAAAAAATCCAAAAATTAAAACTTCCAAGCCCTTGCGTCCCTCGAACATTTTTTTGACAAAAACTATCTTTTGCAGGTTTAATCTGGAGGACTAAAGGCAAGTTTTTTTTCACTATTAGAAAACAGTCACGTAATTTTGATTTTTCCACTCCACCCTACTATACACCCTGAGAAACTAACTACACAAACATTATTTACGAGCTCCAAAATCTAATCGACAAACGTAGCGTATGAATTGAATTCTCTTTTTTATAAAATTAAATCGCCTTTGCAGCAGCCCAATAATTAGATTGGAAAATTTATGAATTTCTGTGAAATACAATAGATAAAAGACAAAATTTTCATTAGATGTAACAAGTACTCTATTTTATTTGTAATCCAATAAGATATTTAAGGGAAGAAAGAAGTTCCTATTTTTGTTCTTGTCTTTATGCATTATAGTAGAGTTGAGTAGACTCCATATTCAGACACCCAGACACGTTAATATCCCAACGTTCCGTTATCCCAACAGTGTTTCCCCTGTGCTTTCCCCTGTTGCAAATACGTAGTGCTTACTTTCAATGTATACTTTCTTCCGTTCGATCGAATTCTACTCAATTACTTGCGTGAAAGAATTTCTATAATTCAGTAACCAAAAAGATACGGGTTCCATAAATATTTAAATAAACTATCAATTTTCTCGATTTCTATTTCAATAAACGAAGTTTAGTATCAGAAACGTGATTACTATTCGAAAATTTCTTTATCCGAACATTTATGTTTCCCTGTCAATTCGTATATGGAAGACGTTACTGTACTTTGCAGGCTGCCATTTTGCAGAAAAATCCGTAGTCCAACTAATAATTGACCACGTACCTGTCTTCACCGCCCCAAAAGGAGAAATTCCGTTTTTGACAGCAGGCGCACCAAAAATATCGTCGATCGAACAGCAGAGTTTTCGAATGTTTATAAATACTTTGAGGCTCGCACGAAATAAACTTCGGTCGTTGTCCCAATGACGCGCGGCGGCCGGTACGGTTGACTAATAAACGACTTCCTAAGGAAACCAAGGATTACGAGATTAAGAGCGGGGAGAGTCTGCGAGTTTCTCGCTGGGGATCGTAGAGCCAGCCTCTTGGGCCTCACAGGTGCTCCCGCCACGCGGTCGTACGCTGAACCCCTCGACGTGTTTCCTTTTCCGGGACGAAGGGGGGGGGGCTGGTGGTTCAGTAATTATCGGATGCGCGGCTGTGCTCGTTTGTCATTCGGAAATCGGTTCGATGAGGTCGCCACACACTTGGATACGTGATGCAGTTTGGCTTTTCGAAGGCGTGACCCGAACTCGAGACACGGATACAGGAAATGCGTGCGGTTATTGCCGTTGGGAAACGCTTGGGTGTCTTGTTGGAGGCGGATCCCTTGAAATTAACATCTTGATTTTCGAATATACACATCGGGTGAGAGTGATCTATTGGTGGGAAGTTTCGAGGTTGACGAAGCTTTTCGAAAGAGATGAGTTCGAATATGCAGTACGTTGCAAAGTTAACCCTCGTGCACTGTGCAGGTCAGTTTGATTCAAACCCAGATTTCAATCTGTACTTGTATTCTTTATCAGAGCAACTTGTGAATTAATTTGACACTAATAATTTTTATACACATGTATAATCATTAAGCGATATGTAAGTATTTCGTTAATTCAATTTTAGCTTCGACCAAGTTTAATTCAAAGAATAGTAATGCAATAATTTATTAAATAATGCACGTGCGTTAAGCGGTCAGACCGTGTTGGTACATTCTATCGGTAAAAACTTAGGAAAAATGGTATATAAATGTAGCATCGTAAATGCTTTTTCAAAGTTCAGGGGGAACTTTTGAACGTTAGGGCTGTAGTGAGAATATTAGTGTTTTATGTAGTTTGTCAAAGGTTATGTAATTGTAGGTTACATTCAGGTGTATCAATGAGTGGTTCAGCGTTTTATCAAACTCAATTCCATTGCCATGGACAGCATTCTACGCCATTTTAACCTAGCAAAAGATTAAGAAGATATTTTTAACTTAACCTATAATTATTATGTAATTGTGAAAATAGTATATTGGTGCACATAAGATTAGTATTTTACGTCTTCATTATTCGTTTAAATCGTATCTGTACTTACATATTGTAGGTATGTGATATTTAACGCGTGCTTATAGCGATGCTATTTTTCGCGCGTGGGGCAATTTGCATCTCTGTTTTTCCAAAGGAAAGAGATACTATCGACTGGTCAGCCCCTTGAGAGGGTGTTGGCCTTTCTTGAGATAGTGACTGCCAGTGTTACGTATTTTTTCAGTCGTTTTTATTTAATTGTTGTACTTAAACATACTTCTATTTTATATACTACAATTTACACATTATATATTTATGCATTAATTTACTTGGTATAATGGGCAAATTTCATCAAGATTTAAGACATGCTATCATTAAATCTAATTCCAATATCAATCACTTTTAATGATTTTAAACATTAAATCCACTGAGAACAGATATATCAGACAAATACTATCGATCTCTTAGTACAAAAATGACAAAAATATTTTCAAAGGTATGTATATTCAATTTTAACGTAAACTTCACGATTGTCAGGTTGTAAAAGATATCTATACGTTCTTTACAATGTGCGTCTACAAATTATTTTCATGACCTAATCAAATTCTTAGATTCACGAAGAAGCTCGAACACTTTTAATTAGCGTCATTTGTATTACAAATTAACGTTTTTGTTACGTAATGCAAACTTTTTTTTAAATCTCGTTCCATAACACTATCTTTTATCGACGATTTATGCGTTGTTGTGTGTCCGACAAAAAAAAAATGATTTAAACGGGTAATCGAATTGTTGCAAGTGTTCCTTTTTTTTTTAATTTCCCAGCCGACCGGGTATCCTGATGAATTCAATCTATCAGAGTTATAAAACCCGGGGGATTATAATCTGCGCTACTGCACCCCGTAATCTCCGATATAAAATTATCGATGGAGCGTTATTTCGGTCCTGCTTTCATTACCCCGGAAATTTTACTCGCGCGGCAATAAAGCCTGTACCAATATTCCGCGGCATCGATCAAGCGATATTTGGCGAGGACTGACATTTGCCCGCGGTCGATTTATTATTACCGTAATATTTTCTTTCCTAACACATTCATCTAATCGTTTTAATAACGAGGGACGTTAAAGTGAGATTCGCGAAGCTGTTCTCAGAGCCAATGAAGAATGGACGTAGTGTTCCACGGTGTTGGTTTTGGTATCGTTTACATTTCTTCAAACGTTCATGAATTTTATCCTGTAAATTAAGTACAGTGAATTGGAAGTATTTTTCAAATAGGTAATTTTAGGTTTGGAAGAGACATTTGTCTTGTAAGTTTTATCGCGTAAAGATAAAAATAATATCGACATTTACATTTTTCACGAAATTTATTAATCGAGATGCATATTCCCCTGAATAATATTAATGAAACAGTTTCTTTTTTAATTTGCTTGAATTCTTAAGGACGAATAAACCATATCAGATGATTGCGTAAAGAAGTGGCAGTCGCCATTATTACGATAAATAAGCGATGTTATTATGCAAAAAAGCTATTAAACGATTCACATTTCAATGGGAACTATGTAATTTCATTACATGTGGAATATACTCTTGATATTCAAATATATTCTCCTGCCGAAGGGATTAATTATACTACTATTACTTGATATTTAAATACATTCTCGTGCAAAAGGGATTAATTTAACTGTTCCTGATATAAATTGCAACGGTATTATTATAGTTACATAATTATGTTAATCTTATATTATCATACTAAATTGAGATTTGTACAATATTTACGGATTTCATGACGCAGTTGTTGTTGGCCGACGTTGCAGTATTATTAATAATTGCAGTGACAGTAGTAAATTTATAGAACACATTTTCTACTGTGACTAATACAAATAATATTTATAATAATAATTCACTAATAATTGCATCAGTACATAGGTATACTTGTTTTTACACTATAACCTAAGCTTTGTTTTTAACATTACTTAGATGAATGAGATTATACGTTTGTCATGATTATTTCCGTTATCATTATCACAAATATTAATATTATAATTCACAGTACAGTATACAAATTTTCGTTAAACAAATATTCTTTTCTCCTGCTGCCTGAAAATATACACTGTGGTATACTTAAAAGTATTATAAATAATTATAATGTTTGTTGCAAAGAATTACCAACTTTAAAAAATACAATAAATTTATATTCCCGTAACTGTGGATACACCATTAAATTCAAATCGATCTTTAGAGTGCGGATCATTATGCGAAATAACATTTTATAAAGTAATTTTCAAAGACAATTAAAAACAGAAACTTTTTTAGGGAGTTTATCGGATTCGGAATGAAATAAAAAAACATATTAAACTTAATGAAAATTTTGCCTTCCATTGCTTTTCACACATACGTACTTCTTTACGCTATAAACATCAAAACTGCAAGTCTAGTGATCTCACAAGCACCGCAATTTATGGCGTCACATAAAAAAAGTGTGACATGAAGAAATGTTTTATGCTTGACGGAATCTCGTCGATAATCGGCCGGGCAATGAGAAGCTGACACGCGGGCATGAATAAAATAACATGTGGTCTAAAAATTGTGGGTGTTTAGTGGACCGTGTCCCGACGTAACTCAACAACGTTGAAGAGGGTTGCCGAGGGTCGCTAAAATATCCGTGTCCCGCAGCTGCAACGCTCCTTCGAAAGTCACACGAAATTAGTCATTCCAGCAAAATTCTTGCACTTGACTCACAGCACGACTTCTGCAAATATAAGCGCCAACAGCTAATAAATGTGAGTTTCTCCGTCCAAATCGCGCGAAATTTATCGTTCGCGGAAAATTCATACGCAAACGCTTGATATTGAAAACAAATACACTTAGATACTGGCGAACATTAAGAAAGTTTAACACGACCTTTTATGAATTTGTACACGTAATTATTAGGTGTACCGATAAGTAAAACACTATTTTTTGTTTTAATACACTCGTAACATAGCTTAAGTTTAAAATATCTTTCTAACGTTTTCTTTCAAAATACGGGCGGACGTTGAAGAACAAGGACAAATATCACTACCATAGGCTTCTTCAATCAATCATTTCGTTTTTGTTGTCATTTTCTCCAAATTAAAGAACAACAAGATACAATGACGGGTGTACTCTTTGTCAAGTGTCACTTTAAATGAAAATAAATAAATGTTTTTGTCTACAGGATTGTACTTGTTGGCGTATTTTGTTATTGTGGAGTGTCCAATTTTTGAGAAACCAAAAGAAAGTAAAGTCTTCATATATGGCAGTAATTCGGGACTTCCGATTGCCAATTATAGAATACATTGGTAGGAGATTCATGATTGTGAAAACTCTCATATGTCTTGCCTTTGTCGGCCCGACGGTAACAAATTAAAAAAACATGATTAAATGAGGACGATTACACGGTTGATTGGTTGTGAGAAAAACTTCTTGTTAAGTTGGGACAGCGACTGCCATCTATAGAGTAGTCACGTAATTGACAACTATAGAGACTTTACCGTATACAGTAAATCCGCGATGAGTGTTCGAAGGCTCCTCGGCACTGAACATTAAATATTTCATAAACTAATGGCCATATGCGGCGGAAACAAATATTTCTAACAATAAATAAATAATTGACTTGAGAATTCCAAACTCTATCACTGTGCTAAACCTCATTAAAAAGTCAGCGTTACAGCTGGGGACGTCTCCTTGTCAGTGTCAAGGAGCCTTTGAACATTCATCGAAGATTTATTGTACCCTAGCACCACTTAATAAAAACAAGACAAAAATTCTAAATTCCTTACTAAATTTTGTATTTCATTATGTTGCACTTTAACCTTTTAAGGCCTGAATTATGTTATCGTTAATTTTGTACCGCAATGTTTTCAAGATACTTGAAAACTGTTTAAATATGGTTTTCTTCATCTTTTCGAATTTCTTTATTCGAGTAGCTAAATATGATGTCTCTGAGCGTTGACACCATTTTATAACCTCTCAGAAGCCCTCAAAGAAGTAGCAAATCTTTATAAGTCCTAACCAGGTTCTAAGCATATTGGTTTATGGTAGCATTTTATTGTAATATAAGTAGTACAACAAAGTACCGCCAGGAAATAAAGGGTTAACTCCTACCGCTGTATCATGGAAACGCGCAATACTTCTATCGTTCCAGAATCTAAAACTACTTGTATATCATGTACACACGTCTGACCTCAACCGATACATTAGTCTATGTCTCTACAGCTGACTATGTATTATCTTCTTCACCAAACCACGACTATTACTGCGCGAAGTCTCGCTTATCATACATAAGATTGCAAACTATTATACTAAAGGGCAATGCCAATTTATATTAATAAATAAATAAATAAATAAAAAACCTCGAAATAGGATTCCCCTGTAATTCACCGTCACGAGAATTGGTATCGATCGTTCCACAAAAATAATATCCAAATAAAAAAAAAATAAAAAGAAATCGAATTTCGGCTGAATTCTTTCGATTCCCGACGGGAATCGATGGGGTTTAGCCGAGTCGAAAACGAAGTGTCCTCGACGCTGTCTTCTTGGTCTCGACAGGGCGACGTCGCCGGCTTGCTCGCATGCACAGCCGGCCCCGTAAAATCCATGCGGATTAGCGGTCCACTAATATATCCCGCGGGTGTAAAAACGCGACGAAGCAGCTGAGATATTCGTTTCGTCGTGCTCGCTTCCCTCCTCTCCCCGCCCAACCGCCCTCTCGGCCACGGACGTAGCCGGTTTGTCTTTGGCATAAAATAACTCGAAGCTCGCGGGGGGAAAAGTAATAAATTTGTGAGTTACAACCATGTCCCCGACGGCCCTCTAGTTACCATCCCTTGTTTCTTTCCTTTCTTTATTTCTTCGCCAAACCGTCTGTCCCTCCCCACCCCTAGACCGATTCTTTTTCCGTGTGAGAAAACACGCGACGAAACCGATATGGAACGGGAGAACCGGTTTTTTCCGCGAAAGAGATTCTCTTCGTGTTCATTTTCATCGAGATTGAGATGTTCGAAAATGTTGATGGAGTTCCAGGGATACATGATCTATGGGAAAATTTAGGGATATCTGACCGACGAGTTTTGTCTTTCGCCAGCACGTTTGCGGAGGATATCGCTGCTCGTTGGGCATCGATTCGGGTCTACCTTGAACAAGATAGACGCTATCCCCGGATCTTAGGATTAGAATGGTAAATATTTATAATTCTAAAGGCTTGTGATAGACTCTGGTGCACGTTCATGGCTCGGGAATGTGGTACGGCGTAGTGTGTTGAGTGTTAGAAGGATGCAGGAATGGTATATTTTGAAAATATTGTGGGGATGATTCGTAGGAATGACCTAAAGTTTTGGATCTAATCTTGGAATATACCTGCTTTTTCTGTCACACAGTATACATACTTTCCTTGGATATTAATACATGCACATAGATACTACATAATAATTTTACGTTAATTGGGAAACGTAAGACTAGTACTGGTAATTTTTTGTTAGTAGGTACATCAGGATAAAACCTTCCAACATATCGTTGGTTTGCTAGAAGAGTGGCACATTTAAAAAATTGTTAATTTTGAGATATCAGCAACAATTAACTCTAAAAGTAAGCTATTTTTATCTGAAAGAGATTTTATATAATTTTATTTTAAAATTTATTATTTAACAAGAACAATATCACAATTCAAAATAGGGTTATTAAAACCCTTTCTTTAAATAGTAAGCAATACATGTACATTATAAAGAATACACATATGATTAGACACCCTCAATACCCCAAGATTAATAGCTAAATTGTAAAAGAAAAAGAATTTTTTATTGCTAAATGGTAGAGTAATTAATAATTCTTGACCACAAGAAATTTCAAATCCATTTCCTGAAGAATTTACTTTCCTTAGTTGTGTCAGTCTTTTAGCAAACAAACTATGTATATGTCGGTTAAGGTATCTATATAAGATGAATTGAATTTGTGCTGAGGAAAGTAAGGTGGGTGATATGGGATATCTTGGTACAGTGTACTCACAGATTAATAGTTTAATGAGAATTAATTTACTTAAATGTACTAATTACTTAAAGGTAAAGATTATTTGTTTTATTTTAATACATATACACATCACAAAAGTTTCTTAAATAAATGCAGGTTCTTTGAAATGAAAAAGAAATGTAATAATTTGAATTCATATGATTAATATTCTTTAACAGTATACATTCTGCAGGGTTTATCCGTATGGATATACATATAGTGCACTGACTAAGCTTTCGAATGATATTGGAACGATTCATTAAAAAATAACAATTCATAGTAATATAAATGGAAACGGAAGCAGATCATAGTTCTTTTAAATAACTCAAAATTGACCAGAATACGTAAGAATACTCTCAAATAAAGATTACAACTTGTCGCTACAAATGCGAGAAAAATATTTTATTTTTCAAAAAGACGCAAAACACCCATACATATTTCTTTACACCTGGAATATTTCTTTCCTATACATGGATATGGAACAATTCGCCAGTATTAGGGGGTTAATTCCTTCTATCGTTACTTTGGCGTAAAACGTTCCTTTCAACTTTTGAGCAACGTGTATTTTCGTTAGAGTCTACTAGAGAATCGGGGATCAACGCGTGATCTTCTTGGTAAACGAAGATCACGGAATATCTCCGAAACCACTGACCAGTACGAGTGTCGAATGTTTGACAGGCGGCGGGGGAGGGTGGCGATGGTTCTTGGTCACAATCCGCCCTTCAAGGATCTTCCGCTTTCTCTGGTATCGTGTATTATAACTCTGCCCACGAATCCACGGGCAGAGAAACGGTACAACCGTCAGACGATACGACGTCTTAAGCCTCCGAGAACTCTGCAGGGGATCCCGGTGGGAACTACATTCGAGGTTATATCGGACAAAATAGGAAAGCGTCGTAACGGCCGTGCCCTTTTCCCCGAACGTTCGATGCGTTCGACACGACCTTTGTGTCGACGTTCCGCGGACTTAAAATCTTGTTTTAGTGTCGAATTCATTTTTATGAAAATTTCATACGGAGTACCCTCGAGAATATCCCACTTTTATCTCCGAAGTTTCTCCTTATCCTCTGCGAAACAAACTTTTGATGATGCTTCTCTGCGTGTTTTATTCGTTGCAATAAAAATGTTTTATTCGTTCGATGAAATGTTCGTTTGGCTTACTCGTTGAATACGAAATTGGGGAATATACTCTGATTTTTGACTGGACTACGGATGTTATTATCTGATTGTAGGAAAATGGAACGATTGTTTATTCTTAATATAAACAAATAGTTTATTCTTTTATCTTAATATAACAAGTGTTTTATTCTTAATATAAACAAATAGTCATTTATTGAACTTCGATGTAAAGAATGGTAATTAGATTGCAATCATACAATTGATCCTACTGCTCGCTTCAGATTCCTATCTTCTACATAAGTGCAGTGGACTGTCCTACGTAATTTACAAAAATGTGAATTACCCGGGAACTTATACCCTCTTTTAAGTGTCTAGTTACCTTCAACACTAAACTTCATTAAAACGTATTGAAATGATTAACGTATTACATTACGTATATGTATTAATATTTTCCCTAAATTCCGAAAACCTGTGACCTACTCATAATAGAACCACGAGAAATATACTTTATTCGATCAATTATTTCTTCTACAGTGAAAATATGGAAG
Source organism: Dufourea novaeangliae (assembly GCF_001272555.1). Taxonomy (NCBI): domain Eukaryota; kingdom Metazoa; phylum Arthropoda; class Insecta; order Hymenoptera; family Halictidae; genus Dufourea; species Dufourea novaeangliae. The sequence continues at coordinate 1,536,592 of NW_015373886.1, read as the reverse complement.
TTAACAAATCTTCGTAAATGGCTCGTTCACGTCTGCCTCCAATTTTGGATACCAGGACTGTGTTTGCATTCTTAAAACATAAAACTAAAACTTTTTCCATAAGAAAGTTTTAGTGAAGTCAAGTGTTCATTACCCCTAAATTCTTGATACATACAGATTCCTCTTGATTATTGTCCCGAACTCGGGTCCATACCGAGACAATAATCTTATAGGGAGAAATGCTTCAGACGTTCGTAAATTCGTTTTTTGCCCAATTCCCCCCCCCCCCCCCCCCAGTTAAACGGACAACGCCTGGACAATAATCGTGTAGACCAAGCCAGACGATAATCGATAGGAGTCTGTAATACGTTATTTTGTTAACATCTCTCATCTCACGGGCTTACACTTGGTTAGCACATACTTATCGTAATTCTTTTTTTAATTTTTCGATTTTATATTAAATAACATTTCCGAAAGAGCTGAATCTCAGGCGAATGGGGATAGCGTTAGCGCGGTTTCCAGTAGCGGGATATTGAAACGTGAAAGATGGCGTCCTATAAATTTCGCCCGGTCGAGTAGGTCGCTTAAATATCGTGTGTCGCATCAGGATGAAGATTATAAGATTAACTGTAATCTTGAAATAATACACAGGCGTCGGAACGAGGAAGTTCCACGCGTTGTGACGCCCCAGTTTCATCAAAACAGCAACGAGAAATACATTTTTAGTGTGTGTCGGCCACGGAAAAGCGTTCTGTTTGCTCGTTAACGTATAAATTTCACGCCTCGGATGCCCGATATGCACAGGATTACAAAAATATTTACGATCCACGGAGAATAGAAGCAACGAAGTTGTAATTGTGACGAAAGTCTTCTACTATTTATTATTGTGACGTATGATTGTGTTATTTTAGGAACTCGAATCCCGAATCTGTCGAATCCACGGATCGAAAAAATAAACACGAAGTTTTCTTCAGTGATTCCAATATTCCCGGAATATTCTTTTTTTTTTTAAACGCGGTACATTGTATTTGTATCCACGAGCGAAAAGAAACAGCGTAAAGTTCCGAGAAATCGCAGCGATATATTCGATTTGTCTTTGAAAGCAGCGTGAAATAGTGTGGTTCGTTCTCGATTCGTCTCACTTGCATAAGATCGAATACATTCTTTTACGAAAAAACAAATTGTAGTCGATAGTGTCTAAAGCGTAGTGTTGGAATTGGAGGCAAGAAAATATTCATTAAATATTTATTGAATGATAAATAACATAATAATAATGGAGGATTTGCATGGCAATTGAAGATGCGCATACTTGCACATTGACTCCCATATTTATTTAAAATAGCAATCTATCATATCAGGAATGTTCGTTTTCTTCGTATATAACTTATTAAAATGTGTAGTTTCCTGTAGGTTTCTACGCTTATTATTATAATTATACTATTACTAAATTTAAACTTATGCATTACATAACTATAAAATTTAAATAACAATTCTACATTTAAACAAGCCAAAAATGATTACTAGAAAGTAATATTTATTACCTCCAAGTTCAATATCTTACAAAGTAATTTATACTAAGAATGCGAAAATCCGAAAAGAACTCTATAATTCCAAACATGTTACACATTTCAGCACTGTCCTGTAAATTATCTTTTACCGGCACACCGTATATCCGCTACTGAATTTCCCGGGCGAGTGACATTTATTTTCAGTTCTTAGGAAGTCAATCCTATAAGTTACAACAATTATTTTTCAACACCAATTGAATATCTAGTTAACTTCCCTTGCGAGAGTTGCCTTTCCAGTGTAAAGGGTTGACAGTAACGTGAACGCATCGACAAGTTGCGACATATCATCGACATTGCTGGTCACCTCCCGCTGTCTAAACGTTTACTTACGTCCTGTAACGCCGCTTGCATTCTTCGGTTACGTGCATCCGTGACAAATTGCACGGAGTCCATCCTCGTAGCTGCAGACAGTTGTTTGCCGGGGGAGGCATTGCCGATAACGCGCGACATCACCGCGCTCGGTTTCTCCTCCGGGACCTGGCCCCGGCAAACAAACCACTCTGGCCACCCTCTTCAGCCTGGTGGGTAGCTTATCCTCGTATGGCCATTCGTAGCTCTTTGCACGTGTCCCCCCCCCCCTTCTTGGTTAGCCGACCAAATAGGTAACTGATCTGTTTGCCCGTCGTAGATTAAGAAACTATTCTGCGCGGTTTATTTAAGGCCAGGCATTATCGGCGAAATCGGAATTACTTATGCCCGAAAAGCCCACCAATGGCGAGAGCACTCGAGACCGATAAGTGGTATCGGATGAGACGAATCGTTTGGCACCGCGTGCAACATTGGTCACCGTTAATAGTTAACATTTTAGATACTATACGCCACTATAGTAACCCTCCTCTAAGTGACATTTTTTAACGATACGCCACTACAGTAAATCCTCGATGAGTGATCGACGACTCTTCGACACTGAACATTAAATATTTCATAAACTAATTGTTATATGCGGCGGAAACAGATATCATTGGCTTCTGAATTCCATGCTCTATCACTGTGCTACACCTCTTTAAAAAGTTAGCGTTACACCTAGGGACCTCGCCTTGGTAGTGCCGAGGAGCCTCCGAAGACTCATTGAGGATTTACTGTTTAGTAACTTACTTGTTTATCTCGTGTGTTGAAAATCGTGTACATTATTTATTTTTGCTACATAATGGAAATAATCAAACACCGTTCGCTGTATGTACTATGTATGTAAGATCGTTTACGTGCTGTCCCCGACGAAGCTATCACTACAGTATTATTGTACTATTGTATTTCTAAATTAGTTCAGGGGTGCTATAAACGCAGGAGATACTCATTTTATTCTTCTGTGAGGCCGTATATAAGTAACATCGGTTTATTACACCTTTGTCTTATTGATTAATGGACAAATTTCATTTACTTATTAAATAATTTAGGATGAAACTTTTTCTAGAAAAATATGTTTTTTCTACCTGTGGAAATTACTCACACCTCGATGTAATAAATACAAATTCGAAACACGTCCTGCCTTTTCTGTTATTAGGTAAAAATAGTGTGACATTTAGTTACTGAATAATAGAAAATTAAAATTTCCTAATGAGTGTCTTTGTTGTTACACATTTGACTTAAAAAATTTCTTCATAGAATTGTATTGCAACATTTAATTACAGAAACAGCGCTATTATCCAGCAATAATCTTGAAAAATAAAACACCTTCAGATTGCCTTGATGTCACTTGATATCGATAAGGACTCGCAGTGTACAATGGCGGACGAGCTTATTCGAATGATGAAGAATCCCAAGTGTGCTTTGATAATTCAATTGCTTTCACGTTAACTCATTGGAAGTTCAAAGTAAATTTTCACACTGTCTTTAAATCACACCGAATGACCGCAGATAAATCTACAGCCTCGGTACAAAAACACCTTCACCCGTTGTACTACAACGTTAATAATTCACCCTCAACACGTCCCGAAGCTGATCGTTCAACGGTTTCTTCACCATCCGTTGGAAACATACGTGAACAAATTCTCACATTGTCTTTAAATCACAACCGGTGGCACCAGACAAATCAACAGTCACCATAAAAACATTATCATTCATCGTACTGCACATTAATAATTCGCCCCCAACGCTGGAACCCCAAAAACACATGTAAAACATCAGCACACCGGGACATTCGTCACATCGAGTCTGACGCAACACTATCGTTTCACCATAACCTAACTTTCCTCGTCGACCAGCCAACTATGTCTCAAACGGTCAAATCATTTCCCCCTGTCGATCCAGTCTCGGACAATTATTTATCCGCACTAGTATTCCAGCGGGACGAAAACGAAGGAGAGAAAAAAAAAGAGGAGGAGGGCATCCTCGACTTCGACGCGTAGTCGAGAATAGGGCTCCATGGGTGCCGGCTGTCAGTGGCAGAGGGGGGATGGCGGCGGGGGTAAACGGAGAAGTTAATCGGCCTCGGTCGTTTAGTTTCGCTCCGTTTAGTTATATTTGGTTTCCACGGGGGCGGCAAAGAGGAGGGACGTGGTTCACAATTAGTCGGCGCGTAACTCTGGGCTGATTTAGTGGCGTGCCGCCGGCTACGAGGCGGCGAGGACGACGCGCGTGTCACTCTTCCAGGATGCTCTTGCCAAATGTGTTACGACCTGACCGCGTATGTCAGCCGCATCTTTACACGCGCGGCTGCTCGTGATAATCGGCGATGACTATAACTCACGAGTGACGAATGGGCCGCGAATTTCTTTACTGTAGTCGGTGAATATTCGATCGTATTAGAACATAATAAGGTTTAGATTCTAATAATGTTTGCGAAATTATACTAACACGAGAACGGAGGAACGGTCGAGGAAAGTGTGTGTATAATTGAGGTGCTTTTTGGCAAAATGGTGAATTGAGTAAATTGCAATGGAAGTTTCAGCTAGCTTGCGGATCAAATCTGCACGATTCAACAATATATTGCTATAACGATAAACATACATTTGCTGCCCTAACCTCTAATGGTGTAATATGAAACGAAATTTGGAAGATCTCTAGACATGTTCCAGTTGATCGAAAATGATTTACCAAAACGGGACCCAACAGAAGGTTTCTCTTCCAGAACGCTCCTTGATTGTGTTTAATTGTACATTGATGTTGCGCTGAGTTCAAAAATTGAAATTACACGCAGAACGACTTGTTTAAAGACTCAGTTTATCTTTCGGAGGAAACCAAAGATCTGTAATGTTTTATTAGTATTCAGAATTACTTCCTAATATATTGTGATATTTTTACCCAACAGACGAGTCAGGAAGATATTTTTAATTTACCCTCATCGCTTTGTAGCGATACGTGTTGGTCACTTAATATTCAGTTAGTAATGAATAATGTTATGAATAATATTAAGTTCTAATATAGAAATAAAATATATATAATACAGTAGAACGCTGATTATTCGCACTAAAGGAGAACTAAGGGAAACAAATCAGATCGGGTAAAATTTAATATACAAATATGGATGTTTATTGCATGAAAAGATCGGGCAATAGCATAAATAAATATTTAAAAATTTTGTTCACCAAGAATAGAAAACGTTATATGTCTACAATTTTATGTTTTGAATTATCTTCACGTATGTCTAGTCCAGTGTATCATATTGTCAATTAAGACATAATTTACTTTAAAGTCGTTTAAGAGTAATGGACAGTATGTTTCCCCGTGCTTCTTGCAAACTATGTAATTAAGATGATCGACGTTTCCGATAATTGGTGTTCTACTGTAATATAATTTAGCCATTTGTGTACTTTGTGTTCGAAAAAATACTTCATAAACAGGCCGAAAATGGATGACCGTTCGTACGAATGTTTACGTTTCCGAAGGAAGTGGCGGGAAAAATTTAAAAGGCGATACTCCGAAAAGTATGGCGGGCAACTACGTGATATTTAGAATCGTCGGTACGACGAATAAATTCAGCTCCAGTGACTCGGACAGCTTTCGCGAGTAAATCGAGAAAACCTTCCGATTAAAAGAAAAAATAGACGAAATTCCCGTGGGCGCGTAAACTTTCTTTCTCGCCCACGTGTCTCTTGTCGACCGCGGTCGGATCTTAGAACTTCGGATCTATTGCGACATTACTCGCGCATGACACGATATCGGGCAAAATTGTTGTCTCGAAGTAAATATTTTCCGTAGATCCCCGTGACAAACGTGGCGTGTCCGACTAGATTCCTCGAAACATCTTTGAAGCAAATAAAACATTGTAATATATAAATCTTGACGTAAAGATCGACAGTAATAGTTATTAGACATCCTTCGAACCGAAAATAACCAAATACAATTTAAACGATTGTGAACAATACTATAATATTAGGTTGCTGCCTAAATTCTGTTCATCGATTTTGCGAACGATAGAAAGTCTCCTACATCCAGAGAAACTGATCATTCACGTATAATTTCAAAGACATAAAATATATTGGATAAGCATGGTATAATAATAGAATACAAACTTTTCTTTAGAAAATGAAATTACTACGTAATGTATCGTAGAAACGTTCTTGACAATTGCAACAGCCTAATGTAATGAAGCAAAAGTCAACCATAAGGTGTTTGAACTTGACCTGAACACGATTTTTTATTGTTTACAAAATTTCATACCTGGTTGGACGAAGAAATTATTAAGCAAACCCCTGGAATCCCTGTCATAACCACAATGTTGAAAAACAGAATTCAGTCATGTAAATTGACTGAGAAAAAAATGGAACGTTGCATTAACGCAACAATTTGTCTTTAATTGTTTAATAATTATTTGAGATAGTTCAGATGTAGTAAACGTAAGAATAATAGTCAATTCTCTTCGAAATTCCAGTTTAAATCTGCCGGCACCGAATACATATTCCAACAGACAATGGCGTCTGGGTCGGGTCAGACCCGTGGAATGTTTACTTATAGGTACTTAAAGTAGAATGCAGATTATCAGAAATGTCAGTTATCCCAAATACCGATTATCGGAATGTAGAACGAGACACAATTTATATTTAATTATTTAAATAAACATTAGTTTTAAAAAAGCAACGAAAAGACATTGTCCATTACTCTTAAGCGAATTTAAAATTAATTATGCAAAGTTTTACTTGATATTACAATATATACCGGATTTGGAATACGTAAAGATAATCCAAGATACACAATTGTAGACGAAGATGATATTATTTTATCTACTCTAATTCAAGCACATTATCGATAAAGCTGAAGAAACGGTCGTTAGGTGCCTTTTAACCCTCATCCATCCCTCATTTTCCCAATTTATTTTTTCTCTCGACAAATTGACTCAGTGGTAAAACATTAATATAATGAAAAGATAAATAGTTAAATTTGCAAATTCTTTAAAAGGAGTCACTGAGTCTCAGTTAAATTTACCTACACATGAGAGAATAGTGTCATTTGTTAGAAAAAAAATGTGTCCAATTGTCACAAAGGACAGATGAGGGTCAAATGATTGTTTGTGTTATTATGCGATTCTCCATGAAATAAACATTCATCTTTCCAAATTACATTATTTTTAATCGCTCCATGATACACACTGAACTTCAGTTCTCCTGGATCGATTATCCGAAGAACTGCTTATCCAAACGGATTTGTCTCCCTACTAACTCAGATAATCGGCGTCCTACTGTATATCTTAACCCTTCAAGTAGTTACCGGGTCCGTTTGAACCCGAGTGCTTAAAAGCCGTATCTAACTAATCGATTTGTAAATATAATTTAAGCTAGAACTTGTCTCAAAGAAAGTTGCCAAAGAAGTTCATATTTAATCATATAAAAAAAGGAGGTGTTTTTAATGCTCATGTTCGAAAGTTATGTTTAAAAAGAAGAAAGAACAAGGTTTCAAACGAACCCAGACACCACAGTCTCTACGAACATTAAAAACGTCCGTACTCCGAGCTTTAAACAAACTTTCCATCGCCAGTACAATTAATTTATTTTAATGGAATAGGTAATTCCTGCCGTCGTTAACATTAGGTATACGGGACGCGTCATTTTGACGCATTTCGAATTTGACGAGATCATAAATTGTGTATTAAATAAAATAAGTTATTTTATAAAGAAAATCTGCGGTTTCGTTGACGCGTGTCCGTAGAGGTAGGTATAATATAAATGTCCGTAAACCTAGTGTTAAATATCGAAAGTCAAACGGAAAGCTTATAAACTGTCTTTCTATACCTAGGTCCGAAAGGACCCACGAATTATTGGTATCGGTGGTTAATAACGAAAATAAGTTAGTGAATAGTGAAGTTTGAGGTGAGCTTGGACGATGTTGCAAGAGGGTACGATGCGTTTTACAGTATGGGCACAGGGCGACTTCCGGGACGAGACGAACGAGGGTTTGGCGAGGCTCGATTCGACGGGTCACGGAGCTCACACCCCCGGCGGCAGCAACCCCAGTAAACAGGGCGCGACAAACACGGCACCCTCCGGTGGATTTTCCACCGCGCCGCCCAGATCTCGCACGAACACGACGCACAGGCCGGATATCCGAAAAGGTACGCCTTCGCCACTTTACGAACAACTTTTCTATCGCCCCCATTCATCCCCTATATTTCCTTTGTCTGTAATACGTTCGCTCCAAGAGTTTCTGCTGGCTGAAAGTTAGTTACAGTACCGGACAAACACCTTTTGCTGTATCACAGTAGGACCTCGATTATCGGAACGAATAGGGAGACAAAAGTGTTCGGATAACAGAATTTTCGGAAAATAGAACGATAAATTTTATCGCGTGACATTTCATATATTTTAAGTATAATGATAGAACTGGACGAAAATGGGATACGTTGTATAAAATTTTATTGGTCCCGTATTTTTTTAGCCTCTATATTGTATAAAGTTTTTAACACTTGTGATTCTGTAGACTTGCATTCCCATTGTTGAACCATATATTGTTTCGAGGGCATTATAGCGGTACTTGTGATTGCGTAGAATGTTAGATCCATACTGAATTATTGTGAAGAGATTTTGTATGGATCGTTACATAGATAGGAGGAACATACAGGGTGTTAACCTTAGATTACGAAAGTGTCGTCAAAATTACGATTTCAAAATACAAAATTGTTAGATAGCTTATATGTCGTGCATATAATATTAACGTTTGTCCTGGCTGAGTTCTTTAATTGTTTAAATTATTTTTTAAAGTTCTTACAAAGTGTAATTGTTCCAAAGGTTTGTACCAAAAGGTCAATGAAAATATTATTTCTTCACGTTACACAGGGTTTGCTTCAAGTAGCAAATTTTATAAAAGTTTCGTAATAACGTAATTCACAGTGACGTATTGTAATCTAGGGTTAATAAAAATGTGGGATACTTTCACAGGGTGGATTCTAAATGCAAAACTAATTTTAAGACGAAAATCAAGAATGACGAAATTGCGTTCACGGTTTCGTTTCCGAGTTATTAATTGTTGAAAATACGTCTAACTCGAATTGGTTTCATTCATTTCATTTTATTTCATGCATTAGTTTCACTGAGTTATCGATCGATCCCATGTATCAACTGTGGGCTGTTCAAGTAGTATAACCCATCAGCTTAGACGCATTTCATACTTACCATATTTTCAACAATTAATAACTGGAAAATGAAGCCTTGAACGTACTTTCACCATTCTTGAGTTTCGTCTTAGTTTGGCGTGTAAAATCCACCCCGTCACTGTGTCCAACATTTTTATTAACACCCTGTATATTTCGCCAAAATTTAAGACTAACGACTTTGGGCTGAAAGTTAAAGTTCCTTTAGAATTTAGATGATTTAATCAGCAAGACATCACGAACGAAATAAAAGACATGTTAATATCGTGTAATTAATTGTCTCGAAAATGAAAATTAATACGTACACCCTATTGTATGATAATTGACAAAGATCCTAAACGTATCGTGAATTTTAACTTACCTCTTTATTTTACGTGGACTACATTTTGTTTGAATTTCGTTGGAACCTTTCTATCGAGTTATTACACGTTTTCCTAATTTTTTTAATAATTTCTAAGGTAAATAAAAACTCTTATTTATTATATTTAATTTATTATTATTATATGTTATTATATCTCTGTTATCGTTATATCTTCCGAATCGAATAGTGCTACTTACATTTCCATTATTCTTTCGTAAACAGATAAACATTAAATAGTTCTAAAAGAAACTCGATGTATTCACCAATAGTAGGTACTCAAATATTCACTGCATAGTGACAATCAACATCTGCAACACGATTAATTATCATACTTAATACATGGTTTGATTGAAACCCGTTAGCAACGAAATATATTGTGTTAAAGCGTATCAGGACAAAAATACGATTCTCTTTTCTATAATCACGCTTTGTGGATCGTCTTATAGTCACGTCGTCACCTCCACCATAACCTAGTGCTAGCTGACAGTGGGCGGGTCTTGCGTCAATCTCGCCAATTCCGATAAAGAGAGATAGTGACCATCGACTGAGACACGACAGAACCGAGTCGCTAGCCAAGGAAACGGTCACAAAATTCTATTCCTCGTTCTCTATGTATAACCACGTCGCTAGTCCCGACCAGTCCAAGAGTAGAAACCGAATTATTCTGCATATTAAAGCATTTTGTCAACGATTACTTTGAGCTTTCAATGGTCAAAACGCGACAATTAATTAGCGCGTTCTGCTTCAGTTTCAGTGATAAATTCTTGATTTGTTATTTCAATCGAACGAGTTAAACATGATTAAGTATCAAATTTCAAAGTGTCTAATAACACTTAAATGGTAAGTTAAATTGTGTAATATATAATACAATACAGTATAATGCAATATAAAGTACATAAAGAATTAAAAGTTAACATAAAGTCCGTTGGAAATGACTCTAGGATTTCAGTAATTGTAAAATAGAAAATCTGAAATCCGTCATTTTAACGGGTTCGGTAGTTCTAGTGTTAATTCCTTGAGTTTCTGTATGACGACTATTAATCGTAAGGATTTCAAAGGACAGACTAGTGGCACCTATCCACCGGTTATAGTACAAAGACTCTTGCAAGAGCTATGGAATTCGGAGGCGTAGAAATTTCTCATGATCATCCAGGATTCTCTCTGGCCCGTGATATCAAATGATAATAGAGAGTGTCGTCGGGTGCACCGGACGAAAGGCGAGGAAAATGCTGCCGTCGTCGTTTGTTTGCACGTTTGTTCGGCACTTAGCTCGACGCTCTCGCAGCCGCCCCCAAATCCCCGCAAATTGAAATATCTCTCCGAGTCTTACTCCGGGCCTGGTTAACAACAAACCCCGGGGACGGATCTCACTTCACTCGTTGTAATCCCGAGACGAGGGCGAAGCCTCTCGTGGCTCCTTACGCGAGTCCAGCACGTTCCTGGATTTAAAATTCCTCATTGTCTAACTGCTTCTTTCCAGACGCTTGTAATAAACAAACGAAACAAATTATTAAGAAGGACAATTTCGATAAACGTTTCGGATGTGGTACCGAAAAGGTTCAGCTTCCGATTGTCATGAAACCGAGTTGGGAGAAATGTAATCTAATTACAAAATCTAAATCGCATTTACAATATAGTTGCATTGCAATCACGGGACAATTACAATTATATTGTAATTTTACAAATACATTGTAATTTTTATTGTATTACATTGTAATTGTGATTTGTGTTAGGTCTCCATAGGTTAGGTAATTAGGTTACATTTTGCCTAACTATGTCGTGAAACTTGGTAAAATCGTCGCAAATATATACTCACAAATGAACATATCGATCATTTGCTGTAACAATTACATAACTCAAAATTTTCAGTGCTTAAGTTGTTAGTATAGAAAAACTGTTATAGAAAATGTCAACTTGTATTCAGACAACACAGATCCTTCAAGGTTTTTCGAAAAAATACTGAATTTGCACCAAAAAAATAGTGGATTATTTACATATAAATAACGCTCAAAAATGATTGTGGTTGTTTGAAGTTCGTGCGACGAAATTTCCCGAATTTTTTCCAGTGACGAACATTCACAAGTACCGATACTGTGCCTTTCTAAATTCTCATAAACGATTCGAACATACACACATTATCAAGCCTCGACACTATTTTCGATGTACTTGATCCCACCGTTGGCTAATACTAAATAAATTGAAACACGGCGATAGAGGAATGATCTCCGGGCGGAGCGTTCGTCGGTATCAGTGCTGCGACCTTATGCCCGTTATGCGCCTCTGCAAACAGAGTAGGGTCGTTCGGCCTAAAAGATAGTTAGCGGCATCATCAGACGCAGTGATAGCGGTAGTCTTTGAAAATTAAGGCAATCGATCACACGGCTGTCAATGGGAGCAAGGGTAGCTCTGGCGATTTGCTGCCATGGAATTAGGGGGCGGATTGCCCTCACCTGTCACTGTCGTGACAAACATATTCGTGTTACTTACCTACTACTTACTAGGCGATTACGATTCCATACGCAGAATCGGTCATGTTGATAAACATTGTCACGTAACCTTCGCGGTCTTACGGAAATCTTTGCTCGCATCGACAAACCATTTTCAAGAAACAAAGTGATATTATTCGTTAATTATTAGGTTTACGGCTAATAAAGGTCAGTACTTTTTTACTCAAAATTTAACGCTCTTCGATATTTTGGCATAAAAAATATAGCATTCCATTAAAAAAAAACAAAGTTGTCCTTCAAATCACCGATACGCCTCCCTTAACAAAAAAAAAATATGCATTACATAATGTATCTCTCCAAACCATACAATTTTTTTATAACAAATGTTTTCATACAATGTATACTTTAGAAGTTATTCAGGGTGAACAAGTTGCATAGACCACCCTGTATATGATTCACAAGAACATTTTCACATATTGAAACCTTTGAATCTCATTTTTCATTCGTTGCCGTTTTACAACATTTTTGCTTTTATCAAAGTTATATGTAACAGTTCCCATTATAATGTTATTATATGTAATAAGACCCTATTTTTCTTACTTCCGATCAATAAACCCTTTTGAAATATTTGAAAGAAATTAGTGTTTTGTAAGTTTTTATTATATTTGTAATGATACCCAACACTTGAATTCCATCAAATGTAAGAATTTTTGTGACGAAGAACCCAATAATGTCCTATTTTACCGATAAGCTTTTAAATGCACATTAAAATTTGTGCCATGCGATCTGTACAAGACTCGAAGAAACTGTTATATACTCACATATATAAAAATATACACGATACTAATATTTTATTTCGTAATTTAGAATATATAGCCATAGATATAGCAACAGTGGAAATGCAAGGGTCAACTATTTAACTGTATTAGAAATCTAACTTTTTAGACATCTGTGATTATTAAATAGTCAAATAATAAAACATTCCTCTCTATGAACGTTAAATTCTACGTACAATGCGCGCATAGAACAGGAATGTTTATTCGCCCGGTGAAATAATAATCTCTGTTGGGCCATGTTTGCATACAGTAAGCGTTACCGTTTTCGTAGAGAATGTGATATCGTAACACGTTTCAGGTGTTCGGACACCGACAGAGGTGAAACACGAACTGGGTGCCGGCGGAGGGGTGGTTTCTCCCGCGGGTATTGCTGGCGTGAACGACGCGGACGATAAGGACGGGAAAAAGAACAAACGGCAAAGGCGGCAGAGGACGCATTTCACGTCGCACCAGCTCCACGAGCTGGAGGGTTTCTTCACGAGAAACCGGTATCCGGACATGCCGACGAGGGAAGAGATAGGTCAGTATCTCCGCCTTCAAGAATCACGAGTCAGGGTAAGTAACAACATTTCAACAATTATGTCTTGTATCTTTAAAAAACCTGATAGCGGATCCCCCTAGGATGCATGATAAGAGGAATGAGAAAACGATCAGGAATTCCAGAATTTTATGTTGGCGATTAATGTAGGAGAAGAATAGGTTATTGAACATGAAGTGGCCGATTTTATTGATGACTCGACTTTACTTTAATTTTATAAATGAGAATTAACCTTTAACTACAGACCATTCGTCTGAGAGATGATTTTTTGTTACAATGAAATCTTAAGCCCTTTCAAGGTCCATTGGTGTAACATGTCAGGTACAAAAATAGAAACTTTGTTACATACAGTGCCACTCAGAATTATTCGAACGATATGTCTTTTGGAGTTAACATTTGGAGAAACATATCGTCGTTCTAGTTCTTAATTGTTCTATGTCCACTAGCCTTTGGACTGAGAAAACTGAGTTTAAAGTTTATGAAGTTTAATATTATGGAAGCAGGAAAGTAGTGAAATAATCAAATGTACTATAAGTATTTGGAGATACGACCATTAAGAAAAAAAAACTTTCAAAATTTCGAAGTTAGGACTTAAAAGAATATTTGTTGTTCCCTAGGTTGAATTTTTCTTTATATTATGGTGACTTTATATTTTTTGGACCAGTGAGACGCACGTAGATTGATGATTAGACTGCTGATTTTATGCATTTATAGCTTATAGGTCTCTGTGAAATATAATAACGGCCAACATTTTCGTTAAATGCAACGAGTTTTCTGTTTTCTTTTGAGCTCAATAAGATACTTATAGGAAGAAATAAATTCCTACTATTGTTTTTGTCTTTATGAACAACTTTGTAACATGTAAACTAATAGACCGTCTTGTGACTACTATAAACAGTTTGGGATTTTCCGTTAATTTCGTACTCGCTAACCACAATGTTCTAGAGGAAAGTAGTTTCAGAATTTATTTGTTCAATCGTACCAAAATACTTTTATAACCAGATACAGCAAGTGTTAGAATTGACAGATAATGTGTAGGTACTGAACACAATAAGGTGTTATTTCCGCTAAAATATATTTGGAGCTTGAACTTTCATTCTTATTTTAATAGAACGAAAAATTTGGAATTAATTTCTGGAATGTCTAATGGAAACATTATTATTAAATTTTAATAATAGCCTATCTTTACATATGGTTCTAATTAATTTGATCCTCTTCACACCTCCCTTTTTAACATTATTATCTGTAAAAAAACAGCGTTTAAAATTTCTTGCTACTTCTTTCCGAATTACAATTCCTGCAAGAGATCATAATGTAAATCGTTTAACGTCATGCATCCTAGGGTTAATCTGAACCAAAATCAACTTTTGCTTCCTGAAATGTGCAACTCACAAGTAATAACTGCATCGATAATAACTTGATAACTGATATTAAAGTACGATTCATTTAAATATTCAATATCTAACAAACTATTGATCAAAGGATATTTCAACACTGATAACAAGGTATTCCCAAAGTACCACATTTCGTTACACACTTCTTCAAGTAAATACTGTCTATGATTGGAATTGGTTCGAAAACGTTCGAACAGATTTTCACGTTTCCGGTTTATCGGAAGTAATCACGGTGACTTTTTCTACCAAGAATCGCGTCGACTAAAGTTACCGACCTCGGTCAATCCAAGCTAAATGACTCAGGGCTGGCATCGTGACTAATTGGTGTGGATCAAATAAACGTGCAAAATGAATCGACGTTTGCTGTCAGACACTAAAATTCTTCTTTTTTTTTTTACGTCGAAACGCACCGCTATCGCGTTCCTCCCGTGTTATCGTCCGATCAAACCTCTATCGATCATACTTTTGATTCTGGACAAACAATTTCGCGGCAACGGAAACGTTACTATCTATTTTAATCACGATATATCGCGTCCGCGTTGCAAATGACTCGCCAAACGTGCATGTTATTCGGAGCGTTCCGCGTCGCCCGGGCTTCAATCCGAGCAAGTTCGATTCGAGTCGATCGAAGCAGCAACAGAAGCCTACAATGGATGCATTGATGCCATAAAATATCGATTACAAAGCCAACAATTCATGCTTTTCCTGCCTTGATACCTCGAGGTCTCGTGTTTACGGACATAGTCACGCCGGAAAATGCCACTTCTGCTAACGGACGTTAACAACTTTATGGAAATTCTCTTGAAATTTAGTGACGGTGATCGTTCTTAACAATTTTCTCGAGAAAGTAGTCGTGTGAGAACAAAATACAGAAATTATTTTCATGGTTGGATTACGAAATCAGGGATATTATTCTATTGTTAGAGAATGTTACAGAAAATTTATCAATAATTATTATTAGATTGTCACATATCAAAATCACTGATTTTATTAACAAAAATTTTCAGTGTTAGTTTTAAGGTTATAATCTATGCTTCTCATTAACGTACATTTATTTTATCGGTTTTTATATTCTGATTTCGAGATAATACGTTAAAAAGTCGCACGGTTTCGAATGAAATTAACAAGACATCAAAGGATTATTTTCTGTTTTTTTTTCATTACAAAGTGTACCATACAAAATATAATGATTAGGCGAATTACTGCGAATATTTATATGATTTTAATAGTAAAGCCAACAAATTTTAAAAGACTGAAGATAAGTTTATAACGTAATATATTAATCTAATAGATTTTTGTACGAATGTTCGGAGTAGTAATGGATAGGGTTGTTCTAACGGTTAGAACTGGTATGGCAGAGGGCAGGCGCGAGCGGGGTCACGTGGGATTGCGCAGAGCTCACAACCGGAAGCTTTGCGCCGGTAAGCCCTCCTGGATTTATAGAACCACACCAGAGCATGGCACGGTGTTCCCGCCACGGGTGCTACACGCCATGTACCAAAATGCTGCAGATCCCGACTATCGCGAAACCACGGATGAGTCCGCGAATCGTAACGTTCCCACAGTGGCGCTCTTCGACATTTTTTCCTTTTACTTGATTTTACTAATACCGGCTCGGTGCCGTGTATTTTAGGACGGGGTGATCGTGTGGAATTAATGCTCGCTCCTATACCGGCTCATTTCGCGGCTTATTGGTACTGTTACTGTCTGGTTTGTTGATTTTGTTAGCTTGAGGGAAAGTACATGATTGGCCAGCTTTCATAGCGCCATAGATCTATGCAAGGTAGCCTGTGTATATGTTTCAATTAGAGCTCTTACTATCCAAATATCCGAGTACAGTAGACTTACATTAAAGTAGCGGTGCGGGGCTCTCGAGGCGGGTTTTTCCTGGAAACGTTACTTTAACGTGAGCCAATGGGCATGCAGGATCTTGTGGAAGTTCGGTCGATCCACCAATTGGATCAGAACTTTGGTTATAGATGGCGACCGATAGTGGAGTGCGCGCACGTGTGTGAATAATGCGTGTGAGCTGGGGCGTTCCTACGGCTACTTTAATTACTATATAGCGGTTTTTTATGCAAAATAAAAATTCTAAAGTAATTTATAAAGACAGGAGCAATTGTAAAAATTTATTTTTCTGCTTAAGCATCTTATTGGGTTCAGAATAAAATAGAAAATTCGTTGGATCCGATGAAAGTTTTGTTTTTTATTGTATTTCACAGAGCTCTGTAGGCTATAAATGCATAAAATTCGCATAATAATCGTCCCTGATGCGAACCAGTATGGTTGTTCAACTCGTTGAACCGTGATGTCATTCTTCGGTCGAAATTTCTGCGTTATACGAACTTCGAGATACTAAAATTTACGGGGCGCGATTGCGCCGCATTTAGTCAGTTCTAGTCATTGCGTTACGCTTAATTAATCCCGCTGCAACATTTAATGCTCGCCGATAAATGCGTCAAAGCTTATCTATTTTGTCCGCGGATTTACCCGGAATTCCGGATAAAACCTGAACGGCGATTCAACCAGTGTACACAGTGAATCGTTCGAATCGGAAAAGTCCGATCTTTCTTTCGACAAATGCTGACATTGAGTCCACGTTCCCTTTCGTGATTATCTAGACAATTATTCAAAGGATTCTACTGTATTTATGAAACATGATAAGATTTGTATTGTCATTAATTGCGGAAAAAAGGTATTATGTTATTTAGAATTTGATTTTATTGAGATTTCTTGTCTTTTGTACAACCATGTCAGATAACATGTGTACACTTGTGTCTCTAAGTATCGAGGCTCTTGTCAAATGTGATGATTTAAGAGCTTCATCAATTTAATAATGATTTAAAACATCATTACTGAAGTGATGAAGTTTTTGAATAAGTTTTACCTATGACATGTTAGAGTTTAATGCAGTACATATACTGGTGCTCAGATACTTATGAATGAGAGTATGTATTGTGAAGTAGCGTTTTATCAAAAATAAAAACGTTATCTGTGATTATAATTTTTTATACATTGTAAAAACGTTCCAAAACTCATAATGCATCTCTATGTTTGAGTCCTCAATATTTTGAGGAATGAGGTCGTATCTGAGAAATGAACAAAACTCGATTCTTACAAAAATGCAAATTTCATATTCTTTTTTTACAAATTCGCGTAAATGAATGTAATATTCTTATATAGCATATACATATAGTGTCCAGTATGGGTCACGTGTGACCCGGCTATAGGCTTTTACGTCTGTTATGCAAGGGTTAAACCACAGTATAAAACACTTAAATATTGTTTCTGTTTGCAAAAAAACAGTAATATTCGAGAAAAGTTGCGTCCATTTTTGCTACCAACGCACACAATTCTACCCATACTTCAAGTTAAACTTACAACGTCGGTTTCTTTTAACGTACATTCATTTAACAAGTTTTAACATACTTCAAGTTAAACTTACAAACACGGTTTCTGCAGTGTCCATTCCATGTTCATCCACTGCATGTTCCATTCGTCAGTACCTACCCGCCATACTCTCGTGGAACTCAACTTCCGGTTCACTGCGGCTCCGTAGTCTGCGTCAACATAGCCAGGAGTGACCCGGAGTAGCACATAGTCTGGCTGCAGGAGATATTGAGACTGCAAAATCTAGACAATACAGGAAATCCTCGATGAGTGTTCGTTGGCCCCTTGGCACTGAACATCAAATATTTCATAAACTAATGGCCATATCGGACTGAAACAAATATCTGGCTTCAGAATTCCAAGCTCTATCACTGTGCTAAACCTCATTAAAAAGTCAGCATTACACTTGGGAACCTCTCCTTATAAGTGTGAAGAAGCCTTCGTACACTTATCGAGGATTTACTGTATATGTCCCCTCACGAACAAACTCGACTTCGGCTAGGGGAAAAGGTGGCGTAAGTGAAGGGCCTCCTACCGCTTGATAAATTCTTTCCAAATACGGAAATAAATATTAAACTAAATGTTAATTTGACGTACACTTCAATAACTCCCGAGACCAAGTGGTAGGAAGCCTTTTCACTACGCCACCTTTTCCCCTAACGGAAAAAGGGGACGTCTGTAACATAAAAACGCTATCCCTGGTAACTTTGGTTGAAACAAAAGACCGCACAATCACTATTCCGCGGGCAAATTCGATTTTCGCGTTCACGGTTTCCTATCAATTCACGAGTCAAGCCATGTGGTCCTACCAGCGAATAAAAGAGCCGTACGCATCATAGGAAAAAGGATATGCCCGAGAAACTTAAAAGATAGGTTAGGACGGCTGAAGCGCGCCGAAAGAGAGCTAGACAGAAGTGTAGGGACCGCACGGGTGGCATAGAGCGAGAGGGAAGAGCACACCGGGAGGGAAGCCTAGGTACAGTTATCTGCAAAGAGGCAGGCGTATGTTTCGGTCGGTGGCAGCAGAGCGCGGCTGTCCGAGATAATCCGCCGGTGATTAAGACCATAAATCCATCCGCGGATTAGTATGGTTGCATCGCATACCGCGCGGTGGCGTCGCTGTATGAGACTCTCTCTGCGTGTTTGTTCTCTCTCTCTCTCTCTCTCTCTCTCTCTCTCCATCGGAGCCCTCTACCGGGTGCATTGTCTCTGTCTCTGTCTGGCTTGGTCGGCTCTGGATCGGGTTCTCTCTTCCCCCACCGTGGCGCTAGCTCTGTCGCGACGGACACACGTCGTTGATCCGTGTTGGTATATCCTCTGGAGAGTGGGTTCGCCGCACGAGGGAGGACCTAGGGCCAGGGGGGCAAGTTACATACATACATGTAATGTGTGCAGCGAGAGGGTGGAGAACAGTGTGTGTATGTGAGAGGAAGAGAGATAGAAATAGGCCGAGCTTACACGCTATGGGAATGGGAAATGGGACGCCGCGGAATATAGGTGGACACTAACCGGTATGAGAGTGAGGATTACCGAGTGTCATCCGTATTCGGCCGGGTTAGCGGCTGTCAGCGGCCAATGCCATCGCTATATATCAATTATTACCTTTGCCATTGCACCGGCTGGTTGCATTTCGATGCACGCGTTGTGCCGCACTGCACTGCGGTCGCTCGGTGCATATCTCTTCCGTAGGCCGATTTGCATCTACTATGTGAACGGTGGTGTCTCTCCTCTCTTTGTCCCTTACTCGCCTCTGTTCACGTTGCTTTTCTATCTCTCTGCCTGGCTAATCTTTTTCCACGCCGGTCCGCTCTCCCTCCAGCATTCCAGTTACGCGGATTTAACGTCGGAACCGCGCGTTGCTGGCAGCCACGCGTGCACTTGCCAGCTCGTAAGTTCTCGTGTGCACAAAGGCTCAGCCCCGGCTGTCTTCGGGATTTTAGCCCGGCGAGAACGCGCGTTTATGAAGCTTCGGCGGGCCGGGTAAAGGACTGGGAATTAACGGGACCCCGCGCTGATTGAGCCCGCGACGACGACGTGGATAAATATGTATCTGTTTCAAACACGTTTACATGTTCAAATGATTTACGTAAACTGACTTGTGCATTCACGTTTACGCAAACGAATCGCTGCGTCTAAACACATGCTTACGTGTTCAAATATAATTTACGCAAACTGACTTGTGCCTTCACATTCGTGCAAGCGAATCGTTGCGTTTAAATGGAAGCTAACGCTCCTGGCAAATAATTACCATTACAGTAATTTCTCCATGAGTGCGACGAACTCGTGTCAGTTTCGGGACATTTGTGGCAAGGTAGAAAGGTTTTCAGCCCCTCATAAATTTGTTTTTTTTGTACGAAGCCCCGGGCCTTTGCTTAGCTTCTGTTTACTCTGTTTTGATTGGATCTAGACGGGCACCCCCCAGTGGTGGGAATAACGCCGTTGCTCGTGTCGCATTCATTGAGAAATCACTGTACTTTCGTTATTATTTAACGAGCGTCGTCGTGTAAAATAAAATTGTGTGGCTTTTTTTATTACATTTTTTTTATTCCGCAGTATCCAAACTAATACAGATGGCCCTCATTAGGCTAGAAAATATTGCATTTATTTCGATGCAAATGGCGCCTAACCTGTTAATTGTAATGCCTAACATTGTAATTATAGTCTGTTCTTTATGTGTATATAAAATACACAAGTAGACTGAACGTGTAATGGACAAGTTAGTTTACGCAAATTATTTGAACATGTAAACAGGTCTTCACGGTGATACGTGGGATTCGGATGGATACGCGAATGGAGGCTTTTGTTTAATGCAGGGGTCGTCTTCGGGATTTTTGTCTCGGCGTTCGAATCCTCTCCGCTTTTACCGGATTAGATTTTGTGTGCAACGCGTCTCTGCAATTGAAAATTTGCATAAGAAGATCGATGTTTGGAATGAATTTGTATTCTGTAGGTTAAATTGCTTCTGGACTTGGTGTGTACAAGAAAATTGCCACTTCGAGGAAGTGAAGTGTACTAATCGGAAAAGTTGTGAATTATCTTCTTTGAAAGTATAAGAAAGTTTATTTTTTCCGTGATTAATTAGATCATTGTTTACCAGCAGAATTGGCAAATTCTGTTACTACGCCCGATACGAAGGTTTTGGAACATATTATATTACTTAACACGTTGACCGCCACGGGGAAAAAGGCTGTACGTAGCCAGACACCCTTTATTTCGTTTTTTAAGTCATAAATCGTCGAAAATATATGCGTTTAGTTAATAGAGGCTGTTGGTCTTGTTTTAAATTATACTGCGATATTAATTTTTACACAATATCTCTTAACGATATTTAAATAATCCAGCCTCTTTGCAATGTAGTCACCCATATTTAGGTGACGTGGTAGTCAAAGCGTTAATGTTAAACTGCTGGAGCAAAAACAATTTATTCTCTTAATCGCATTAATAGAAAGGGGTCGGAAAATCTTATTCGCGAAGTAAGAACTCTAATTAAAAAATAGTTAACAAGAAATATTGGGTTCATCAGGCATACAATAAGAATAAATTTTTATAGTAAAATATTATTTAAATATTACTTGACCGTTTTTTTCCCGGAATTTCGCTAATCATGTCACAATTAGCCATAGAATACAATAATATTAGATTTGAAAATTGTCTTTCTCTTAAAAAGCTGAAGTATCCTTCACTTACGAACGAACAATATTATAAAATACGTTTATGAAAATTCTTCCAGCGATTCGGTTACACCATATATTAATCGCACAATAACATTTTATAAATATTTTTACTTTATTGTTCGCTTGTCGACAATTTCTGTATTTTTTAAGGCGGGACGAAAGGAAGAACCAGCGTTACCGTTCGCTAAATCGCGTGTTTTCGCGCACGCAACAGGGATCAGAAGTCAAATACCGGGATTTTAAGCCGAACGCATTCATTCATGAAACGATATGACGGTTCTATCGGAGATTTCGAGTTTCAGCGAAACGGTGGCGAACCGGGCGGCACTGTAAATCGCACGCGAAGTTAATACCGCTGCGGACGGGGCTGGAAAACGTCGAAGGCCGGTACGCGTGATCTGCGATATTCCGTCGGTGGATTACCGGGGCTGAATATTAACCTTTTACGGTGAATTGTGGCCCCGAAGTAACGGATCGAATTTTCAGATTTATTTCCAATAACGCTGTCTACGGGATCTCCGTGAAATAACGCGTTGCTTTATAAATTACACATTTGACGTGTATTAAAACGGCGACAGAATAAATATTGATTTCACGAATATTGTAATGTCACAGAAGTTATGGACATATTTTACGTTTGGAGTTCAGAAATAAGTTCTAACACTTATAATTATTATTAATCCTAGAATTGTTTATATTTTAGGTATATTTTCCTTTTGGTTAAGCATTATTTCGCAGCTGTTTTAATTGCTTAATGCACTCTAAGATTCCAGGCTAATTTTTTACTAGTTTTGGCACTGTTTTAGAGAATTATCCGAACTGTAAATAATTTCAAATCAGATTTTCTCATATTTTTCATAAATGCATCGAAGGAAAAGATGGATCTTGGAGAAATATTCCTTACTAGAATTTCTTCCTTAGTGTCGAGTTGTCGAAGTTACGAAGTAGTTTCGAATCGATTTGTATTTTAAAAAATTGTCATACTTGTACGAAGAAAAATGATTCTATTTTTTTGACTAAACATTTATTTTTTCATATGATTCTCTTTGTAAAATTAGTAGAAGTAATTCATATTTTTTATTTCATTTGCATTCTTTTTTTACATTTCTGGTTAATGTATTTTCTGCCTTTGAATTATTAAATGTATTTTTATTATTATCTATTTAAACTATAAACTATTATACAAGAATTCTATTTTCTTAGCATTGTAAAAATAAAGAATTATTGGTTTTATATCCTCGCAAAATATATCGACTGCTATTTATATGACGTATTTAATTAGTCAGGTGTGTTTATCTTGTAAAATAATAATCAGATAACCGTTTCATGGATGTATGCAAGATGGCAGTGTTGATATAATTTACAATAGATAAACCGTAAAGAGGGGCACGACTACAATGTAAATTAATGTATCATCACTGTGCAATTGATTCATATCTCTAGCTGAAATACAAAGTTCAACATTACGTTGAGTAGTTGATAATTGTAGCTAATCAATTCGACTTCCGGTAACAACTGTGAGCTTGCATATTCTCATTTATCGCGTAGATGTCGACACGGTTCGGTTTCAAAAATTCACAATCGCCACGGTACATTTGCATAATAATTTCGTCTGTCGAAATTTGCTTTTAGATTTATTAAAACATTCAGTGAAATCGTTGTATTTTTCATTGCCCAACTTTGGAAACTTATAATCTCATAATAGGTAAACATTGTATGATTATTCCTTTCCTAATGTCGATCGTCAAATTGCTGATCATTAACATCGAAATTACTACTTTTGAATCTTCTAAATCCAATAAATATTACATTTACCCGTATATAGGGTAAACCAACCAGTGAACGACCGCATTATTGAATTTATGGACGGCTACGATTAATACCTGAATGTATTTATTTGTAACAACAAAACAGCTGTTGAAATTGCAATTACATTTATTTTTCTTGAAATTTTTATAAAAATAATTACTTATTCTTATCGTGAATTTAAAAACATATATAAAGTGTAAAACATGTAAAAGCCCAGTAAATGATTGCTACATTTCTGAAATATTTTTAATAAGAATTGTACTTATTAATGTTTGCTTCAAACGGTAAACTGAAGATATGGAATATTAAAAGTGCAACTACAGACCATTTATAAACATTTCATAATTTTTAAATTAATGAAAATGAATTTACACGGGAATGCAGTCAATTAGTGGTCGGTTTACCCTACAATATCATCGGTATGGCATAAAGTAAAAAAACTTTTTCCAAAATCTAACCAAAATCACTTATAACTACCAAATCGTAAAACATAACACAAAACCGCCCAGGTCTTACTTTTCCCTACCATACAATCGTTTCTAAAGCACTTTGTATCGTGTCAAAACTATTAAAAAAAAATAACATCTCACGAGGCTGTGGAAAATTCAGTGAAACAATAGAAAACCGAAAAAAAAACAAACATATAGTTTTAACGTCTCGAGTGTAATCTCATAAATTCTATCATCGCATAGGCGCGTTCGAGCCAATCTTTTAAAACGATCGTGGTAACGAGACGAGGAACAGGTTCCAAATGTTTGGAAAAAAAAGCGATAGGAAACGAAAGAAAAAAGAAGGAGAAACGATGAGAGAGAGGAGAGCACTTTCAATTCGATGGTAATCGATAGGATTGGGCCGTGGCGCGAAGCGCAATGAGCCGTACAACTATTTATAAATTACAAAGGAACGGTGGAGAGGCACGAGAGCTAGCCGGTACGGCATTAAAAATCACGTGTTCCGCTTGAGCTCATAATCTCGTATAATCTTTTGCAAAGTTGTTAATACTCGCGGCTTACGGGTGTTAATTTAATATCCATACAGGTACGCCGACATTGAATATCCGAATCCCACTGGTGAAAGAGAGACACCCCCACCCACTCTCGCCTACCGCCACTGCGCCTGGCTCATATGCCGTTTGTATCGTTCAGCGTTGGCCCTCTGGGCCACTTTAATACAAACGATAATACTCGTTCTCCTCGTTTCATGGTCCCTCCCCCAACTCCTCCTGCACCTACAGTTTTTGCGCCACGGCCGTCAAGAATTTGTTTATTCTGTCTGATCACGGTTTTTCGCCGTTAATCGTTTTATCGATTCATAACGATCATTGGTACTCGAAGCAATAACCACGATATCCAAATTCCGAAATTACCCAATATTCTGACCACCAAACAATTTATTCTGAATTAAAATACCATGTTACACAAGAAGTAATCCGGAATAGTTTCTACAAGAATCTAGTGTTTTCACATTAACCCTCTACTAACACAAATTGCATTATGCAACAACTCCTTATGCGTTACATTAACTTACATTATCTTTAGTGTAATTAAACTCCTCTATACCAAAGGAAAATTGAAAAAATCCGACCCAACCATAGATCATTTTATTAAGTGTACCAATAAGTAATCCACTATACATATTTTGTCAAATACTTGTCCTCATTCTCCAATATTCACCGCCACTTTGAAATAAGAAAATGGTAAAAAAGTATTTTAAATTTAAAATGTTTGACCATTTTATTAAATAGAAAGAGTGGATTACTTTTTGGTACACCTAATACATTACACTTGAATAATAAACGAAACCGAAATGATTAAATCAGCGAATTCGGCTAATGAACTTTATTATAGCGTCGTTAGCTTGCGAAACAGTAATGTCAAAGTCAAAAGGTTCAATAACGAGCGGTGTATTTTATCGAGACTGCGATATAAAAATTATATCCGTGCCTCTAAAGACTCAGTCAAAAATCAAACAAACATTGAACACACCGCCGTGTTTCTCCACTTTGTCCCTTTTTTTTATAAGATCGTAAAGTGAATTTAGATCGGTCCACGTTAGAGGCTTTTGATGGCTTCGCCTATTCTCAATTACGTGAAAATGGTTGTGGAACGTTCGCGAAACCGTATCTCGCGGAGTCACATTCCGGAAAATTGTTTCGCCGTCTTGGCGGTGATCCAGCCCGACGTGAAAGTCCCTCACGTTGTCCGCAAGATCTTGAGATTTCCGGGAGTGTCACGTGACTCCTCGAGCAGATGGACTTCTCATTATATCTGATTAATCAACTCTCTTTCTCTCTCTTCGGTTGTGAAAATGCTTAACGCTAGAACTACCAGCGCTGAATGTGTACTAAAACAATTTTTATAATACAGTAACATACATAATATATGTATAATACAATCTAGTATAATATAAAATTTACAGTAAACGAAAAGTTAACATAAATCCCTCCAAAAAACACTATTATAATTTCACGAATCTTAAATTACAAAATCTGCAAAGCGCCATTTTGACAGATTTGGTAGTCCTAGTGTTAATACTTATTAACACATTGTTGACCGTACACTGCGAATCGAATTGAGCCTCAGTATCCTCACATTTTCACTATACAGGGTGCCCGAAAATAGTTGTAAGTCCTTGAAAGAGGTGATTCCTGGGGTGATTTGAAACAATTTTTTCCTTGGCGAAAAAGTTCTCCGAGCCTTTGTTAACGAGATATTAACGAATAACCCCGACCAATCAGAGCGCGATTTTGCCGGCTGAGCACCTGCAGTAACGTTAGCTTACGCGCTACCGCGGGAGCTCAGTCAACGCTCTGATTGGTCGGGGGTTTTTGTTAATATCTCGTTAATAAAGCTTCGCAGAACTTTTTCGCTAAGAAAAAAGTTGTTTGAAATCACCCCAGGAATTACCCCTTTCAAAGACTTACATCTATTTTGGGACACCCTGTAAATGAAATCTTGTATGAAAAATCGGTTTTGCACGCACAAGATGTGATTTCTTGCTTCGCGTCTTCAGTGTCTGGTAACTGAATAACGCCGATTCATGTCTCCTGTCGACAAGGTGTTAAGATCGTCTGGACCACATTAATACTTCTCTAATCAAGCATTACTTTATCGTGAATAATTTCCCAGATACAAAAGGAATTCTATTCTCATGGCAAGTTTAACATTTACTCTAAATCTGAAATATTAATACCAACGAAATAGAATGTCACTTCAACTCAAAGAAAATGAATTGTATACAGTGAGAGTCAAAAGTGAGTATACACTTTCAACGTATGGGATTCATTCGTATTTATTTCTCTCACTTTAGAATTTAACATTTCGCATAGATGCTCTATTATAAGATTGAAAGTGTTTTCCAGCAAACAATTTTTCACCACCTTTGCTGTATACATATTTTGGGTCATGAACTCCCAGTAAATAACCCATGCTGAATTTGATTTTGAAATATTTAAAAATCCAAATCTGTCCATAGTACTATGAATAAAAACCAACTGCCCTAAATCAGAGGTTCCTAGGCTGCCCGAAAATTATAATAGTACATTATAATAGTAACCTCACCATGTTAACCAATAATAGTACATTCACCATGTTTATCCTGAAAACGTTAAAAAAAATCATACCCAACTGTTTTAATACCAAGGTCAATAGCAAGATGCTACAGAAGTATTACCACGAACCTCACGTTTTCTAAGGTGTACACTTAGTTTTGACTCTCACTGTAGATGTTCATTAAATCCAGTTTGAAAATGTTATCGCGTCGCTGACTCGATGTTATAAGGCAAGTAGTTAAGACGATTTACTTTGATATCCAGTCGCGTCGGTCCGATTCGCACGCAGCCGCATATTCATAGCAATCCTCGAGGATATGGACGCGCATGCGCGGCCAAGTGGACACACACATTTACGGAAATACGATACACGAGTACGAAGAACTACATAGCTCCCTCTACGTCGGAACGTGGCCATTCTCCCTGATCCATCTCGCCATTATAGTGAGATTTATGAAGACGGTGCCCGCTGGAAACTGAGACTGCTGGTCCAGAAATGAGTATGAGGAGGGACAAACAGGGTGAAAAAAGGAGTCGCGGAAAAATGGGAAAAGGTACCATGTACACGCAGGAAAAGAAAGAAAAAGGATGCAAGAATGCATAACGGGACGAAGTCGGTGGCCAATGTCGAAAAAAACGTCGCGGAGCGAATGGTTGGGACAAAGAGGATTTATGCTGGCAGCCATGATATCTGTCTACTGGTGCTTGTCCCTTCTCGCTTAAAAAAACGTTACTTTCTGTGAGGTCGTCAGTTTTCTGTGATGAATTGTTGCAAAATCATTTTTGGGATATCTTGTAAGTAGACTGCGGATGTTTATGCAAATATAGATTTTTGTGGAGTAAGGTTTACAGATTGGAGTCTAATACAAACGTGTTTCCTTTATTAATGTTTACATATTGTTTGAGAGGAAGGAAAAATCTAGGCGAATTTGATTAAGAATTTATGTGCATTGAGTTTTAGACAATCGTGTATGCGATATACCTATGTATAAAACCCGCAGACTACTTAGATAAGACGATGATTAACTATGAATGTTTATACAAATCGCAACTGAATGCATTTATAGAAGTTTATATAATTTGATACGATTGTTTCTGACGGAACGCTAATTAATCGGGGGGAAATTAAAAAAAGTGTTCCTCGGTGTTTTAAGTAATAAAAATTTTAAATTGTATAAATCGAAATTTAGAACAGTTGATTTTTCACGTGTAAATCAGTATTACGCCAAAAACTGTTATTATCAACGGTTTTGTTATTAAATCGCATATAAAACAAAAACGTTCATGACCTTCGTCAATTTGTTGTCTCAAGAACTGATAAGAAATGCAATTCCGGGAGACTTCGTACGAAACAAAGTTCACGGTTACACAGAAATACATTTTTTATCAATACGCTTGTATGTGTTTATATAATAGCTTAAGTGAACAATTGAAACGCAAGCCAGAATTTCTAGAACCGAACTTCTACAATTAGTGGAAGTAAATTTTCGTTTAATCCGAATTTTCGCAAATCGGTCAACTAAACATCTGTAATCAATTGAAAATGTTTCTCTTCTGAATTCACTTTATTTTACTCAGAAATTCTCATCCACACAGTTATATTAACTTCCGATTACACATGGATATTTTAGAGACCGTAAATTATATTACAATTATAAAAAGAGTACGTAATTACGCACGGATAACACTAGAACTACCAGCATTGAATTTATACTAAATTAAATTGTATAATATAGTAATATACGTAATATATAGTACGATATATCATAATATAGTATAACATAAAATGTATAGCGAATTAAAAGCAAACATAAATTCTGCCAAAAGCACTGTTAGAATTTCAATAATCGTAAAATAAGAAATCTGCAGTACGTCATTTTGACGGGTTTTGTAGTTCTAGTGTTAACATTAGCACCGGTGAACTGTCAATATTGACCCTTACGTGTCTCCTCTTTTTTTATTAATTAGGTATATAATTCTTTACCTGTAAAAACTGACATATCTAACTCTAAAAATTATTTCAGAACATATAAAAAAAAGACCAATAAAATGAGTAAATTAAAAATATGTTAGAAAGAGAAACACAAATAAGCGTCTTGTAACATAGATTGCCAACATGGGCGCTAATGAAATTTGGGGTGGGGGGCGTTTTACTAATTTCATTTTCTCTATTACCAATCTAATTTTTAAAAATTACCTACACTTAGAAATTTTGATGATAGAGATGGTTTACCTGAAAGAGGAGCTCAACAAAAACAGGTTGTAAAAAAGGTTAGGAAACTATGTCTTACAGGTTCTAATACAATAAACCCTCGATGAGTGTTCGAAGGCTCCTCGGATCCAAACATTAAATATTGCATAAACTAATGACCATATGCAGCCTGAGACTTCGAAGCACTATCATTGTAGTAGACCTCATTAAAAAGTCAGCGTTACACCTAGAGACCTCTTCTTGTCACTGCCGAGGAGCCTTCGAACACTCATCAAAGATTTACTGTATAAAGAAACGTTAACCCAAAACAGTCATCATAAGCCGAAGTGTCCGACGAAGCTCTCGAAAACGAGGGTCAAAGTAGACCCAGGACGAATATCCAAGGGTTAATTCATGAAGAGGATTTTCACGAAGAGGACGAAGTCTAATTCCCTGTCAGCGCATTTCGTGGGAGGCTCGGACCCGATAAGAACGAAACGTCCTGGCGTCGCAGTTTCTTTCATAAATCCCCAGTCGGAGAAACGTTCCTTCGCAGTTCCAACACGACTGACATTCGTGACGGTGGGTGTGTGTGTGCGTGTGCAAGCGTTGGAAAACGCGGGGACCACGGGATAGGCTGGTAATCGTCTAGAAAACAGGGCTCGTCGAAGATGTATAGAGTTAAAAAGCCGGCGCCGTGGAAAGAAAAGGGAGGGCAGACTCGCGGGCTCAAAATCCTCGCGAAGCCCTGGATATCCGGCGGGACTACTCCGCGAGAATTTATTTTTAATGAAGTGGCGCGCGTCTCGAGACCGTAGCCTTTGGGGCTGGCACGGAAAACACCGTTTCCGCTTATGTGCGTTCCTCCCCCCCTCGACCCTGAAACCAGAAATTGGCGCATGTCCTTTTCGAATGACAAGGTTACTGCATGAATTCTTATCGAGAATCTGCACTTGAAACTTGATATTTATTTAATTGTGAAATTGAAATATTAATTTGGAAAATGATGGGAACTTCTTCTTTCAAACTCCAACTTATTATTTTATTAACATACATTTAACCAATAACAAACACCTCAATTTAAATAAAATACAATTTTATTTAACACAAAATAAAAAATTGTTAGGTTGTTTGCTAAGGTCGTAGTGTTTTTAAGGGCAGAGTTACAAAACTGTATCAATTTATATCGCATCCTTATTTACTAATTTTTGTTACATTATTGATTCTTTCAACACCGTATTTCATATTCAAACGATTTACGCAATTTGTTGTATAACACTGTTTCGTTGTATAGTGTAGACGCAGCTTTAGCAGAGTTATTAACGTGAATGGACGTTAATTTAATAAAGGTTAGTCTTGTAACAAGTTATAAAAACATGTTGTATAACAAGGTTATACAACAATTTGTTGTATAACGCTGTTTCGTTGTATAGTGTAGACGCAGCTTTAGAAGAGTTATTAACGTGAATGGACGTTTAGTTTCATAGAATTGCAAGTCGATTAGTATAAGGCTTCAGAGTTGGTTAGAGAAAGTTCAAGAAAAAAAGTAAGTCAGAGTTAGTTAGAAACAGTTATTTTTTTCTTGAACTGTGTCTAATCAACTCTGAAGCATTATACTAATCGATTTGCAATTCTATGAAACTAAACGTCCGTTCACGTTAATACCTCTGCTAAATAAGAACGCATCGTTACTCTGTATCAGTCAAATAAACGAAAGCTAAGGTTAAGCTAAACGAAGCTAATTCAATGCGCTAATACTGGCAGTTTGTCGCGAATATCTCGGAAACTAAGCAACTTCCCCCGTTATATGTATGGGAAAAAGTTGTTCAAAATGTCGAGTTTTACAATATATCCAAAAATCATCCAAATCGAAGGGTAGGTAGCTTCTTTACAGTTTCACCCTGAATAATTATGAATTGGCACGTTTGTACTTAAAAGTCACTCGATAAATGATGATGTACGAGTCATACTGATGCTCAATTGTTTAAGACATTGGTAACTAAGATAACGGAGAGGAATATGCGCAAACAAGCCCGAAATTATGTCTATATTAGAAATATAGTCTACATTCATACTGATCGTGATCTGACCATGCCTTTGACCGTTTAGCAGGAATCCGGCGTTACAATTAATTCTCTCGATGAGTCACATCTCTCGCCCGGCACCTCGTACCCAAGACATCCATCCTTAAGCAATTAATCCGATCCAACATCCGTTCGTATCCACGTCTGCACACGCAAACAGAAGGAAGTTACCATCATCTAACCTCGAGATCCGCATATTTATTCAATCAAGAGACGGGCCTCTAGTACTCTCTCATCTTTTATTTATCATTCGAAAACGCCTCGCGCAAGACAATAAATTCACCCGTTCCCCGAATGAAAATAAAAAGAAGAACCTCCGTGGGACCAAGTAGAAGAAGATGAAAGACGGAGATCCCCCCTCGTGTTGGTTCGTCTCTCTCCTGGAGGACCCGTTTTTCGAGAGTGACAAGCAGATGTGCGTGTGGACCAGAGAGGTCCCGTAGATTTCGAGGTCGTAGGTGTGCGCATACGTCGGGGGGGAGGGGAGACAGAGACGTAGGGATGGTGGATAATATAATGATGGCGTCGGCTTGGCAAGGAGGGGCGGGGCTACGAGGGGATCAATATTATCCTCCTCCACCTCCACCTCGGCTCTCCTCCTACGTGTACCCCTCTTCACCCGCGACCGTCCGTCCGTCCGTTCGTCCGTCCGTCCGTCCGTCCGTCCGTCCGGTAACCTTCCCTCGGGTATTCCCCTCGTTCCTCTCCTCTGTTCCGCCACGCCACCATCTCGTCGTCGTCTCCACCCTGGCGACCTTCTCTCTTTCCACCCGCTTCCTCCTTTTTCGCCGTCTCTCTACATGCGGGTATCGAATTGGCCTGGACCCGACGCGACGCCTCGGGGATACACACGAATTGATTCGAGACCGCGTGTATAGCCCGGTGTCCCGTCGAATGTGCTGTATTCATCATGGCTGGAGAGGCGATCGGTGATTCGTCGATCGACGGACAACGGCTTCTTTTGTACATTGGACGTGTTTTTGAGTGTCGAATGGGGTCGTCGCTACTAGGTGCTTGCGTCTGTTGTATGTTTGAGAGTTGGAGTCGGGTGGAGGGACTTTGTTGGTCTTGATGCAACGAGCGAAAATATGATCGCTTTTGGTGAGACGATGTTCAGGGCGAATGTTACAGATTATGATCGGTGTGGGAATTTTTTTGTACGAACGATGGGCGTTATTATGAACACTTGAACCACCCACGATGTCAAAATTGACTTGTCAATAGGATCTTGGAACGATGATTAGAATGATAGAACGATACATTTTTGTAGATCTTTTGGAACTTTTATTATATGAAAGTGAAGAAATTAGGTGATTTATAAATTTGTAGGTTTTCAAAAGATTGTCAGGTTCATCGACCGATCGAAATAGATATACGTTTATCGTCGGTAGTTCTAGTGTTAGTACTATAACCACCACAGCAGTCAAAATTGCTGGTTAGTACTCTTATAACGATGATTAGAATGTACGAATAATGCATTTTCTCAGATTTTTTACAACACGAAGTCTAAAATTAATTTCTCAGCAACCAAATGCAAAGAATCTTCTCTTCGCAAATGAAAGTATATTCCAGGGATTTCGACTGGTATGATTTTAATACCGGTATTATGCCATCAAAACTATACCGAAGCCGATACATTACCGAAAACCGAAATAAATACCGGTATTTTTTTAGTTTCTATAAAGGTAGGGCTTATATAGGGTTATATAGGGCGAAAGTACAACCGAAAATACCGATATTTTACGTTTCGATAGAAATCCCCGGTATATTAAACGGAATTCCAACAAACGAAACCAAATTCACCGTACCCCCCGTAGATAATACATCAATAATTGACACGCATACGGAAATAGGCGAACGGTGTTGTTACCTAACAGCCGAAACGAAACGAATCGCGTTTATCCGATTGTTCGGGGGCCCGTTGTTAAGTCATCGGGATTACCTCGTGTATGGGGCAGCCGTTTTCGGGGGTTGTCTATATAATGTCGAAACGTATACGTACGTACGCGCGCGGAAAGAGAGAAAGAGAGACGGAAAGGGAGGCCGACGGTGCACACGAGCTTGGGGAAGTAGAAAGTTTGCCCCCGCGTGGGGGTTGATTGATGAGCTAGCCCCGGTCACGGTCTCATTACATTTATATAAGCTTTCGTAGATTGAGCCGTGCGCGGAGGCTTACGCGGTGGCGAGGGGTCGTGATTTGATGAGGTTTTATTGCTCGGATGACGTGACGGGAGCCATTGTTCAAGCGGTTGTCGAGCGGAAAAACATTGGGATTCGATTTAACGCGTCCGTCTTACCGGTTCGAGGTCCGAGAAGACGTTACTGGTGTTACTTCCAGTGGCCATCTTAGAAAGAACTCGATCAGCACTTTCGGCGCATGAGCTTATTTAGGGTGTTGCAAGTGAAATTGTCCGTTTATTACCGGCACTTGATACTACATTGAACATTATAATAATAATATTTATTATACAGGTAGCACCATTTAGGTAAAGTAAATACAAATACACTCAATTCTGTGTTTACACGATTTGGATTTAACATGAATTAGAAAAAAATTGCATTTTCTTTTTATAGGACATGCTTTGATTTAACACGATCGATTGAAATTTTATGGAGAGAATTTTTGATTAAATGTCTTCAATGAAGGTCACGTAACGGTCAGTAAATTGAGTATTAGTTTTGTCAAATATGACCCTAATTCAGATTAACGGTCTCTTACAAAAATTCACAAATGTATGGGAGTAGATTTACATAATAAAACAACTATGATAGAGGGTTTAGTGAAAAAATGTATCCAAGTTGATGGACATGACTTTGAGCATTTATTAAAATTAATTTTCTGCAAATCAAAAGCAAGTGAGATACTAAAGGTGCTCAGATTAGGTGGGACACTCTGTTTAATACATTTTTCTAAACATGTGCAATCTTTATAAAATAAAAACTGCAAACACGGTAAAATGATAAGATTCTAACTTGAATTTTTATATGGTTTATTGCATTATTTTTGTTGAGTTTTTAGGTCTAGAATCAATTTTCTATTTTTTCACAAATTTTGTTTACATTCATTCTTCCCGAACGTATCTATCGTATCGAACGTTCGATGTTTCGTTTCAGGAATAACTAGTTTTGCAAATTCGCCTTATATGCATGGATTCGTACTTACATTAAGTAGAAACTGCAAGTAATAAACAGACACGTTACCCAGTCCTGTTCAATAGCATCTGTACCCAAAAAATTTTCGAAATCATTAGTCGCAACAAGAAAGTCTTACTTTTCATGAGGAATTATTTCTGGATAGTTATACAACAAGTTCCTTCCCACTCTGTATAAATCCTCCTTTTGACACGTGACTCCCGTGGAAGTCGTCAAGGACCATCAACTTCGAAATTAATTAAAATACATCAAATAACCGGTAACATTTGTAAAGTTTCAATATTGTTACCATCAAAACATACGTCAGTAATCTTTCACAAAATAATATGTAAAAAGTATAATATAGCCTAATTTAATAATTTTGTATAATATTGTATCTCTGTGTATGTACTCTGTGCACCTAAGATTTCAAGGTTTAAAAAAAAATCACTCGATATAAGTAGGGGAGACTCGAGACAAAAGTAACACGAGACGAATCTAACTATTGTTATAAAACAAATGCAAGTCGACTAACAATCGTCTCCATCCATTCTATACACCAATTCCATCTGCCCTCCATCTCAGTTTTTACCAACCTGCAGCTGTATGCGGTTCTCCTAATACGACTATCCTATTGAAATACTATACTAAAAGTAAGTTTCTATTGTATCTTTCAATTATATATCTTTCTGTTTCTATTCCGTAAAATCTTTTGCAATTTTTGATGTTATACTATGCTTATATTTATGTTTATGTCTATCTACAGAATAAATAAACATATCATTTAAAAACATCTTTTCTATAAATTACTTTTGTTTTTCAAATTATATACAGTCTTACAATTATCCCTAGGGATAGCGTCAAAAATAAAGAAATGAGTCATTTAAAAAAAGTCATACTCCAAAGAAATAGTATAATATTCATATTCCAAGTTTTTAAGTTTGCTTGTAGATTTGACATTGTGTTCGAACTTTTTGAAATTTAAAAAAATTGGAAACTTACAAACTCAAAAAGACAAATTATTACCTTCGTTCCTGGTCTCCCCTACAACATAACCTAATTTAATAATTTCATATACGATTATATCCCTGTATATCCCGTACACCTAAAATTTCAAGGTTTCAAAAAAAGATCCCTCGACACAAGTTTCAATTCCTGTTCCATCTGCGCCGTAACAACTGTAATCTCCATTCAACAACATTCTTCTACAAACCCATGAACATTTGCTCATTCGTCGGTGCCACCGGTCCAGAAACAAACATGGCGTCCGTCCAAAAGCCAGATGCCACTCACAGCAACATTCGAAATGTCAATGGCCAGTTGAAAATTAACATGTACAGATGTTAATTCATTATCCCACGTCACTGGTAACCACAGTCGGAAAAGTTCATTCATCGTGTTTACGAGCCACGGATCCGGTCGGTCCTGCCCTCGACACGCATGTCCTTGTCGCGGCGGCGGCGATTCCGCGATGCTGTTAAAGTTTATGGGCGCGGCCTTGTGTGTATACCAACGACTCGCGCGCGCCTTCCGAGAGTTTATTGATTCTCAAGCCACACGGCATCTTTCGCCCGCCGTTCTGCCCTATCGAGTTTACTCCCTCCCCCCCTCCTTTCTTGGCTTACCGTCGGCCCCCGTGTCATGTCTACGGGGGTTGCTTCGTGGATATCCAATGATGTTCGTTCGCGAAGACAAACTTTGGTTATACGGCCCGGGGAAAACGCACGGGAAATATATTTTTTTCCTGGACGTCGCCCTTCTCCGGGAGGAGAGATCCTCTCTTTCTCTCTCTGCCTTGGAAACGGACGCTTGCGCCGTACTTTTTCCGTGATTCAGGGGGCTCCTGGTGTGTCGGATTATTGTTGATGAGATGCTTAACGCTAGGACGATTGCGCGATGAATTGTTGGCGGGTGGCACTGAGGCCTCGAAAGCTGTGAGTCTGGAGGAAAATTGGGGATCTTGCGTTGTTAATTCGGTGAACAGTTAAATCATACGTGATGAATGGAGAACGGTGGAGAACGTGATTTTTTGGGGAGCTTCAAGGTGTGGGATCGCTTTGGTTTTATGGGGTACCATTGCATATTGCTGTTGTAAATACACTATTTGTTTAAGTAGAGTATTTAGTAACTTGTTAATTATATTAATAACTTGTAGTAGAGAATTTTCAGTGATCGGATTTTTTTTGGAACAATACTATCTGAGTTAATTACTTTACTCATTTATGTATCACAATAAAAGTCACATTTTTGGAGGACGTTGCAATATAGGGATTGGAACTATACTCCCATCCATAAGTATTAGGACACTTATTGAATATGTAGTAAATATTACTAGGTACAGTAAGTCCTCGATCAGTCTTTATAAGCTCTTCGGTACTGACTTTTTAATTAGGTTTAGCATAGTGATAGAGCTTGGAATTTCGAGGCCAATGATATTGGTTTCAGCCGCATATTTGCATACGATGTATACTTTCTTCTGTTCGATCGAACTCTCCGCAGGTATTTATGTTGGAAAAATTCAGTAATTTAGCAACCAAAAAAATTCCTAAATGTTTGAACTGTTAATTTTCTTGGTCTGTATTTAAATAAATGAAGTTCAGTATCAGATAAATGATTGTTCTATTATCTGAAAATTCCTTTATCCAAACACTTATGTCTCCCAATTAATTCGTATGCAAGAGTCTCTACTGTACTTACAACCGGATTCCAAACATCATTAAAAGTCGCCATCGAACCCAACAGTCCTTCGAATCCTCGTATCGCAGAAGGTGAATAGGCGCGAGGTCACGCGGCGTTTCAAGGCTAATCGCGAAAGGAAAGTCATTATTCTTCATTAGCCAGTCTTCTTCTCCTCTTTCAATGACTCGTCGCGCCTCTTAGCGTTTCCACGGCGCGCGATCGTGGGCCCATCCATCTTGCGAAGGATCCTCGAACCGCCTCCCATCTTTGGCCCCCTCTACCGCTCGATATATACCTTCCATCCTTTCTTTTCCGCTCGAGTTACCACCCCTTGCCCCCCTTTTGGCAGACAGCTTCCAGCTAGGAACCCTCCTTGCCACGACGTTCTGCCCGCTCGTTGCCTTACAGTTACGCGAGAGCGACGTCATGGGAGAAAAGCAACGCGGAGGAATCGTGGAGGACGGGGTGAAGGGGGTGGGGATACACGGGGCAAGGGACCGACGGCGTCGTCGAGGTTGAAGGGCGAATGGGAACCGGGAAGAGGGTGGAAACGGCTGACGAGGTTCGCCCTCGCCTCCCGTATAGTATCGAACGCCAGGAGAGAGAGAGGGTCGCCTTGAATTAACGCCATCATATTTCAGGATGGAGGAGCTCGCCGGGGTTTTCTTGCCATTTGTCTCAGGGTGTACGCCGCGGCGTCTACCGAGCGGAACCGCCATCGCCTTTTCCCTTTTGGTACATGAGTAATAACCACGCGGGTAAATGGGTCCTCGCGAAATCTGACGAGAAAAACAGATATAGGGTGTAGTCTCGCGTTCTTTACGCCGAATTCTGGGACCCTGCGTTCTGTTGGATGCGTTCGTTAATAATCGTTCAGGGGCTTTGCTGCTTGAAGTATTATTATTAATATTATTATTATGTTATTTGTGTGACATGAGTTATAGTAAATGTGATTTAGTGGGAAGTGTGTAGATATGGATTTGTTGCGTATGTTTTAGGGTTTGTACCTACGATCGAACTAGCGCGGTAAATGAAGGCGAAGAGAGAATGTTGTGTACCAATGGTGTAGTACCTACTCGAAGTTATTTACTGAGAGTTATTAATTGAGTATATCTCCAAACTGTTGATAGGTGTTTATGCGGTTGATAGGTATTTCTAAAAAAAATGTCGAGGATGCCTTACAAGGGATGGCACGGTAATGTCCCCCTTCGATTTTGATGATACTTCGTACGTCTGTTAAGTAGTCAAAAATAAAGCATGCGTATTTTTTTATCGGCTGAGATGCCACTTTAAAGGTTGAAACCACCCTTCGAAATTTCGACCCGAAAGTACTATCTCGAAAACCAGAGGAAATACATGAATACTTCTAATGGACGAGGTTTGCGGTTTTTTATCTAGAATAACAAGGTGCTAAACATTATCCAAAATATAATTTGTTTATAACAAAAAAAATTCGGACCGAAACTTCAATGGGTGGTTTCATTCCTTAAAGTCGCGTCTGAGCCGATAAAAATAATACGTATCCCTTATTTTTGACTGCTTAACTGACATACGAAGTTTCTTCAAAATCAGAGGGGAACACTTTCGTACCTTCTCTTGTTACTAATATCTTAAACGCGTCTTTAAAAACTTCTAAAAAAAGCGTTTAAAAAATCTTAAATGCGTCGTAAAAACGCCTTAATCATCATGATGCCATTTCAAATAACGTAATGGTTAAGAAGTTCACGATTGTTTATTATTAGTGTATTGTCGAAAATTTGTATATAACAATTCTTATAAAGATATAATAAAAACCAGAAATATCCTGTTATTAGAGAGAAAAGAACATTCAAAGTACTAGTGTAAAAACTTCATTCTATTTGATTTTAATCATAAATCAAGATTTAACTTAATTCGGAAACTACGCTTTGATCGTACTGAATTGAATGGTTGAACTGGAATACTTGTAACATAGTTGCTCAAGTTCAGTAGAAGCAAACAAGCAGCTGTCAATTCTTCAACTTATATAAAGGTATTGATTAAAAATTCTATTGCACATTTTATCAGTAACTTATACATTAAGCATTTGAGTAATTGCAGCTATCAGGTGGAATTAATGATAAGCATTGGCGCTCTATTAATTTATTAACAATTTGATCGATTACAATTGATCAGTGTGACATAATTTTAGTTTCCCGAACCAATTAAAGAGAGTAAATTTGCACTATTAATACCTTGCCTTTACAGTACCTACAGTGGAAAAAATTTACATAATAATCAGTTGACTGAGTTTCGGACCAAAGTACACAAAACCTCACATGGCCGACAAAAGACACTTATATCCATGTTGTCCGCATTAGCTAACGACGATTCATATTTAATAAATATCTCCTAATTCAAATGATGTTTCGTTCTTAATTGCTTAGGATTCCTGTCAACACTTACTCACCCGAAACACGGTCAACGAAATTATACGTACAAACTTCCCTCAATTCTCGAATTCCATAGAACGTGAAATTACCCCCATCGTTTAATATTAACGTATAGTAACATTTTCACACAATTAATTATCGATTGAACGTTAATAATCATCAAACCAGTTACTAATCCCTTCATACCTAACAGATCGCTTCCATCTGATTGCAGGTATGGTTCAAGAACAGAAGAGCAAAATGGCGGAAGAAAGAGCGTAACGCATTGAACGCAGCCGCGGCAGCCACCGGCGATTTCAAGACCGGTTTCAGTACCGCCAACCTAAACGGTTTCATCGGCCAGCCATTCGCAGACCCGGACGCCCTCTACAGTTCGTACAGTACGTACAACAACTGGGCGGCCAAGGTCCCGTCCCCGTTGAGCACCAAAAGTTTCCCGTGGATGAACACTTTGGGCTCGGTTGTACCCACCGCATCCCACCACCATCACCACACACAAGTTAGCCCCGTGAATTGCTTCAACGCCGCGGCAACGTCTGTCGCCAGCAGCCACATGGGCGGTATGTCCGTGTCGGTTGGTCAGGCAGCCACCTCTATGTTACCCGGAATGGGATCAGGCTTAGGTGTGGCGGGTTCCCCTGTTGCGGCGTCAGGTGCAGCGTGTCCGTACGCGACACCAGCCGCGCCTCACCATCCTTACGGACCACCAGTCTACACTCCACATCATAGAACCGCGGCGGCACCTGAGATGACCTCGAGTAGCATCGCC
Source organism: Dufourea novaeangliae (assembly GCF_001272555.1). Lineage (NCBI taxonomy): Eukaryota > Metazoa > Arthropoda > Insecta > Hymenoptera > Halictidae > Dufourea > Dufourea novaeangliae. Next base: position 1,496,261 of record NW_015373886.1, on the reverse strand, counting down.
TCCTTACGATTAAAAGCCAGGCAACACAGCAGCGGTTACAGCGGTCTGAGCGGCAGCTCGTTCAGCATAGACAGCACACCAGTCTCCGCGGCTGGAAGTCCCGTTAGTTCCAGAGCGTCCTCGGTAGGGGGCGGTGGTGGTCTGAGCGCCTGTCAATACGCTATGTCGACAACCGGCGAAGGTAATCCACACTCGCCTGGAAACGCCGAGGCTCACGTGAACGCAACTGCCAGAGCCCAAGTCTGAGGTGAAGCGGGGGCTACGACTAGCCCCCATCAGCAGCACAACACCGTAACCGCGAATTCTGGAAGCTCTTTGACCGGCTCTCAAGGCTCCTTGGGCGGCGGTGGCAGTCAGGTGTTACCGGTTGGAACCGCGCCCGGTGTATCTGGCAGCCAGCAGACTAACGACAATCAGATGAGATCGCAAGAGTGACCCAGGCCTAGGTCCGCCGCGTCCCCGACATTGTCGTCGAGTCCCTCGTCGACCATCTCGCATCCGTTTTATCCGATGTACGACGACGACGGGACCACGGCGGACCAGAAGATTGAGGACGACAGAAGCGTCATAGAGACCGAGGGGATCGGTGGCGATCAGATTATCGCGACCTCTGGCGGTATAGGGGTCGGTGTCGGGATCGGTATAGGTGGCCCTGGTGCTGCAGCCGGTGGAGGGACGGGATTGGCTAGTTACTGGCAGCACGCAACCACCGCTAGCTATTGGCCATCGTTGCTCGACTGCTGGCCCATGCCGCCTATCGCTTCGGGATCGCAAACGCTATCCCTGCCGCGGGATGAGAACTGAGAATAAGTGCTTTTCACCGTGACGACTGCGTTGTCCTCGCGACTGTCGCTCGGTCCGAGTGTCTGATTGCAAGACTAAGCATTTTCTCAATTTTTTTTATTACCGTAATGGACGAATGGTTCCACTTCTATCGCAAACAGAGAGGAATTGAAGGATTCATCCTCCAATTCTCTGAATTTAGTTTTGCCTAGTACTACGTCGCGAAGAATCGGGGAAGTAATCAGTGACATTCGATTGTTAACGTTCAGCCGGACGTATTTGTTCGTGGTCGAACACTCGTCCATCGACGGTTCAACCGTTGAGCTATCCGCGCGACTGAACTACGCATATGGTCTGTCCAGCCTGATCGGCGGACCAGAACAGCGTTGTACATACGATGTAAATGAACGGACGAACGAACGATTATTATTGGTGTATATTTAATGTTTCGAGGTGCATGTTTTCTTCTGTAAAGTTAGTGAAAGAAAAAATCGGGACTAACGTTCTCGCAACTAAGAATTTTATGTTACCCGCGCAGTCGATTATTGTTCAGTTGATTTTCGATTGAAAAGTGCGATTCGTCTCGGTTTTTAACGAATACTCGAGCCAAGGTGCAATATTGATGCTCGCTGTAAGAGCAACCTATAATACCAAAAAAAAAAAAAAAGAGAGAAGAAGCTTTATTTTCTTAATCATTTATTATTTTTTGTTTTCGTTTCTCGTCACATGGAATGTCGTGCGTTTCGAAACAGTAACTCTTGCGCGTGGTCCTCTCGGCGACACGAACGAAGAAGGTTAAGCTGCAACTTAGACTGGTAACGAAGGAAATGGGACGTTTTAATAAAGAGATCCCGATGCGCGGATCACGTACTCACTATTCTGTAGATACATGTATAGTAGACGCTGATTTAACGCGATTCATAAAAATATCTATCAGAATTGTTATATTGTAATGATGATAAACGAAGACGCATTATACAGCAGAATACCAAAAACCATGTGGGCTGTAAATAAACGGAATGGTCGCGGCGTCGACGACGCCCCTTTGTATAGTGTACGAGGAAGAGAAATCACTTTAACGGCTAAGCGTACGTTATAAATATTATTAACATTATTGAGTAATTATAAACTGTATTCGATACCCTTGCAGGGCGCGTGTAATTGAACTTCCGAGGTCTTTCGATTCACCCTCCTCCATTTACGTTATCGTTTTTGTTTTTTTCTTTCTTTTTCTAGTTTGAAATTGAACGTCGAAACATCGATGAGTTGAAAAGACATTAAGAAATTTGAGTTCGAATGGAATCGAGCGGTGGAAGTTACAGAAAAAGATTTTATCAGAGTTATAGTTGTAGGCATTTATGAACGAGTCAAAGGGGAATCGATCAACTTCGAAAGTCGATGCAGACCTAACGCTATACATCAATTATCGACGTAAGCTAGATGTAAGAAACGACCGCTATTTTGTATGAATCCCGATGTCGTACAAATGTTCGTCGTAATCACATATCCCAGTTCCCGCGGTGAGTGATTGGAAATGCCCGCAGAAGAATGTTCTCATTCCCGTTTGTCGTTTCACTCACTACGTGTAAACGTTCCTACTGGGCGATATTGAGCGCCGAAAGGCCCCGTTTGTAATCTAGTCACAATAAAAACCAATTCTATTCTAATCGATGTTGTCCCGTTACTTCGCCGATCCTCCCTTTTTCCGTCACTTTAACCTCACTTTTCTATTTACGTTATTCACCGATCAGTCGTGTGTTTCCAATAATTTTTTAACCACTTGACACTTTAGTGCATAGTTTCTCATCCTTTTTGGCTAACTATACCCTTTTTAAAGTTTTTTTTATTCAGCTCCCCCTTCGGGTAAATTATCTTTTTTTTTACAAATTTCCCAATGTAGTCGTACGTGTAATTTTTGAATCTTCAAGGAGTAGGTTAAAAATAATATAATTAGAACGCCCCCCCTCCCAGATCTTCTTAATGTTGGGAACCTACGGTTTACAGTGCGTTTGAAATTTAGGTAGAGCACCAGGTACCCCATTCAAAACTTTGTTTTCCAAATGTCGATACCTCTCGAGCGGCTAATGTTTATTATTTCATACACCATGTTCTTTAGGTACCTGGATTCATTTTGGAATCAGTGTGACATTGACTCTGAATCCGAACACACGAAATGTATGTCTACTTAATGAGTTTATTAGCTTTAAAGGATTTGTTACGTTCTTTATATAAAGTAATATGTATTTTTACTTTTCGAAATTAATAGTGATCATGGAACTTTAGTGATGCTTTTAAAAGTGACACAAATTGAACTGACGAATAGTGAAATCATTGAATGACAAATTGGATGGGAAAGCATACGTGTCGTAATTAATAAAAAAAGGTAGGTGTGAAACATATTCTTTATTAGTTTCTTGTGACGGATAGACAAATCAACATTGTTTCGACTGCACTTCATCGTTCTATCCGACTGTCAAACGGTGATCTTCAGTGACTGAAAGTTGAACGTATCCAAAACTTTATTGAAAAAAGCTTCTAAAAGTCGTAAATGAATTCAAAGATTTTTTATTTATTCGTAATTTCTTTAGATGCATTTTCCATGATTAACTGTTTCACTGATAGTGAATCTAAATTGTTGCAATCTGTCACTAATTAGGGAAATAGAAAACAGAGATATTGTTATTATTATGCCAGAAATGATTAAGTTTCACTAAAAACTGAAGACATTTAAAAATTAATGTTTCTCACAGAATTATTGCCATTTACAACCTCGCCATTCTTATTTCTAAGATTATATAATTAAAAGAGATTCACAAAAAGTCGTGCAAAACATGAACATTAGGTTTGTTCATTTTTTCGACGTTACATAAGAGAATGTTTAAAGTTATTGAACAAAGGTAACAAATACGTTCGAAGTATTCGTACTTAAAACTTTCTATGCATATTTTCATACTGTACATGTAAGTCAATGTAAAATCATCGAAAGAATGACAATCCAAAACGATTTTGCGATATTTTAACAGAAACATAAAAAAATTGTTACGAGCAACTTCTAAATATGTAACCGGGTATCCAGTTATTGATAAAGAGCTTAAGCTTTTCATTCCCCTTGTAGCTATATACATATTTTAAATTACAAAATGAAAAATTACTATTATTTATACCTCCATTGCTCTGAGTTTATAATAGTTTCTTCTAACCTTGTATAGATGACAAGACACAAATTTTCATATGTTTTCAAAAGCTTATCGGTAAAATAAAACATTATCGCCCTTTGTTTCTTTCATTTGCTGGAATTCAATTGTTGAGCATTATTAACCATACAATAATAAACTCAAAAATGGGTTTTATTGCATATAATAACTTCATAATGTCATTTATTATACGTAACTGTGACAGAAGTAAAAAAAATGTGGCAAATGGCAACGAATAAAAAAAATGGCACTAAACGTTTTCAAAATGTTAAAATGTTCCTGTGAATCATTTATATTCCGTGTAATATAGACAAAAATACAAAAGGAAATATTGTTTTATAATTGTTAGATAATTTAGGAATGAAAGGGTCAACTCAATACTCAAAATCCACAGTTTAATGTCAGACAGTTTAATGAATTCGACCGTTTAAACGTGGTGTCCAAAGGGTACGTGTAATTTTTTTCCGTCGTAGCGTCAAGTTCACAGCTCTAATTACGCGATGGATATTGAATTAAGACAAAAGCCCGCGGCAATGAATTCCGATCGATGATTAGGCTATTTATCGGTAGTTAGGGGCGACCCATTATGCCCCCGGACGCCAAGGGGGCATCGATAACATTCCGAATCTACATGCATACCGAGCGTGTAACGTGTTGCATTATGGTGGTCGGGGTGGAAAAGCGATAAATTATGCACCCTCCCGGGATGCCACGCGAAGGGGTCGCCACGCTCCGCAACCCCCACGTCCGTTAAACTAAACTTAAACGTATATTACGATGATCGTCGTCCCGTTAATGGCAGGGCCGGTCATAAGATATTACAGTCCGTATGTTTCCAATTATATACGACACCGACAGCATTCTAGATACTGGGTCGGTGCATAAGTAATCCCGTTTCATATGATGCGCTTTGTATATTAACCTTTAGAGGACGGGACGCCTTCCTTCTAAACTGTTTTCACTTTAAAATATCATACATAAGGGATTTATCGGTCGGCGAATTCAAATTTCGTTTGAGAATTACGTTTCAACAAGTCACAACTGTTAATATTGTTAATATATGTAGCTAAAAAAGTGTCACTCTTTTTGTATAGTCTTTGGTAATATTATTATTACCTCTTTAGATATATTATTATCTAATTTCATGTTGGAGATATTTCACGACAATCAACGTTTATGTGTCGTGAATATAATACGTCTCTGTGTGTTGTACCTTGTTTCGAAATATATCACATACAACGATATTACTGAATATAAACAAGAATACAATAAAAAGAAAAATCATTTTCACACGAAAATTTCTTTCTATGTATTGGTTATCATTTTTACTTATGAAATTCTACATATATTTTCATAGTTTCGTAGTACATATAACACGATCATAAATATATAAAAGTTTTAACTTGAACATATAACAAGGCATGAAAAAATCTACCCATTCTTTACAGATTAATACCTATGAGCGTGGAATTACATGCTTGTAATTGAAATATAAAGTAAGAAGTAAACGGTGCTTTGGAAATTGTAATTTTAACCTCCTCAGTCTCAGTGCACATTGCAATGTACAATAATTTTAACGTTTGGTCTGAAGTTTGAAACTTGTCCCCAATAAAAGAATTACACAAAAAACATTTTGCCCCCGAAAGAAAAAAGTCAGATCTGAAGAGGTTATTCTAGATGTTTCCTTTTGAACATTCACTGTCCCTCAAAAGTTTTGGACCATTTATTGCACGAGTAGTCAATCCGAATATTTAAATGAAAATATATGAACAAATGGTTTTTCAATTTTTCATAAGCAAATTATGACAGTTTTTCCATAAAAATATGTCGTTCTTGTGTCTTCTGCTACGCCAATACGAATAAAGTAAGTACTGAACATAAACAAAGTGCAGTGTAACAGAAGGTTTATCATAACATCAATTACGTGGTTATAAACAAAATGCAGTGTAACAGAAGGTTTATCATAACATCTTTCTGTTCTACGTTATAAAGAACATGAGTTTTCTATCAGATAGAGTTTTATGCTTCCTAACAACGTGATAATAATTAAAATTATACAAAACACAAGGACTTTAGAATACATTTTTCTATTTGTCTATTATTATTCCATTTAAATAAATACCAGTACTGGTCTAATTATGCCCATGTATTTTTTATATTATCAACAACATGAAAGGTAATACAATGGTTTATTTTTAATAAATAGACTACAGAATTTATGCATTTATAGAATATCCGATTTTTTTAAATTTAGTATAATAAAAAGTTTTACAAAGTTTATTTAGATCCTTCTTTTATTTCGATACTATTACAACACTTAAAAAATTAAATAAATTTTTCTTTGCATCCAGTTTCGAGAAATTAACCCATACAATTGTATATTTGGAAAAAAAGTATTTCTGAAAAAATGAAATAATGGGGTATATTATGTTTTGTTCCTTTAAAAATCATGAATATGATCAATGATCCCAAACTTTTAAGCGGCGGTGTATGTACGTACATTGATCTTTTTTCTGAGAACTTATATCAAACATTTTCAGATGACACTAACGATACATCAGTATAAAAAATTTCGACAATTCCACGATTTTCATCAAGATACTCTGTACATGACATTTACATTTGAACAGTATTATTTTCGTTAGAATTTCTTTACTAATTTCATTACGTTCAATCATTCCACTCAATAAATTAATAAATATAAAGGTGTCAACCGTTTTTTTCATAACCTAGATTTATCTATTGTGAAGTATTTCGAAATAATAACCGAGAAAAGTTGTAAAATTCTTTTAATGGCTACAAGATTAGAAATAATCTAGATAACGCTTCAAGTGCAAAAAGATTGTCTTATCTTATTCATTAATTTTATATCATTTTATTTAAAGAGACTTTACCGCTTGTTTTGAATATTTATATTTTGATGAAAATTTACACCCGGACAAGGTGCGTAGGAAATCGGGATGTATAGTTTAATGTACTAATTTCCAACAGACTTAGATTCCAACGGACGTTTTGAAACTCCTATTAATTATAGGTCCAATGTACAAAGAACGTTTTATCTCTCCGCAACTTATCTTCTTCCGTAATCTTATCACCTATCTGGCGCACGACACACTTACACGAAAAAATGCCCGCGTAAAAGAAGATTCTACTAAACTTCGTTGCACTTCCTAGCCATGGCACGTGTCTTTTGATTATTCTCTTCCTCCAGTTTGTAGAACACAGAGAAAATAAATACAGATGTAATAACTCGGCCTCTTTTTTTATTAGATTATACGTACAATATTTTCTCATCGATAGAATACATTTTTCTTTGTATCATTTTTCTTTAACACTCGTGCACACCTTTGACTTTGCACATATTAACTAAAATACTTATTACTAAACTTAATGTAATTGAAAGTGATCATCGCTTAACTAATTGATGAACATGTTACAGGTAATCCCTGAGTTCCATCAAAATCAGATCTTCTTTGTGAGTATTGCAAAGTTCTAACAAATCTCTTTTGTCGATACTAGTTCTAATTAGTTATTTCTAAAATGAACTGTATAATGTTTGTTAAAACTAGTTATTACTGAAAATAGTGTTTAATATAATATATTTACAGTTTTGTCTTGTCGGAACTAGCATAAAAACGGATTTTAACAGTCAGGGTGTTTCGTTAATACTGATTTAAATTAGTCAGAGCCAGTATTAACTGATAGATACAATTGAGATTCAATCAAATGATTCGATCGGTTGAATACATTTCGTTATTTTTAAAATTAAGTAGTTAATCCTAGTATCGACAGGATGTCATTGATAAAATTATTTTTGACCAGTTAGATCGGATATAGATGCATTTTGGAATTTGTAACAGATATACTATCTTGAATAAAGATATTGAGGGTCACTAAATATTCATAAATGCAGATCAAATATTTTAGTCATTATTATTACTAGAGTGATCGTCTTACCAAAATGGCGTCCGTGGTGATCAGGGGTCAATGGTAACTGATACGGCTGCCGTGTCTGTGCATTACCGACCGATTCTACTTATGCTATTGCAAGATCGCAGGTATAGGTTTCAAATGAATTTTGAAAGTCGATTTTCTCGAAAACCGTGACAAAATTTTATTTTACGTTTTGGTATTACTATTGCATGACGACTCACCTCGTGTTTTCTTTTACAACGATTTTAAATTACACTGGATGCACGGTCTTTAATTAACACATTCTGAACGGGCCGTAATTGTTTTTCCAACCCCATGTCCTAGAGAAATGAATTTTTCTGTTTTTATGTTTTCAGTATCAATATGTCATTATAACTATTCCAAAAGACACTTAATAATGGAAAATGTTTTTTATCACATTTTTTAATAGGAACTACAGCCTCCATTCGATTATGGGATTTGTCGTTTAGATAAATCGTTATAATATTTGAAACGATGACTCATCAAAACTAGTTTTAGCTGCCATCTTTCTACCGAACGTTGTCATCGCTAAATAATATTTCTTAGCAGATATACCGATGCATCTTTATAAAGTTTATTTACAAATTCAACTTAAATGTCCATCGTTCGATGCATCTGAAGAAACTAACCGAATTTAACTGACATTAATTCTTTATTTTAATTAACTTCATATTCAAATAATTGATTTTACCGCTCTGTTAGATAGTACTTTCAAACGAATACAGTACTACTGAGTAATTTTCCAATAAAAAAGGAACGATGTTAATAATTTCCATTCATAAAACTAACCCCAAATACACCTATCACTAAAATTTTTAAACTAAACATTTCACGTGCAACGACCTAATACAATTCCCACTCGTACCGAACGTATTAAAAGGCCCACCGCACAACAGCTCTAACATCGCCATTTTCTGGAAAGCAGTAAACGAAAAATTCTTTTATAAGCTTCAACAAACGTATAATAAATGCCACTAACAAAGCATTCTATTAACTTAACTATCCAAAATCTAAAAGAAAAAATTGCTAAATAAACATATTTTTATGCGTCCAAGATGGCACCCTCCCCTTAATACATATAAAATGAATCAATAACAATGATACGAAACGTTGCGACGTATCCAATAAGGGTCACCTAGGACGCCATTTTGATGAAATGATCGCCCGAACAAGAATACGCTCAGGGTCATCGTCGTCGTACGCGGAAAACGTCATCGTAACTCCCGAAACTTTCTCTCGGGCTTCTTCTGCGACTGGGCGAGAGCAAGAATCGCCCTCGCCGAAGTGTAAACACGCCGAGGAGACCCGAGACCCGCAGAGATTCGAGGATTTAGCGTCGGAATAAAATCCGAGACAGCCTCGTGAATATGTTGCCCCCCTCCCGCCGCCCTCCACCATCCCTCTCCGTCTCTTTCCCAATAGTGACGCTCTACCCCGAGGGGATCGCCTGGAACTCTGACGTTCGACGGGAGAAACAAATATCGCAGCTCGTTTCCAACCTGAGATTCCGTTCTCAACGAGAACGACGAAGTCGTTTATTTCAACGGTTGCTACGGATACTGACTGTAATCTGGTAGCTGACGAGGCTAGGCGTTGAGTAAGTTCCGAACGCGAAATAGAATGTAGGGTAAACGGCAGTAGTTTGTTTGATATTTTTTCCTTCTTTATTGGGGATTGTGTGAGCTTCCGGTCTTCTTTCTTTCTGAGAAAAAAAAGGTATTTGACTCGTAATCCTTACTGTCGGTATATTGAAGAAAATGAAAAGAGTAGAATCGTAGAGAACACGTTTTTTGAAAGGTCAGCATAATTGTAAATATATTAATATATTAATTTTTATCACAATGTACTTTTTTTCATCACTGTAAGTAATAGTGTTTTTGCTATTCATGAATACGAAATTATAATCTATTCCTATAGTGACAAATATGATTATGATACGTAAACACCGCGCCCCACTTTCAAGGGGGACATTCATAAGTGTTCCGTTTATGTCAAAAAATAATTGAATGAAATTTTTTATTAACTGTTTCTCTTTTGAAATAATTCAAAATTGTACTGAATGTAGAAATAAATCGAATCAAAGTTGTTAAAATATAACGAGGCATTGTTCTAATTTTCCATGTTTGTTGACTACCTGTGCTATGTTGTAGGACTCAACAAACGTGTCTGTTCATTGCGTGCTGTTTCTACTTATTTTAGGCACGAACGCATGTTTGTCGGATAACTTTTCAACCAGGATTTTCTCAAATACTAATTCTCATAATAATAAATTTTAATCGAGACCTTCGACTAATTTTTTCATTAGAAATCACCTACGTGACAAGTGTTCCATCAATAACACATCACAGTGTGTACATAGAAAAAGTGTCCTATGTATGGAGTATACATACTTCTAATGAGTAACCATTTTTAAATTTTACGTGCAGAATATCTGCATTTTAAGTTAGTGCATGTGTAGACCATTACGAATGTTTCATTGTTGTCAAATGGGGCCTCAGTAATTTCTTCCCAAATTTTTGGTTAACACCACATTAGAGTCCCCCGAGTCCCACTTTCCAGGGGGCCCCGTTCTGAGCCCCCTTATTTATGTCACAAAATAAGTGAATAAAAATCATTAGAAATTGCTCCCCACCCCCCTTTCAACCAGGTGGGCCCCCGATGGTTTGATAGTCTGGGGCCCCAAAAAAATCTTAATCCGGCCCTGGATCCCTGGGGTACCTACAGTATCAATTTTCTATACTTACACACCGTTTAAATGAAAAATAGAAAAGAATTTGCTCCTCGCTTAATCTGTGAATAACTATTCAGATTATCAGAAATAAAATCTAATTCAATAAAACTTCGCGGAGATTTCACGATGGCAGTCACGAATAGCAGGGCAATTATTCGTCGAATTCGTCGTTCAATTTGCCAAGACGACTCTTCGCGACAACCACGCGACAGAGGATGCAATAACGTCAAAGTCATTCCCGGCGGTCGTAAAACTTTTTAAGAGGTTACGTTCGGAACAGTTAAATTAAGGTGCTCGCGCGCACTAAAGAGAGAGGGAGCGCCTGTCAATGGAAATATCGGGGTCTGCAAATATTAAGTCAAACCTGTCGGCCGAAGTTTGCTCAGAAAGTTCGAAGGTCTAGTCCTGCGGATGGTGTTAGGTCGTCGTAAAATTTTCGAAGATTACATCAGCTACTCGAAATATCAGCCCGTCTGAGCAAGATAAAATGGCAATTAATATTAACTTGAGCAACGTGTCTCGGTTAGGGTAATAAAGATACCAAGCCTCCTATCTTCGCTAACATCACCGGAGACATTATCACTGCCCCGCGGCCATTGGCGTAGTCTCTGATATGACATATACAACGGCCTTCGAACGTGGCCCGTTAAGAATACCTTCGCAAATCGCTTTGTCCGAGATCAGTGATGTCCAACAATCCCCCCCGATGATCCTTCGCCGGCGTTAAAATCTAAACGATCGACGCCTGAGAACGATCTTGATATTTAAAGGAGACATTTTTCATTTTATCTTGTAGATTTAATTAGCGATAAATTTTTTTTAGAATGACTATCTCCGTTTTGAAGTCGCTTGTAATCCTCGTTCCATTTTGTTTCTTGGTTGGTAGGCTTGATTACTTCCGAAACTTTTCTTTTTCCCGTACTATTCAATGTCAATTATTTAACATTTATTAAATTTTACGTTGTTTCTCTATTTTGTAAAGGAGTCACATTTCTTCAGATTAAGTATTTAATCGTTAGCTATTTCAATCAAACGGTTCAAACGAATGTTCACTTTTGGCAAATTTTAGGTTATGAATAGACTGCAAAAGTTTATGCAACTTCAAAATTTCGGATACCAATATGTAAAAATTAAAATGGAGCAGAATTTTGAATTCTGTAGGTACTGGCGGCTTTACTACGTTAATAATGACACGTAAAATGGTTTTAAAATTTCTTGGAACCTTTATTTTATTGTATTTTCCAAGTTAAGAGACGATATAAATGCATAAACATCCGCAGTCTAACTATGAAGAACGCAACAAATTATTCGTTGTGTTAATTAAGTCTGAATGATAGTTCGCAGAAGATAAACCACGAGATGAGGTTAAAATTTTGAAGATTTTATACGTCATAGAGATGGTTCCCTCGTATTTTACGATTCTCGTTCGCAAATAAGCCTCTGTTTAAATTTTAAACGATCGGGCTACCGAGGGACCTCGAGTTATTCCGTTTAATCGGACGCTATCAACTTTGTTAGTAAGGTACTCCGTTTTAATCGACTTAATTCCATTTTAATCGTCTTAAGCGAAACACCAATCGGTTTCGTTTCGTATATAATTCACTTATTGGATTTCATTTAAATTATTTTATTAATTCCACCGTGGGAGATTTGTTCTTTTGGATAATTAAGACGATTACGTTTTTAAATTGCTTCTTTCTCGCTGCGTTTTGCTTGGTAGTTTGTCTTGAACAATCTTAATTTAATATAGATTAATTCTTTCGTTTCAAATGTTAATCGCTTTAATTTATTAGCACAGCGGAACCTCGATTATACGAATTGATCATATGATACGATTTTCGGAAATTCGAATTTATCGGAAAATTGAACTACGACATCAAAATTAAACAAATGACCACCTTCTACACAATATTAACAAGAATTCTAGTACTTCACTCGACTGTTATTGTACTCTTTAAATATTTTGTTTAACATAATAATTTTAAATTAAGTTACGTTTCTTGTTTCATACCGTCTAACTTAATTTGATGACACAATTCGGATAATGGAGCGCAGGCTGGAACAATATCCGAATAACGGACGTTCTACTAAACTAAAAAAATTGCTTAAATTCAAAAGTAACAGAGGAATCCTAATTCCATCATACCTTGAATATTATCAAAACTTCTGCAATTTTTATACTTTTAATAACTTTGCACAACATATTGATAACCGATTAAATTCATTCCTAATGCTCAAGTCAGGAACGATGCAATAGAAGTATCAGAAAATTTTCTTCATAAAATAGAAGAAGCTAAAATTTCGCTCGCCAGGAAATTTCGAAATTTTTAGCGTCAAACGTCAAATACCATTTTTCCTTGATTTTTCCTCGCCGGTTCAGGCTCCTCCCCTATACGAATTACATCACGCTGTATCCCGCAGATACCGTATAGAGTGGATCTCGGCAGCGCGTTATTTATTGGCGGCACGCTGGCTTGAATCGAACCAAACCAACGGACCGTACTGCGTCTTCCGATTACATTCGAAACCAGCCACCTAGCTGGAAGTAGCTCGATGTTCGTCCGTTCCACGGAAAACTAATAGGGTAGTCACGTTTTCGAAATTAGGAATCAACAGAAAAGAAAACAAGACGTGGAAGAAGAAGCGTTTGTAAAATTGCGCAGTTGCCTGTAAGAGAGCGTGTATTGTTATGAATTCTAAGAAGAATAAATTGTGCACAGTGTTATGTCCCTATTATAGCCACACAGTTAGGAATTGGTAACGCGATTATAGAGAGCTGTGGACGTGATTATGCGACTGCTTCATTGGTTGTCGTGGACCCTGTAACTTTCTTATCAGTGATAGATGAAAAAACAAGAATTTAAAATTTATTTCGATTCTGTTCCCATTTCATTTTTATCCCTTAGACAACACACTAATGCGAAGTTGGACGAGCGAAACATTGTTTCGTCTGTAAAACTGCGTCTACACTATATAGTATAACACGTTATATGTATAGCAAAGTTATAAAACTTATTAGAAGAACAGAACGAAAAATGCTATATGACACGATGTTGCGTAACATTTTGCATGTTATAGAACAAGTTACATGTTATCCATCAAGTGTGAAGCCACTATTAGTAATGAGATGCGAAATGTTCTACAAACTTGTTACGAACTTGTTCAGAAGGTATAATCATGTAACAAGTTATAGAAACATGTTGTATAGCAAAGTTGTGTAACAATTTCTTATATAACATTATATAAGAAATTGTTACACAACATTATGTTACCATTTCTCAGGGTTACTAGCTCAAACGAGCAGATCTTTATTATGTCAACGTAGAGCAGTTCGTATAATTGATGCAAAAATATTACAATTATTTAATATTATGAAGTATTTATTAGACAATGTATACTTCTATTAATTTGAATATTGATGTACGTCCTATACGTGTAAATATTTTTCGATCTCACAGACGTCAAATAATCTTGAATAATTATATTTTTCTTATTTTGAACATCAATAATGAAATACGTAATTTTATTCAGTTTTCAGATTATTTAGCGAAGTGTTTCTGTAAACGTCTTTTGTTTTATTTCTTCTGACAGTTACGATGCACCGATTGTTCTCCATTTAATACACTCGACAGCCACTGCGAGGCGCAATCAGCGTAAGTGCAGAACGTGGTAGTACTTTCGTATGCACGCTACTATAAAATTGAACAGTGTACTTTTCTTGAATAAGCTAATGGTGACTATACACTTTGAATAATTAATTTGGTAAACTATAAAACTTAATTAGAAGACATACCGTATGTCACGTTACTTATACAAATTATACTAGAGTTTAATCAGTTATTGATAGTAGATTTCAAATAATAAACTTTAGGACCAGCCTATAGATTAAACATATATGTATACATTAGGTTAATTTATTAGTTTTTAATTTACAGTTAATTCCGAAAACTGTATTTACGTCGATATTTGAATATTAAGGAAACTAAAAATATTATAATCTTCAGTCATTTTGTTTCCTATTACTTTTCCTTTATATAATAAAAGTATTGCTTCGTCAAAAACACTTCGACGATTCAACTTCATTCTTCTTCCATTCACGACTCAACAAACTACAGTTTTAAACGCACAATATTTTTGCTTTAATCACGTGGATATGTTGGGGCGCGCTCGAGGACCAACTGAAAATATGTTTTACTTCTCTTGTCACTAAACATTGATATATTTATGGAATAACGGATAGTTCTGATTTTTTATTGATTAATTATTCATTTCTATGATCTGCTGTTTCACGCAGGGGCATACCGGGGTAATGGCGGTAAATATTATTATTATAAAACGAAATGACTAAGGCGTAGAATTGTTGGTTACGTTACATAACACTCTCTGTTGTACCAGTAAATGGCCCAACTAATTGTTGCTACGAATTTGAGAATAACAAGTATTTTCTGCTTTCACGTATTACCAATATTATGCTTTGTGTATATAACGCAATTTAATTTAATTTTAACATAACTGATGCATTAATCAATTAATTACATGTTTCCTATGGACTCATTCAAAGTGCATTAAATGGAACTCAACCGATAGCTATATCTACACATGCAGAGTGTCTCCAAAATTGTGTTAGACCCTGCCTGGTAGTGATTTTGCATGCAAAACTAAATCAATCAAAAAGAGTAACATTTTTTTCGGATGACGCTTCGTTATCGAGATAATCGAATTATGAAATTTATTGGATACACATGTAATAGAATTTGGCCACTGCGTCTGTTCATTGCAGGCCGTTTCTATTTATTGCCAGCACAAATACACGTGAATTAGATGAATTTTCATACTCATGTTTTTCGAAAACGAAGCTATAAATTAAAAAATGTTATTCTTTTTTCGACTTATTTTTGCATGCAGAATCACGACGACCGAGTATCAAGATTTTGGGAACACCCTGTACATGTGAAAGATGTTCGAGACTCTAGACTGCGATTGTCCACAGTGTGACTACTACGTGGACAATAGCAGTCAAAAGCATGTTACGTTTAACACTAGATTTACGAACATTTATTATATACGTATCTCCACGGACACGCGTCAACGCACCCGCAGATTTTCTTTACAAAAACAGTTTTTATTTTATTTAATACTTAATTTACGATCGCATCAAATTGACGCGTATCCAAAGACATAGGTATACCACATAGAAAATTTCCAGATTAGAAGGTATTCGAAATGCGTCAAAATGACGCGTTCCGTAAACCTAGTATTAACTGTTCATTTTACCCACAAGATTAATACTAAAGTGATTATGTTCCTACGAAGTTAACAGTTTAACAGGTTCAGTTCGAAAACAATAACATGCAATAAATAATTCATCTCATATTTCGATGTTATTACAATTATTCCTTAAATGACCGTCATTACCCCCTTGTACATTACCTATTCTTTCACCGACATCACAAACATTCGTTTACCCAAAAATCACGTCGCCCGACCAGCTCGTAAAATCGCGCCACATCCCTCCGCCCCGTGTTCGGTCCGCTTAAACGCCTCCGCTCAGAATGCCGCGCGTGTAGATATTAATTTAGCCGGTCGGCCGGAGTTCCCGGGGGAAAGTTAAAGAGGCCACTTGCGCGCCGGAGCACACGCGGCCCCCGCGGCCGCATAATTTTCACCGGTAGGAGAAAACTTTCTTTTTTTTTTTCTTTTGGTCCGCGACGATCCGCCCGAAGTAAGACGATAAAACTAATCTCGAGCACCGAGGCCGAAGTTTTCGTGGTTATATAGAACATTCAAAATACGGCAGGCGAGGCGGGACGACGACGACGGCGACGTTGTGTACCTCTCCCCCTCCCCCCTCCCGCCGGTTTCGTGCATTAACGCGTTTCGGATCGTTCGTACGTGTTGGTACAGGTCGCCCATAAAGTTGCTACGCCTCCGGAGCCCCATGCATAGATGCATATAAGGATCAGCACGGTGCTACATAATGCATCGCCGCGCTCCTCCCTCCCCCTCCCTCGGCCTTTTGGTGTATCTATCCTGCATATACGGGCACATCGACTAACGTGTTTCAAATGGAGCCCTTTGTGGCCGCCGGAGTCGACCGAGATTGAATATAAACGCGGGAATAAGAAGCCGTTTTATCACGCTCTCCGTTCAGCTTTTACTCTAGTGAAATTGAGGGCTTAGGGGAAAGGGAACGGGGGGGGGCTGGTTGGACCAGGACTTAGAGAATCGGGAGGTGGTGGCGGGTATTCTTCCGCGGATTTTCGTTTCCCTCTCGCAAAATGAGACGACACGGGGCCCCTGAGAGGGAAGCCGCGTTTAAGATGGCCGCCATCTGCCTTTGAACCGACGACGCTCGTTTAATTCTCATGGTAATCGCTATTCGTGCTTTCGAATTTGCCGCCGCGCATAATCTCGGCCCGCTCCGCCCGCCGTACCTCCTCCCCTTCTTCAACACCCCCCCCCCCATCCAGCCTCTCCTCTGTTCTTCGACGGCGCGGTGTATTCCCTGGTATCCCGGTAATTGAGTATTTTCAGTAACGGAAGCCCAGGCTCCCGGTAATAGAATTGAAGGTTCAACCTTGTCCCCGTTTCGGTTCCGCGATTACCTTCTTTGCTGTAATCGCGCTTGGATGTATCGGGGCCGTGCTCGAGGGCCGACTGGAAAGTATCCTATACCCCTGGTGAATTGGATTACCGCTCTAACCACTTAACGGTGAGATATTTGGGGAACCTAAGTCTGATTTTGGATTTATTAATTATTCGGTTCTGGGGTCTGCTGTTTAATCTAGGGGGAGTTCCCCTGGTGACGAACATTTAAGGTGTTCCTTAGATGTGTGGACAAATAATATTTTATTTCACTTTTGTTCTGCATTAATTGCTAGCTAAGAACAGTAGAAATCAAAGTAAATTTACTATAGGGTTTTGGATTGCGTGCGGTCTTGCAAGAGAATGCTTGGGACTAAACAGACCTGACGTCGCGTCGCATGGTGATGGAAGACCACGGTCCTTTGGCTATCGGTGACGTAGAGAGTTGTTTATGTGAAACAAATGAGTGAAAGCTAAAGATAGCAAGCAGCCCGACGTTGCCTTAAGAATAAGTACCTAGAGGAACTGGCCACGGAGTGAATAAGGCAGGGATATTTTTTGGTAAGAGGATGGACCGCACGGAACTTACCCTAGAATCCTGAAGAAGCGTATTTCTTTTAAAAATCGAAGGCCTCGCACTAATATTCCTAACATGTCTTAACTCTCGTCCACCAGAAAGCATTCGAACTCGATGAATCAGGTGAATCAGAGTTGCTCACGAGGTGATACCGCGACGCGGAACAAGCTGCTCGGTGGACAAGGTACTCGAAACCATAGGGAAAATATGTCTTTTCGGAAAAGGAGCAGACAGTCGGGACGGGAACACGCACGCACGGCCACCGTTAAGTGCAACTGACTCATCATTCAACGTTCCGTCGTGGAAGAGGATCCGAAACGGAGAGCCCGCACCTGCAGGGCACTTTGAAGTAAGGTAGGTAATCCCCCGCTTGCACGACGGCTACTAAGCCTCCATGATTTAGAAGCTCTTGGAGTATTTTAAGAGTCCCCTTTGCTCTGCCACCCCCGAAAACAGCCCGCGTACAAATACTCGGACCCGAGACGGGGAATGCAACACCGAAAACCATCGTCATTTCTGATTCCTTGATCCTCTTCCCTCCCCCCCCTCCTCCCTTCTTCCCGGTCGTTTGGTATCGGCGAGTACGTCGGAACCGCTCGACGCTGGCTGAGTAATTAAGTGGCTCGGTATCTGAGGATCCAGGGGAATGTCCCCGAGACTCGTGGACCGTTTTATCGTTTCGTTGTTCTTTTTATGATTTTTCCGCCAACATTCTGGGGAAAAACGTTTGATCGACGGAATTTAACTTGCGTTGCACAATTATGCATATGGTGGATGCGAAAAATATATTTCACTGGTAGCAAAAAGATTGGAACAGTCCTCTGTATAGTGTTTGTCCTCTTAATCGTCCTTTTTTAACCCTTTCCGATCGGAATTATGTCTTTCTAACGAAGAAAAATATTTCTTTGCGGGTAATTACTTCTTGGATGTCAGAAAAACAGGTAAATTAAGAAAAAGAAAAAAAAGGAAAAAATTTTTTAGAATTGAAAATGAATATTCGTTAAAGAATTCCTATATATTATTTTCGAGAATGTATCTATTTATCCGGAAAAATTAAACTATACGATACGGTGCTATATTGAATCTTTAGACTCATAATATGAGTTATAAATACTATGTAGGTTTATGATTCAAAATGGAATCCTTCGGTAGGAAATGGTTAAATACAATAAATATTTCTGTCCATTTCAGAACATAGTGAGAAAGATGAACAGGTATCAAAAGTATTGTTCAATTAACTTCAGGCGATAAAAAAAGTAACTTCTTTTGTCTACTATATATTGTTTCGAAACTTAAAATATGTTAATATTAATTACTTCCATTGTTTTTTGTGATTTTGGCAGATCAGTGAATCTTACATTACTTTAAGTTTGGTATGTGCACAAGAATATTTATTAGACTTCTAATATTTTCAAGAAACTCTGTCAACTTCTCTGTTCTACTTCTTTAATATGTGTATAATATTATTTTTCGTATATTACACCTATGGAAATAATTCATGGAGTAATCATGTTAATCCATGTGATTGAGTGTTTACAGCCAAACTTTTAAATCATCTTTTGAATGAAGGTATTTCTTTCTACATTTAATTTCTTCGTTAAACAAATTTATGTCAGTGTATATAACTACATTCGTTAAAAGTAGAATAAATGATAAATGTTTCGAAAATCATCGTTGAAGATGTTAATTTCGAATTCGGAAAAAATTTATCATTATGATATGATTTTAATAAAACGTTATTTGATGTATTGCAAATATAAAAGTTGTAATTTCATCATTACATAACGATGATTCAACGCGTATTTGCACGTACAAAATAAAAAACAGTTTATTACGTATACCGCGTATACTTTACTATCCACACGTCTCAGATGAGTTACAACAATGCAAACACAATGTACGATTGCCACAAATTAAGGCGACTATAAAACCTCGTTAAATTAATCGTGATATTTTCATCTTATCTGAGTGAGGAAGTTTCGTTCGCGCGAATGGCATCCATCCACAAAACATAAATGTACACAAAATGGTGACTAATCGGGAGTATCTTGTCAAAAAATAATAAAATGGGTGTCATAATTTCAAAGAATATTAAACATCGCTTGCAAATATCTTTCACTCTTCAAAGCACTGTGTGATTGTGATTTGATAATTCTTCAACGATATTCAGTGAGGTAATCTTATATACAGAATGCTTCCAAAATACATTTCGAAGTTTAAATAGTTAACAAAGCTTGACAAAAGAATCACTGGAATCTGAATAAATACAGAACACTAAATCAATCATTTTTGATAGATATATTCAATGTTTTATTTCGTGAGTTCAGAGACGACTGCGTAATTATATGTGTGTACTATCACACTAAAAAAGAAACACTCTATACATAATGAATTACAATAAAAAATGGTCAAAACATTTATTTAAGTATCCCCTTGGCCAAAGTTCAGGCCAACTAAATAGCCGACCGATATTTCTATATTCCTGAAACGTGTCCTTTCCAAACACTGTTATCCATTGGAAAACACTTCAATTTTGCAAAAGACTTGTCTTCATCATGATACAAAGAAAATTGAATGATCTCAGTCACATCAGTATATTCCAACCAACCATTTATTTCCCACTAAATCAGATAAGTTATACACACACTTCCCACTCATACGCATTAGGACATGTGCTATACATGAAGAAAATGCAACATTTCATAATAGCTTACATACTTCGCATTACATTTGTTGCCTCATATTACTATAAACGTAGCTCATACAGCTTTGATGTTCTCTGCACAAAACAACTTCAGAATATTCAATAATTCAAAAATTTGTTTACATGTGAAAGTTTGGTAAGGGGAAAAAACAAGGAATATCCATTTTTAATAATTTTGAACTGTCAAATCACAAAGGCTTACGAAGTATAAATATCTACATAAAATAAATAACATTAAAGATTCCGTATACTCGTTAAAAACAGTGATGAACTAAAGTATTAGTTCAAATGATAATAAATATAATTACTAATGCAAATGCATTAGTAAATACAACGTATTAGTAACTAATTTTCTTAATAAAACTGTTTTGTGACATTCCGTGTTTCTTCCCCTCAACCTTCACATATACTTTCAAATTCAACAAACGTCCTAATATTTACGAACGGGACTGTACTTGCAACTACTCACACAACGTACCATCATCCTCGAGTAATTCCCAGAAATATCATAATATCCACCGAGAAATTTCCCGACGAAAAAAAGGAAGAAACAGCCCCTATCCCTCTCCAGCTCGTCCAAGTGTAAATCCTCCCCTCTTTCGATTTCCGTGAAGTCAGTGAAATTGAAGCCCCAATACTCAACCGGAAAGGTAGTCTGTATCTCCCCGGGTCCCCCCCTGAGTAACATAATCCCCGCACTAAACTTCTTTCTCAACGTTCCACGCAACCACGTCAAAAAAAAAACACGTATCGTGAGACTGAGAAAACGGCAACGGCGGGGGGGCGGGTGGTGGTAGTGGTGACGGAGGTACAGGCATGGGGCGGAGAGGGACGGAGAAACGAGGAGAGAGACTCTGGACATCCAGAGGCAATGGCCCTCTTCAGTAACCGTTGGGTCGAGAGTAGCGGTAGCTACCCACCTAGGCAACCGCCGCCTTCTCCGACCTACCCAGCCGACCCACCGCCTTCCCTTCTCGCTCGTTGAATCTAATTACACCCGCGAAGACCCACCCGCCCGAAGAGGGAGACACGGTTATAGCTAGAGGGACACACAGAACAGGCGAGTGGCCTGGCGAAAGACGAAGGGAGCGAGCGGGACAACGCGGACCGATCGGGGATGAGCGGGCGCGGAAGGACGAAGAAGGAGAGAGAGACCGACCACGCGAGAGGAGAGTGGAGAGAGTCGTTGCCAGGCGACGGGGGCCATCTTGGAGGGTTGCAGCCACTAATGGCCTAATGAATTTAATGGAGGCTTCCCGGCATAGAGTAGCAGGAGAACTGAGAAACAGAGGGCCGGAGAATAAGAGAGAGAGAGAGAGAATGAGAGAGGTAGAGAGACCGTGGAACGAGGAGCGAAGAGGACCGAGGGGAAAAAGGAACTCTCTCCTCCTCGACGTCGTCGTTGTCGTTCCACTCCGTCGTCCCGTACGCCTCTAATTCTCCACGGTGGAGTACGGTTCTGACGAGCCGGAAGAAGCAAGAAAGAACGGTCGGAACCGGGAGAAAGAGAAAGCAGTTACCCGACGGTACGTACAGGTTCGGGGACCGAGCGCCGCTAACCGAACCGACACGGCCGAAAGACCGAGACTCTTCGATCTAACTTACGACTCTTGGATTCTCGCAATTAAGGAAAGGGCGAGTGGCTGTCGCGGATGGAACGAACTCACGATCCTGCTACGGAGGCTATGAAATCGGGGTTATCACGCGGTTGACGGGCTTGATAGCGATTTCGAAGCTTTTTGTCGGATAGGACTGTGGTGAAGATTTGGCAATTTTTGGACTTTGCGACTAATGAAACATTCTGGCAAGATAGAGGAGGTGGTCCAAATACAGGCTGGAGTCTAAATGTGGGTTTGTTGAAAGTATAGAGTTCATGTTATGTGCTTCGACATAGCGGGGATAGTGTGAAACTTTGACACAACACAAAAGAAGCTTATTTTAACTCCAGATCATAAAGCAAACATGTGTTAGAGACATTGAAGTGTTACATCTTAAGAAGCTTTGGCAGGTTTGGTAAGAAGTCCTGAAGTAAAAGTGGTAACCCATATTTAGACCACCTATGTTTCTACAAGGTTTAACTCTCGTACGACAGGGTCATTTTAATTATTCTTTGTAATTATATGTAAATGTAACATATAAACTTGACAATATACATAAAATTTTACGTACAATTCCTTCTTGTAGCCCACGTAGAATGGAAATTTCGGTACGGATCAAACTGACTCTGCATTCGTCTACAACGTCAGTCCCAGTCCATTCGCTTTCTGAGGATTAAAGAGATCGAAATGCATAATTATTTATTCGGAAACTGATAGGAAAGTTGTGAAAAAATTTGTGTAAACTGAATGATGGATCATCATTCGAAGATGACGACAACGAAATATATTGTTTTGGTGAATTTTACTGATCACGACATTCCGTAGTTCACGCGTATTTTTTATAACGTTCTTATCAGCCACCGCATACATTATTATGCTTTTCGGATTGCTTAACACCTGTGGAAACATATCCTACGAAAATTTGTTATTGGCCAATTTCTACCATTGTCCTTTACTGATAGTAAGAGCGAAAATTATCTATTTTTCTATTAATATTTTATTGCAATACCTAACGATAACAGTGAAGATTAGTGAAAGTATTCTTTAGGTCCAATAGGTAAATAATTTCTACAATGGACATTTAGTTTCTTCAAAAGCAGCTTCATCAAAGATAATATTTAAAGATTGCACAATTACTAGAATTGTGTGGATTAATTTTTGGAAACTGGACGCAAAGGAAAATTAATTTACCCCGTTAAGGGTTCTAATAAGTTATAAGTGAAAAGAAGATTTAAATAAATGTTCTGAAAGTTTTTGCGACACTTGGATATTCTATAAATGCAAGGAAATCCACAGTCTAAATTAATCACTTATAAAGGGATGGTCACGAAGCAATACACGCAGATTTTTCTGTAACTTTGCTCAATTGTTTCTATGTCCAACCTAAGAATTTTACCTGTACTAGACCCCCCCTTGATCCGGCACTGCTCCAAACACCAAAAAAATTAAATCTGTTCCATATGCAACACTTTTTTCAAATAAATCGGTAGGTACCTACCCAAAGCGTTAATATGAGTATCGTCAACCGTATAAATAAAATAGACTCGAACTTGAAACACGTGCGTTTGTCCAACCCTCGAAAGGGTAGTTTACTCGTCGATAATAAAGCGCATGGTCGACGTCAGATTATTGCGCAGATACGAAATGTAAAGCGACAGTTGTAACACCTCGCCTATCCGCGTGAAGTGTAATGAGAGGCACGGTGTTTCTATCGGTTTAATTGGCTTGGCCGCCTATTTGCGTAGCACTTACGGCCACCTTTCGCGCAATCTCACGCCAGAAATATATACACGTATCGGTAAATATTTAAACGGAAGACGATTACATCTTTCCCGAACGATGGTTTTTAATTTATAGCGTGCACATGTCGGTCTGGCATCGGTAACTAAAAGTCAATCCCAATTGTCCGTTTAAAAGTTAAATATATTTTTATTTACATTCACTGCAAAATTATAATCTGTTATTAAAATAACAGTAAATAATTCTTATGTTGACAGGCAGGAGCAATAATGTACACTTCAGGGTAAACATCCATTGATGCTTTGTTCTCTTGATTTTGTTATTATTAGAATTTGGTTTATTCTAGTCAAATCATTCATGTCTTTTAACCATTAGATTTTTGTCCAGTAGGTTCGACGCTAACTCATTGGGGTGAGTCCCGAGTCTTTTTCGTAGTTGGTGCTGTATCGCTGAAGTTCTTCCTTAATCGTTGGTATCTCTAAATCTCTGTGAATGGCTGCATTTGTAACGTACCAGGGAGCATAATTCATAGATAATGTTTAAAAAATAGTTCAATAGGTTTAATTCATAAATCACTTTGGTCCTTCGATCTACAGATGCTTTGCAATTAATAATAACAAATTCAATATTCTTAATTATTTTCCAACTCAATTTAAATATTTGTATTAATATTGTCATTTAATTATCACTTCATGAATTCCAATGTTTATGGCGAAAATGATGTATGAACTAATCCAATAAAATTGTTAAAAATGTCTCTGAAAAATAAATTACAGTTTACTCTAAGGTTGCAAACAAGAAAATCGAGTTCGTACCTCGACGATCACGGTCATAGTTTCGAAAGTCGTTCGTCGTGTTGGATCGATACAGTTTATAGGCAAAGTTTCATCCGTTGCAACGTCGAACAGTGATTGGCACGGTTGCAAGGTAATTCGAAAATCTTTCCCGGCAGATTCGGATTCGAAGGACGGAAAGAATTAAACGATACGAATACAAAAGTGTCCCGTGAGAAATGGACTCTGTTCGGAAAACCTTAGCCATATCGATTTGTCCTAGAAACGCAGACAAGACACCAAAGTACGTGACGAATGAAGTTCCACTTCTTACCAGCGGAGCACAAGAAAACTGAGGATCGATCTACCCAAAATCCACACCTTCTGAGAACAAACTGGAAAACGTAGGATAATGGATTACGCCTCGTTTGGTGGTTGTGGACACATGGTATTAAGAAATTCGATCATACATTTATAGAATTTATAACATATTTTCTAGGAATTTTGTAACCAGCTCTTTTCTACTTTTTTATAATAAGAAAAATAAG
Organism: Dufourea novaeangliae; assembly: GCF_001272555.1. Taxonomy (NCBI): domain Eukaryota; kingdom Metazoa; phylum Arthropoda; class Insecta; order Hymenoptera; family Halictidae; genus Dufourea; species Dufourea novaeangliae. The sequence goes on along the minus strand of NW_015373886.1, from coordinate 1,471,074 downwards.
TGATCCTCTTAAAAGTTTCACACATATGTATCTCGTTTTTTTAAAAACGGCGAGTGTGGATGTAAGTACATGTGAAGAATGGTAAGTTTCTGGCTTGTGTTTGTGGGTGAAAAAAAGTCTTGGCTTAAGTATAATCGAAATAATATTCGGTGAGTTCTTGATTTTTATGTATGTAGAACTATTCTTATACTTGACTAATACATTTTGATAGTCGTCGTAAAAGCTATAGGCGGAATAACGAAATATTGAATAATTTTAATTTTTCCTAGAACCAATGTAAGAGCCTATGTAAATTCTTCAACCAATGTAAAAGTATTTAATTTGTACTATTAAAAGCATTTATTGTTATTAAAAAATGATACTATAACATTAGAATCAAGACATTCATTCTATCCAATCGCTTAAACATACAAAATATGAAATTTTTTGTTTGAGTATAATAATTTCGCCACCCTGTGTACATTTATAACGTACACGGTTGTTTTAAGCTCAGTAAAGTTAAATTTTTAAGTTTATTTACCCAGGCTGTAGTTTTCTGTCGAACCTTATAGAGTCCTTAATAGAGCAAACAAATTTCTATTTGACTCTAATCTCTGTAAGTTAGTCCACACACATTTATGTATATTTGCACAAACGTCCACAATCTAATGATCATACTTAATGATAGATAGAAAACAACCAACACAGAGATCAAATACAAACAACAGATCTGTGATTCTATAGAATTACTGTACGTCATTGTTTGAAGTTGATCGAGAAAAAGTCAATTATTTCATAAAAGTTATTCGCGATAGAATGCATTCCATACCAACAGTATTCAGCAAATCATTAGTACTATGGACACACGAATAATTTTACATGCATAAATAAAGCAAATATGTACAATAAAGCTCAATTTTGACGTCGAAATCAAATTTGAAAATTCATCGTACACACATGCCATCGAACACGACCGAATAGTGTGTCTGACTATCACTGATTACTTCTACTACTGCTAAACGTCGATAGTACTGTAGCAGACTTGAACAAAATGTAATCTAATTACAAAGTCTAAATTGCAATTACATTATAACTTTTATTGTAAATTGAATACACCTAATTACAATGTAATTGTAATTGTAATTGTTTTGCAATTACATTGCAATTACATTGTAATTGTGATTTAGATTTTGTAATTAGATTACATACTCAACTCTGTACTGTAGTATTATTTTCTAACATTTTCAGTGTATCCCAATTCGTAGTTTCTGTCAAGTTTTTGTGAAAAGTTAATGACTTCCCGCCACTATAAATATTTATGAATACCAATGTTATATGAAATATGTATAATGTGGCTATAACAACAAATTTGATATTGGTCATAATTGACCTCCTGTAATCCTGTTAGATTAAAATTTCTGAAGTGTAATTAAAATCGAATCACTTTATACAATTTATTTAACACGTTGACTGCCACAGTGAAAAAGGCTGTACGTAGCCAGACACACTTTATTTTGATTTCTGAGTCATAAATCGTCGAAAATATATGCGTTTACTAAATAGAGGCTTGTTCGTCTTGTTTTAAATTATACTGCGATATTAATTTTTCGCAACAATTCTGTAACGATGTTTAAATAATCCAGCCTCTTTGCAATGTACGTGTCACTCATATTTGGTGTCTAGGTGTTAACATTTCAAACAACACTACTCAAAATATTTCGTAAGTCTAATGTCGTTGAACTCGTTTCCACAGTGATTACATTTAAAATAACAAATCGATGCCCATAATCTTTACACCAGATGAAGGATTTCCACGTATTATTTTTTAAAATACTGCCTTACCTTCGATATCAGATCACTGAAAAAACAACGACTCGTGGTAACAATACATTAGTTTGTAACAAACAGTAATTTATATTAAAATTATTGTACTTTTGATTTGTTAATATGTGGGGGTCGCGGCGTGTAAAAAAGTTATTATCAAAAAAGCTTTAGTATCATACTTCAGTAGTATTGATAAGTAAAATTACCGATGACCTTGACCTTGACATATGTTGTCAAATACACCCACTTGAGTGACCTTTAGAAAGTTTCAGTTATGAAATATTGTTTATTACAATGTTACTACGAGAACAATGTTACCTTTTTCTTGAACTGTCTCCGACCGACTTTGAATGACTTTTTTCTTGAACTTTCTTTAACCAACTCCGAACACTTTTTTTTCTTGAATTGCGTCTAACCAACTCTGAAGCATTGTACTGATCGGAGTTGATTAAAGACAGCTCAAGAAAAAGAGTAACTGTTTTTGATAATAACTCTTGCGAAACATTAAACCAGTTTCTATTTGAAGTAGTGTACCTAAGAATGATTCTGCAGGAGAATTTGTGTTTAGTGTAAAATGCTTTTGTTTACCTTTTTCTTTGAAGTCTATGTTGTTATTTCTTAATTTTGAGAAAAAAAAGAGTATTGTGTTTTTGACTTCAGCGCATCAAAATTGGTAAGAAGGCCAAAACTTCTAAGTAATTACCTACCGAAACATTTTTTGATAATTATTTTTTTACAAACGGCGACCCCCAACTAAAACATTCACAACACTACTCAGGGTGATCACCGTGACAATCTGTTGAAAGATCATCGAAATCAGAGGTGACTACCTTATTGTAGATACATATTTACCGATGATACATTTACACAAATGAAATATTGTGTCAACAAATTCAAACAAATACCAAACTGTGGATTTTATGCATTTATAGCATAGGTTTAGGCTACATACTCAAGAATTCGATAAAATTCAGAGAGGTTTTTATTTTATCTAGAACCAAATAGAATAGGGAACCTGTTGTACCTTGGGTACATTCTCTGTTTCCACTTTTTTTTCAAAAATCCTAAATAATTTACGCACTCTATAGCTTGTATATGTTTTATTGATTAATAGGACACATTAGTTAATTTTTGTGGAATGATTCCAATACATTTTATTAAAATTACAATATATAATATAACTATACTATATAACTATAACAATATAGTATAAACTAGTATTGCTAAATTTGCAAGAAAAGATCCACGAACATTTAAAATTGGACATAGGACCATGGTACAACCATGTCCGAGGACCAACAGCTTCCTCTAATAAATAAACTAAAGAAATCTCTGACTCCAGTTCTTTTAAATTACCCCCAGAAATCTGTATTTACATAAAAATCCGCAGTACCCCCCCCCCCCCCCACTCCTGGGTCAATTAAGTCACCTGACTGTAAACAAAGAAATATCGACTACCAATCAAAACAGTGATTTCCCATACCCAATCCGGGGCTGATCCAGTTCCCTCAGGAGAACGAGACCCGGATAGAAGCAAGTACGTAAAGAATGACGAGTCCCGTCTCCTTCCCCCCACGCCCCTCCCTGGGCGGGGGCAAGAGAGAGAGTCACGGTAAAGATGAGTCGAAAGAGGGAGGGCATTGCATCTGGAAAATAAAGGAAAGTAGCGGGCGGTAATCCAGAGCGCGGGCCAGGGTCTTACCGTGGCTTCTCCGGATGTTTATTGAGTCGGTACGCGCACGCGCTACATGCAACACTATCATCTCATCTCATCTGGCCACGTCTCATCGCCCGTGTACCGGTTCGGCCAACTATTTCTCCGCCCTTGTCTTTTACCTTTTCCCCACTGATTTTTTTCCATCCCCCTTCCCATTGCCCTTTTCATTTCTACCCACGTCCTCCCGTCTATCTGGTTCCCCCTCCCCCCCCCTCCTCCTTCCCATCGTTTCTTCCTTTCCACCATTTGCTGGTATCACCTGTCCTCTCCAGTTCTCCTGTTTCTCACGTTTTACTCTCGCTGGTCTTCTTTTCTTCTGCTTTCTTCACCGTTCCGAACGTTTTCGCCCGATTCGTTGCTACCGTTCTCACCACTCTTGCCACCCCCGTGTTTGTCCTCTATGAAAGCTTCTACAACCCCCTTGCCTCCTCGTCCCCTATCCCAGCGACGTCTCCGTTCAATCCTATCTCATCTGCCGCTGGTTACCCGGGCACACGGATCCTAGCCAGCCACCTTCATTCATTCCCCCGTGAGAGGGGAGAGAGAAATCGAGACCCGGTCGAGTCGATTACCCGTGTCATTTTTATATCAATCGAGGCGGAATCACTGCTTCCGGTAAGCAACGGGACGACGGGTGTATATATGTATATATGAGATTATATTAGAGATTATATAATGCTTTTATTTATTGGGTTCAAGGCAAACGTTTTCGCGTTTTTTGCGGGATGATATTTCACGTAATAAAATTGTGAATTTCGCTTGCGATACTTTTTTTGCGAGGATACGATATATAATTAGCTAGTATATTATCTAACAATCTAAGTAAATGTAGATGTAATTACAACTCCTTAAATCTCAATCACGTGACATATTTTCGATTTAGCCGATTTACCACACATCTAGCAAAAAAATAACGTGACCTCGCAATATTATGGAACAAATTTGTAAAATTCTGAGTTTCTACAATTTCTTGAATTTCTGGAATTTCTAAAATTTTAAATACAGAATATAACCTGACAATAATACGTCACCATTGTCGACGAACGGAATGGTACAAGTGCAGAATTCCTAGCAGTAATCGCAGCAACGAGTCACGACTGTCATTAAAATCTGGGAAAGCAGCGAGTGAAGTATCCACTGAGGGCAGGTGAATGAGTAAATAAAACCGCTTTTACGGTTAGGAGATTAGTCGTCGGATTTTGGTGCAATCGCGACGATTACGCGCCTTATAATATTTTAGTACAGGCGATTAAAGGATTTGCTTCACGAGTGATTCGAGATTTCCCTCGCTCTTCTACTTGCACCTTGGATAACATGCGATTCCTTTCGATTACATATATTACAAGATTCAATTCTTCAATGAATGTACAGGTAACATTTGTTCGAAACACGGAACGTGAACCGAATAGATAATTCTGTACGTAAAAATTACCTATTTTTTATAGACGAAATCTTATCGTATCTGTAAGAAATATCACTGATGTCGACGAAAATGAACGATATTTCGTAAAACTTGCAAAAATAATTTGTAGATCGATTTTAAAAGAGAATTACTTCATCAAAGTTAACGAAGTTCCGCGTATCGTGATTGTTAACTGTTATTGAAATTGTATAATTTTGTTCATACATTTTACAGGTAACCCCCGAATAACACGATTTCGGTCTAGCACGGTTCAAGAATTGTGTAGAATAGTGGAGTTCTGTTAGTTTCTGAACTTAACTTTGGTTTTAGCATGTATGTTTGTATTAGGTGCACAAATTAAATCGTATCCTCCTTTTCGTAGATTCGTTGTTTATTTACAGAAAAAAAAAATACAGTCCACATAGTTTTGAATAAATTCCCTCCATTTTCTAGACATTTATGCCATTCCTCGGATAGTTGACGAATTCCTTGTCGAAAAAATTATGTTTAATTATGGAGGCCACGAATTAATTTGTACACCTAATAAATATATACATACTAGTAGTTCTTAGTTTCGTATAATACGAATGCACATAACACAGCAATCTTTAATAACCTAACCACCGTGTTATACGAGAGAACATGTAAAAATATAAAATTAAGGCAAAAGTTGCCGTAACTCATCTCATCATTGTTCTAATTCATATATTATGTATTTAAATAATCCATCCCATCCATCGATAAAAAATCCTTCTGTTCAACCCAATACATGTAATACTATCACCTAAATAATAAAAAATAAAAATAGCTCGATTAATTTCTTTTCGAATAGATCTGGTGTACATCAGAAACTTATGGGAACTGCCTGGTATCGCGACGAACGTGTTTAACCCGCCGAGAGCGAATTTCAGGTTATGAACACAAACGAAATCTTCGCCGTTTTGTGGAACCTTCCATGCAGTCTCATGATAACTTACACACAAGTTACGATTTCCCTTAAATCATCGTGGGCCAGAGGAACTTCCCTTCGTTAGAAAATAAAAGTTTCGAGCGAAAGTGTTGGAATGTAGGAAAGAGGTTCACGGATGATGAGTGGCGGTGGACGAGCAGAGAAGCCGGAGTGGAGGAATAGGTACCGAGAAATGCGAAGTAGGGTAATTTCGTTGAGGCCTCTAAGTGGTGAGATTAAGTGCTACGTAAATTCTTCCGTCGGCCTGCTTCCTCCCCCATTGGATAAAGAATCGCCGCTTGGTTAGACGCATCGCCCAGCGGAAGGAAAAGTGAAAGTCCTCCTTCGGTGGAAAATGGCAGGGCCACTTTTCTGTAATCTGCCGTTCTGCGGGTACAATTTTTCATCAAACAAGAATATATGCTCCTCCAGGCTGAATACTTCAGTGATGCATTGTACACCACTGCTCGTAACTATTGTACAATGAGTCCTAAGTCACTATAAGTATTCTTACCCCTCCAACGTTGACAACTTAGACGACTGACACCTATTTTGAACATTTTAAACTCCTTGTTGATTGGAATGCATACCGTGTCGATTAAGTTTTCGATTGACGGGAAGTTTATATTAGAAAACAACACATTACATGAGGGGAGGGGGGGAGTTCTGCAGTTTATTCACACGTCTATCATATGCCACCAGAAATGGAAACTTAATGAAACTTTGAAGATCGTACAGAAGATTTGCAAGTCACAGAGAAGGGAATTATTTGCGATGGATAAACTTTTTTATAACTCTAAATAATATTTAAACTTACTTTTACTGAATTTATACAAATATATTTACCTCTATAGCTATTTGAAATATTCCAGCTGTCATAAATTCCAATGTTATTCCTTTCAAAGTCTTACTAACCCTCATATCTTTACGAAATATTCAGTTATTTTTGTTTCAAAGTCACTTATGGAAAGATTTACATGTGTCTTGACCGAAGTGTCGGAAAATTGCTATTTTCCACACCAAGTTTATAGGTCCCATGGTCGAGTCAGGTATGTGTACAGACCCTTCAAGGAAGTCTTAGCCGGCAAAAACATTTCAATTCTGTCTGTGAGACAAACAAAGTGAGGCGTGCATATTTAGTTAGATACGCCTGATACCTGCAAAGGTCGACCACCTTCCGCAATACCCCATCCCTACTCTTTAGACTCTAAAAGGTATCGCGCAGCAGTCGAAAATTTGCAGTCTCTCGTGAACTGTCGAGGTGGTTGGGTGTGTTTCTCACACCCTTCCCCTTTCTTGTTACTAACCCCTTGTGTGTCAAAGATGTTCGGACAACCATTGCCTTCGATATTTATATTCTTCTTTACTGTGTGTTATTTACTGTGATTTATATACTGTGACTTATTTACTGTGCATATTGTTGATATATTTACTGTCTATTTACCTGTTTAATGTAATTTATTAATCTGTTCATTTAACTGAGTTTTACTAATTGTATTCTATGTGTATTGTATAATTAAATTCAATGTTCTAAAAAAATAATAAGGAACAATAAATAATGGTAAAATAATACATTCTCAAAATTTAAAAAGAAACGCACGAAAACTGCAAAATCAAGAAATTGCTAAAATTATGGTAGCCACCTGATGGCGGAAATTGGAGCTAATTCTAAGTTTCACAAAAAACGCGGGAAACGACCAAGACTGACACGTGTCACCCTCTAGTGGCGACTTCGGAAACTATATAAGAGGTTCTGGATTTAGATCCAATTTCCGCTACCAGGTGGCTACCATAATTTTTGGAAATTCCCGATTTTTCAGTTTTTCCGCGCTTTTTTAAATTCAAATGTAGCGTTAAATTGAACTTCAAATTTATTTTAACGCAATTTTAACTGAGTTTACCAATTACTATTTATTTATTTATTTATGGAAAATAGGAGATAATCGCAGTGATAGGCTTAATGAACAACGCATATGTACCACTTCCGTACGATGTTCAAAGCTTCATATGGAATAGTTTCATACATTTGTCGTCGAAATTTTCATTCTTGGGGACATAAGATAGATGTCGGACTCCTATGGAGGGGTGGCGAAGCAGGACCACCGTCTAGGTATAGAATAGACCTAGATACAATTCATAATATACAAACTTGCCATCATCCAATACTTTTTTCTGTCCCACGTTCATAGGGCTACTTAGCCCTGTTACCATTTTAGTGTCAATATTCGATGTTACCGATAAAGCATGAATTCTGAGTATTATTAGCACAAATGAAGTGTTATATATTCCATTCATATTACGAGTTCACAAATTCACCGTTCTCATAACGTAGAGGGCAGCAGAAGATCCCTGACTTTTTACACTATCGGTATTTCAGAACAGAGACACGAAGTCCCATAAGATGATAGGTCTATCCTATACCTAGTCGGTGGCAGGACACATCACGAGTCACGAGTCGTGATTCACGACATATTTGTGTGTGAAGAAAATGATAAATACGTGCTCTCATTCACACATTTCCCCCACCACTGCCATATGCCCGCATGCTGCACGTTGTTGACCGCTAGTGAGTTTGGCGGGCGCTGAGTTGCCCATCACTGGTTTATGATGTAATGCCTCCAGCCATCATTACGCCGCAGGAGAATCTCCCACTAACAGCCCCATTAGAAAGAAAGGAAAGTTACTCCAGTTATTGTCTTCTCTTTCCAGTGCCGACTTCATCCCTACCATAAGATCGTGCAGTCTATTACATATGTCTATGGTGAGCACTCTCATTTCCTCTCCCATGGTTTCAATTTTACAGATTTCCCGCGCTTTTTGAAATTGAGAAAGTTGGATAAATTTCAATAACAATTATTCGAGTGGTTTGAACAGGAACTAGCTTTTTAAACGCTCCTAGCTGGATCGACGGATTAAAAAAATTCGGGAAAAATAATTAAGAGTTACCTATTCAACCTGATTCAACCTACCCAATGACAAATGTCTAGACAAGGTTTAGATTTTACTTGGAGTATCTATTCTCTGCTTGCATAATCAATGGTTCTACAGTCAGGTGCGAAGAAAATTTGTGTAAGCAGATGGCAGATAGGTTGATACGTTCACAGTCATAGTAATCGTCATGGCTCCGTTTGTGTGGAGCTTTAGAGGGAATATCAACCGGTTTTTAACTGATGTTCAAATATTACAATGCCTTATCGTATTAATCGGTCTGTTTAATTTGTCTGTGTGTCTCTACGAAGACCAAATCGGAAAATTCGACTGGTAAATTGTCTCGTATTCTTCCATGAATGTTGATTGTAATGCTCAACGTCTTAAATAATGCAGAAGCATGCTTCCGTGTTTGACAGTGTATCTGCTAATGCTGCTAATCGAATCGTTTTCAACGAAATACACATTATTTTATTTTTAGGAAACAAAATTATGTCGGTAAAATCAAGTTCGCCAGTTTCGACACTGTCTCGACCGCGAAGAAGATTATTGTGGCTACCGAGGAAAATGTTATTGCTGCTTTAAACCTTAAATCGGGTAAGCTATGAATATTGACATAAAAACGACTACGTGTAACGTAAAGAAATTAATCAATATTTATGAATGAAAATGCACAATCTGAAATTTAAAACGTAAAAACAGGCAATAGAAGTAAAGAGTATATAATACTTTCAGTTTTTATATTGTTTTATATTATAAATGAAAGAATTAAGAAACATTAATATTTAATGTTTATTACTGGAAATTAAAATTAAATTATAAATTTACCAGAAAGATATGTAAAGAAATGCACAGAAGAATAAAGATTAATAAAAAATACTGCAATGTTTAGGACAAATCTTATGGAGACGTGTATTAGAAAAAGGATATGCAGGCCATATTCGTGCACTGGGTGGAATCGCAGATGGAGATCTTGTTTCTGTAAGTGGAGGTGTACCAGCTATTGTTCGTGCATGGGATTTAGCCACTGGACATATCCTTCATGAATGGCCAATAGCTGAGCAAAATCCAGATAGGTTAATATTACTTTTTAAAATTACTTGCTATCAATCAAATGATTCTTTTTTACTTTAATTGCTATATAAAGTTATTTATCTTTAAGTCAATGGTCTGTGTACAAAAGTATTCATGAAAATTTATAAGAACAAGTAAATTAATTGTATAATGTGAATAAGAGGTGCAATATATCTAATAAGGGATAATTGTAATTATTGATTTACAGACGTTTCTCTCCATTTATATCTTTTTCTACAGTGGGATTATACAGTGCTAACAGGTTTCTTTACCTTTAATCAATGCACAATCAGTAATATATGTGTAGTTTACACAACAAGCAATTACAAATGTCTCACATTTATAAGTTATTATATTTAGTGTCATTTTTGTATTGTATTTCACATTCAAATTGAATTTCGATACAAAGATATTGTATAAAGTTTAATATAAGTTCGATATAAAGGTAATCCTAGAAAATGTTGTCAAAGCAAATGAGAATATTCTGATTCTAGAATACAAAATAAAATACAATTAAGGAGTCAATTAATGTTCACTTATATATAATTTATTCACATTTCACTTTAACCATTTCATAAAAGCACCTTGTTTCACAATAATGTTTCGTTTTTTTTATACAAAATTGTTGATAAACATTATTTTGCAGCCGAGATATTACATGTAATCTATTATAACATCTGTAATTTTCTATTGCTATACAGAATCAAAGATGTAAAATGGCACATAAAAGATGGTACACTACATCATATTTTACCAATCTATAACAGTGGTGTTGAAGTAACATCATACGATAGTAAAACAGGAGACAAACTTAAATCAAGAAGAGTCTCTGCACCATTTATTAGTCAAGAAACTGAGTAAGTAATTAAATTATAATATAACTGTTATATCCGATTGAATGATATTTAATTCAAAATCTGAGTATGCTATATTCATTTGTTTAGGTGTGTTCTGGCAGCTCCATATCTAGCATGTTTAAAAGGAGATAGTTCATTAGCGGTATTGTTTTTGGTACATTTATTCGAACCAAACGCTCAGCCTCAGTCAGTTACAATAAATACAATATTTGGTGCTGGTGCACAAGGTCCATATCATTTGGAATCAGTACTTGGCGCAGAACCTGTTGTATCAATTAGTGCAGATGCTAATCAGAGAAAACGAATTCTTGTTTTGGGAGAGGAGATACCAGTTCCTGTTCAAAGAGATATAGCTGGCGATGCTATGCTCTATATTGTTTTGGTCGACAATGAAAAAGTACTTCTCGAAGCAACATACAAAGCTGGAGTAAGTACTTAACTTTCATTTGTACCATAAAAGGTTCTTTAACACGTTCGCTGCCACCATATTGTTGCAAAAACGTTCGTCACAGACCACGTTAGGTTTCCATCATTCTATCCAGTAAAATATTCTTACCTTCTGGAAAAGGTATGACACATATAATAAGTGCCATAAAATATGCTAACTTCGAAATTGGAGCATCACGTATATGTGACGCTGGTAGCGGACATGTTAATATCATTTAATTACAATTTTTAACATATCGAATTATTTGATTCCAGACAACAGAAATTGTGGCCACAGAACTATTAACATCAACACCTATGCCAGCCTTATCAATGAGTGTATCGCACGCTGCATTATTATCGCCAACTATTATGTCTTCAGTCTGTCCGCGACAAGCAAAAGGCATAACGTGTCGTCACTTATTATCTTCGCAAGACCACAGTGTCGCACTGTTACAACATAATAAATTAATATGGGCTAGAGAGGAAGCACTTGCGAGTATTGTAGCTGTCGAAATTATAGAATTACCTATGTCTGATAGAGAGCAGGAAATTGAAACAGAATTTGATCAAAAAGAAAGTAAGTACTTTCATACATGTATTTCTTATGCGTTTAATACAGTTCGGCAAAAACCTTCGTGAAATAAAACAAATAACATTTCTATTTCAAATTACTAAACTGAAATATGTACATGTAGTACTCTATATATTAATACCGGCAATATTGAAAGTTACATAGATATTACAATTTATGAAAAAATTCATATTTAATATAAGTACTATAATTTAAAAGTTTTTCAGAACACGTTGAAATATTTTTATGTTTAAAAGGTATAAAACACTGAAATGTGTGTTTAAAATACTGAAATAACATTATTATCACAATTCTCTGTTTTACTGTTTTATTATTTAGACAATTATGGTTCAAAATTCAAAAGCTTGCTGTCGCAACTTAATTATAATAACGATAACAAAATCATATTCTATTATAATAATTTATTTCTTAACAAAGAAACGTTAGTTACATTACATTAATTATATTTCTTTTGTGAATGGCTGCTGCAGGTATTGATGTAGACAGTTCATGTAAGTAGTGAAGCAGCAAGGACTGGTTTGAAAATTACTTTATCTTCCCGCTATTTATTAGAGTTATTCGCATGTATTAATTTCTGTTAGAGACTCAGAAAAATATATCGCGAATACTCTTCTAATTACTAATTATGCTGTCCATTTTATTTGAAAAAATTGCCGAAGTATTACAATTAGTATCTGCATGAAAATTTTAAGAATTTAGTAATTTTATAAATATTTATACTTCTTCATAGGAAGTTGTAAATGACATGTTTGAAATTAATCGATTAACCCTCCAGTGCACAGTGTCCAGAGTGCTTGAAAAACAGTATCCTTATAGGACCCACAAAACAGAACCAACATGTGCACTGGAGTGTTAATATAATTAATAGTTATTAGTATGCATGAATAATTATATAAATATATCAACAAAACTATTGTTCCTACACGTGTACAAAGTTGTAATACAGTACTTTTTGTTAACATAGTTTATTACAATTTCAATTGTGTGCTGTTTACTACTATTTCAATTTTGTAACTGATTATTTCCTTGTTTTTTTAGCGACTGTAGTATAGAAGAAAGCAATTTGCAATATTTGATTATGCATATGATATATACTATAATTTTATACTTGTTTGTTGTAACTAGGGGATGTGTTGAGTATGATGATCAGGAGAGTCAGCTCACAATTTAAGCAAGCAAAGGCATTTGTGCAATCTGTATTAAGTATTATACCACAACCATCGAATCAGCGTACTGATTTAGTACGAGATAAATTTGGATTACATAAAATGATCGTTCTTGTTACATCTGCAGGAAAAGTATGCATTTCATTTTCTAAATACTTATTAGTTAATTGATACACACATGTATTTAATACATATTGACGTACATGATTTTATTTACAGTTATATGGTATCGAAACTCGAAAAGGCGAAATTATCTGGCAACTCAGAGTACCAAGCATTCGAGGTTTTGTAAAAAGATCTGATTCAATAATCTTGTATGTGCAGCGTGGCAGCAGACATTTTCCTTATCCACCGCAATGTGCGCTATTAGCAGAAGATAAAGTATGTTTTCAAGTCAATAAAATAAAAAGATAATTTATTATTTCAGATTTCAAATTTTATACGCTACGTTAAATGTTTTAGAAAACAGGAGAAGGAGTTATGTATACATTTAATCCAATTACTGGTCAACCATTAGATGGTTTAATAAAAGTAGGGTATAAAATAAAGCAATCCATATTGCTTCATGTTACAACTGATGATTTCTTACGAAGTATTCTTATTCTTGATAATCGGGATAAAGCACATGTATACCCCGAAAGTGCAACTGCAATGGCTGCATCGCTTGGTAAAAACATGTACATATTTACTGCTGATCAAGCAACAGGCGTATTATCTGGATTCTCTCTTTCATATAGCACGACTCAGGTACACATAATAGAGAACATGTAATTTATTTAATCGTTCAGAAATGTTATTGTACTTGCGATTTTATTTTTTTGCAGGAACTGATCGCTCATAAAGTATGGGAGTTAACACTTTCCCCAAGAAACCAAAGAATTACACACGTTGTATCAAAAAATCCAATAGAACATGTTCATTCCCAGGGTAGAGTTTTAAGCGATAGATCTGTACTATATAAATATATTAATCCTAATTTGGTTGCTATAGTAACTGAGGGTGTTGGATATACTCATAAAAGTAAGTATACTCAAAATAGGGTAGCACTTTAAATTCCTAACCTAAGTAGATTAAAAAACAGACAGAAGTACATATCCAATTTATTTATGTTATATTTACAATTAACATATACAGTTACGTAAAAATTTCGTCTGTGACTACTGAGACCCTATTACATCTACTTTTAGATTATTACTGTCATGCAATGCATAAATATGTTGGGTCGAGAATATCTAGCGCTACCGTATAACAAAAAAATGTATAATTAAGGTTATTAAATTTTAATACTATGCCTCGCCATTGGTTTGTATTTCACAGATACGCTTAATCTGTATCTACTGGACACAGTATCTGGAGCAATGATATTTTCTATTATACACAAGAGAGTGCGTGGTCCAGTCCACATTGTGCATTCTGAAAATTGGATAGTATACAGTTACTTTAATGAAAAGAGTCGTAGGACCGAAATCGCTAGTCTAGAACTGTATGAAGGAAAAGTACAGAGTAATACCACAGGTACCTGTAAAGTTTCTGTGAATCTTTAGCAGATTCATTTTTGTTGATTATTATTATTTACGTTTTTCTATATTGTTTCAGTGTTTTCATCTTTAGCGACAACTAAATTGCCACTTGTGGAAAGGCAAGCCTTTATTTTTCCTGCAGCAATAGAATCAATGCGGGAGACTATCACGGAGAAGGGTATTACAAGCAAGCATATTATTGGTAAAGGAACTGTTTCGACGTTATATGTGTAAATATATTTAGTATATCGAACACAACGTGAGTACTTACATGTTACTTTTCGTAGTGGCCCTAGCGAATGGTGGTGTATTGGAGTTACCGTGGATGATGATAGATCCACGCCGGCCTATTAATCCGGAAATACGTGAAGAAGGTGTAATTCCATACATGCCAGAGATACCTATTCAAATGGACGCAATAATTAATTATAATCAAAGCGTCTTTAGGGTGTCAGGTGTTCATACTAGTCCTAGTGGCCTTGAAAGTACTTGCTTAGTTTTTGTACATGGTCTTGGTAAGTATGAATATGTGGATGTTTCATCATTCTAATGACTTAAATATATTATTGCAACGAGTGACATACGTAATATATAAGTAATTATATATGTATATATATATATAATATAACGATTACAGACTTGTTCTACACGCGTGTGGCACCATCTAAAACATTTGATGTTCTGAAGGAAGATTTCGATTATTACCTAATTATGATAGTATTAGCAGGGCTCCTAATTTCATCTTATGTCACGAAAAAATTAGCTTCGCAGAAAGCTCAGAAGCAAGCGTGGAAATGATGTTTCACTTCTCTAGAGACTCAGTGCATAACATTCTTAAGTATCTGTTCACTAAAGGTGAAACATTTTGCTATTAATAATTTGTAAAGAAAAGGTACTGTTTTATAAAAAGACAATGTTACTGCAAACGTAAATGTTAACAATTTATTATATCACCTAAAGTATCTAAACATGCATACATATTGTTTGTTCCTTTATTGGTACAGAACGCACACTATAAAGATACTATAGAGATAACATATTTCTGAATCTTTAAGACAATGTGTGCTAGTCATTGTACGACAAGAGTGGACCATGATCGCTAATTATTAGATCATTAAAATAACTGACAACGTGCTCAAACTATGATTAATTTTTCGTTCAAATTACAGTATTTTTGGAAATCTCTAAGAAATTCCGTATTTCTGAAAGTATTCATTGATGCTAGTAAAAGAGATATATAGAAAAGTGATATACGTATGTAATATGTAGGACGCAAACGAGGAACACATAGGACGATTCTCTGACGACGAATGACGTCTTGTTGTCATAACCACTAACACAACGTAAACATCTTTTTATACTTTGTTATATTTTCATACAGCTCTTAACAGTGGATTAGTAAGGTTTTTCTGGTAATAGAATAAAATCAAATACACCACTCCTTGAACGTATCTTAAAGTACAATTATAATATGTTATCGTAAAAGTAACTTAATACTATGTAATTGTTGTGTTTGATCTTATTCTAATCACAAAAACATCAGTAACCATTAATAATAGCTGTATGAAAAAATAATGACAAGTAAATTCATTTTTTCGATTTTCCAAAAGCTTTCTGGAACAGGGGGATTTAAAATTCGAGATTTTCAAAAGATTACTGTATACAAATAGTTAGACATTTCTTTGATATGTAACACTCCGCTAAAAAAATGTCGAACTATCAAATACCAAAGTAAAATGAAGTACGAATATCTAAAATATTAATATTTTTTACTTTGTTTTGAAAGTATGGAGAAACTGAAATGTGCATTAGGTATCATTTTTAACGTCTTAAAAATGGCACTCATTTGGCAGCTTAATATCAGCAAATACAAATTATATGTAGGTTCTGTTGTACAATATCAATTAAAAACATTGAATGTTTAAAAGCAACAACCTAACAAATTACCTTAATGGTTACGTTTTATGTTTTCTGTCCTCTTAAAAAAACCTTGAGATATTGTCACACAAGTATGCAACAAGAAGAATACTTACAGATACACTATTACATTCTTTTTAAACCAAATTCAAATAGAAAAACGTAAAGTTAAAATGTACATAATATTGCGTGCAAATTTCATATTACTACATATAATTACATTAATGTATTACCACTTATACTTGCATTTGATTTATAAAACTACTGACATATGATACAAAAAAAACTCTAAGGAATTTCCATCAAGAAAATCGATTTTAACACCTGTACATTGCACGTTGCAGCAAATTATGAATTCTCTGCATTTATAAGCATTTCCCTCTTGGTTCTTTAAAGTGTAATTTACACGATTTTTACATCCTTCATTTAGTAAAGTAATGAGAACAGAACGCTGGTATTTTAAATTTCCTATTTAAGTATTTATAAAACTGGAAGGAAGCACGAGAAATAAGTGTTAAAGCATTATTAATATTTACAATTCTATTGCAGTCACAAAGAGAGAATCAAATTATCATTATATATTGGTCTGTTAAAAACATATGATGGCCAACACGTGTCGCAGTACAAACGGATGATTTTATTTATTATATATTTATAATTACAGATTAAATGAATTATACCATCTGTGAATAGGACAAATTTCTGTTATACATATAGGATAGTTATTTGCTTTGTAGATAAATGTAAAGTTTCTAATAGACATAAGTTACTGTAAAAAATAAGAATGTAAACAGTAATATTATGAAAATGTAAAATGTGGACTACCATCATAAAATACAAATTGTATACCAATAAAAATTTTAACGACTACCAGAGTTATTTTATTTTTATTATTTTTCTAGTTTCAAGATTTCAGTCGTAATTATGAATAAAGAACAGGCATTTTTATATACACATATACAATATAAATATCATTTTTTAATTACAAAAGAAATTTTTATATTTTATACAATATATTTACAATATCGCTAACAGAATGTTGCAATAATCTGTTCAACTTTGATCTCTTTTCTTTATTTCATTAGCTTTCCAAGTATAAATCATTATCTTGTATATATTTTAGAATAATTTGAATATTTTTATAATACTCGTCTGTTGAAATATTTTTCGTTATCTGAAAAAATAAAGAATATTTAATCGTCTAAAATATAAATAGTAGTATAATACCATTTGTTAATTTATAAAATGCATAAAAATTACCGATAAATCTTTCATATCGAAAGTTGCATCCGCAGCAATTTTTGATATTTTAGTGTTAAAAATACTGAGACACTCCACCCATACAATATCTGAATTATAATCAGCAATTTCCTTATATAATTGTATGCAGCACGACTATAAATAACGAAAAGATATGTGTAAATTAGGAAATGGAATTTAGAAGATATACGTTTTCTAATATTATGTACCTGTAATGTAGGATGTTGGTGTTTACTGAGGTAAGGCTCTGCAATACTTAGAATATTCCATGTCTCCCTTTCAAGAAGATTTAAATTTTTCACCGTTTCACCGAATGTTGAAAGTAATTCTTTTTGTAATTTATAAGTTTGCGTAAATTTATAAACATTTTCAGAACTCTTATTATAACTTTCTTTTGCAGAAGTATTTAAAAACTTTGAAAGTGCTGGTAACACTTGCCTGTAAATAATGGTTTTCACTTACAATATTATTAACTACATCACATATTCGTTGCCAATACAAAGTTATAATTTACATTGCTAAAGAAAAACGCAGAAAACTTACTTGAGAGTTCTCGATCTGATAAAATCTTTCGAGACGCGACCGAGAAGATTTAATAGTTGCCACGCTCGATTAATTATTAACACATTTGCATCGTGAAATCGGTCTACTAGCGGGTGCCAAAGCAAATGTACAATAGGTAATAATTGATTTTCCCATTCTGCTAAAATTTCGAGACCTTCTTGTAATGTAGACATTGCGAGTAATGATTTTTCTATTTCCTTAGACGGTAGAAAGTGTACACAGTGTTTCATAATATCTTCGATCATTTTTATATAAGATGGTATATTGCGTTTTTCTTCTATAATTGATATTGTCCTTCAATTCAAATTTACATGTTTATTATATTTTAAGAAAATCTTTTATATTTACCTTCTGGCTCTGCGAAATTTACTTGTTCTGCATTTTCATCTTCTATATCTTCCAGTCTCACTTCTTCTTCTAAGTTAATGTCACTAGTCGGTTCCTCTATTTCTTTGTCAATCTTTTTTGCCTCATAATACTCCAATAAAGAATGAATAATTTTTGAAGATTTACTTTTAGCATTTACACATTGTTTCTGTGTTAGTGGCAGATGCTGAGGATGGAGCAATTTCTTTAGACACATTGAAAATGTGAAAAAAACTTTCAGAAAGGCATATGAGTTCTTCTTTTGAAAACTATTATTTAGTTGCAGTAGAGCATCTTCCACAATTTCCTTTAAACAAGGTAATACGTCCATTGTGCTATACTTCATAACAACTCCTATAACATCGAGTACACCAGGATTGCGTTCCACCCGACGCAATTTTACTGTTACATGGTATGAAAAGTAGTCAACATTTGCACGTAGGAGATCACCCACCGTACTGTGATGTTGAGACTCTGCAATAAGCTCAAGCGTTTGCGTTCCAACAAAACTGATTAAGCTGTGTCCACTACCTACAAACAAATTAATACAATATTTACTTAAGTAATTTCTCATCTATTCCTTCAGTGTAATGTAAGTAAAAGATTACCTGCTGCTTCTATAATTAGATACAATGTTTTAAGAAGAAATCTATCATAATCTTCTTTCAAATTTTTTGCAATTAATCCCAATCCTTCTAATAATAAACAACACTGCACAACATTGCTTTGAGCAATACCTAAAGATATATCATTGGTACTGTCGATAGGTGGATACCAATGTTCTGTATTTATATAAAACTCGATAACATCTTTATAAATTGACAAATACGAGGAATCTTTAAGTGGAACTAAAATATATAATCAACTGTTAATAACATTATTATTTCATATACATATTGTTTTCAGAAAATTGTTCTGTGTACCATTTAGTATCCAGTTTAGTAATAGAAATAATTCTTTTTTATGTTGTGGAACTTCGAGTATGAGATCAAGTATGGTGTCCACGAAAATTCGGAGGTCTCCAAATTCCGCAAGGTATTTACATATTACTATAACTTTGTCTTCACAAGACCTATTCTGAATAAACTTAAATCGTCTCCATAAGTGTGTCCCATACGAATAAGCTGGATCTTCAAGATCCTTAACGTTTACAGCTTGCAGAAGAGAAATATTACTATGATCTATTTCAGACACATACACAAGAGCTAATAACAACCTTCGAATATGTGGCGCAGACATCATAACACGAGGTAATCTCTGTTCTCCAAGAAGTTTTATATAACCAGCAATTTGATTTAAACAGGATAATTGGTCACTATCATCTGAAAAATGAACGATATTTAATTTCTTTTTCAATTAAGCTAACATTTTTATCTTTCTTCAAATATTCAAATATATTCATTAACATAAGCATATCAGTGTACTACTTTTTAATGTATAAATGAACATATACGAATATAAAAATCGTACCAGACCTCCTAATAATTCTAGGTAATTTCGTAAGTAAATTATAAAAGTTTTCTTCTAATAATTCCACCAAAGGCCTCATATTCCTGTTTTGCATGTAGTTTATGTTAATTACATTTAAAGTTTTTTCTGCATCGTCCCGAACTTCTGTAAATGCATCTTCAGATAGAGTTATTAGATATTCTATTAATAACATAACATTTGGTTTCATGTTCCTGTTTAAAAAATGTATATAATTTTACTTTAAACATTTTTTATGAAATGAATAGGAAACAACAATATTACCTAGGGCATGTTGTGAGCAGTAACTGAATAGTTTCAACCAATTCCTTCCTAACTTTATAATGGGAATGTCTCATTAATACATCCAACTGTTGCACGAGTATATTAAGCTTTGTTGCACTAGCATTGAACCATTCTTTGGTTCTTGTTGCACTTTTAAGATGTTTTTCTAGTTCATTACGATCTGTTATGTGCGGTGAACTAACTGAGAGATTGATATTAGGGGCAGTATTTACTTTAGTAAGAACATCTAATAATGGCGTATCATTTTCTTCGAATTTATCTTTCATCACAAGAGATATTACTCTACCCCAGGCTCTTAATGCTACCTAAAAGTTTTTATATTATACATAAATTTAGATCAGTTACTCAATATTTAATATCTCAAAATAACATTACATTACCATTGTAAGTTTATGTCCTTGTATCTCACTTCCCATAGCTATCTCTTGTAATCCACTAACAATACCAGGTAGAAATAACATAATAACATCTGCTATCTGATCTTGCAGTATAATGTCAGACCTATCTCTTTTATCATCAACTTGACATAGAGCCATTACTGTTTCTACGGCTTTCAATCTGAAAATTTAGAAAGTATAAACGTACATATGAGAATTAGTTAAGACAGATGATATTAAGATGTCTTTTATATGTTTACCTAAGTGAGCGTGACTTTTCAGTTCTTCCAATTGTTATAGATAATAATATTCCTTGACCTATCTTTGAGGCATTTTCTCTTACATATAACGATTCTGTAACTTCTGTGAAACAAGAATGTATCAAAGTTTTGATACAAGAAAGTACTGCTTCTTTCAGTTCTTCATGACCCGTGATCACTATATAAATCATACACATTAAATCATATTGTGTGATTTTTGAACTAATTCCAAATTAAATAAAAGTTATAGTTTGTTAAAATAAGCTTACGACTGCATAATATGACATACAATGAGTTTTAAATATCTTTATATTTACCCATATTTTGCTGTGTTTGGTCATAAATTTGTATTAAAAGGCATGCATACAATTTATTAAAATATTCCACTTTTGATATCTTTGCTCTTAATAGTATTGTTTCTGTTGTCTTTACTAATTCTTCTTTAACATCTTTCCTGTAAAATGAAAAATATTCAGTAAAATTTCAATTACTGTTTACTAACTGTTTCTGATGCATTATATTTAACTGCACGGTAGTCTTATTTAGTTTACAAGTTTTGTGTAATTACTTAATTAATCAGTAACATTCAATTCTACTTTATAACAATATTAAAGAAAAAAAGGTAGTACCTCAACGTTTCATTTGGCAAATGAGTAATTAATGGAAATAAGATATATTCCAATAAATCTTGAATAACTTTGTCTGAAATTCTGGACAAACCATTAGCAACATTACGTGCAGTATTTACATTCGGATTTTTCACTAAACAATCACAAAGTGGTTTTAAAACTGTAAACGCTTCCTGTATATGATGACGTTCCATTTTTATTTAGAAAAGAAAACGTAGAAATCAATGAAAATTCTTAACTGAGTTCGTCACTGTGTACCCATGGTTTTGCATAGTATCATATGGTATTCAAAAATATTGGTCATGTGCGCGATGTGCGCTGAAAACCAGCTGAAAACTACCTATATATGTACCATATGTATGTACATTATAAAGTAATTAGGGCCTTCTACTGCTTGATAAATTTATTTCAAATTTTGAAATAAATGTTAAACCGAATATTAATTTGGCATAATTTCAGTAAGACCGAGATCAAGTGGTAGGAGGTCTTTCCCTTTCATCACTTTTTTCCCTAGTGGTAGCTGAGTTTACTCAGAGAACATCCCAAGAGATACCAGGCCTTGTTCAAATATATTCAGATTAATCGCGAACCCATCGCTACATATGACAGATTGGGGATACTAGGGTTTTTATTCTGGTAACAATCTGATTCACCAAGGCAGCAATCTGTCAATCGCCAATTCTATGTATATAACTGATTCTAACTATTGTAACCAATAAAACGGAGCTTTTAAAATACCAGCTCCAATAAATTAAACAAATTGGAAAGTTTACAGTCATTGATTGGATAATATTTAGCACTAATGTCATTGGAAATTATATATTATTTTTTTATTCTCAGCCAATAGACTTTTGAACTGTCAGTTATTTTTTCACTGTCATTCATTCAAAGCATATCCAACCTGAAGTAAATGTTACATATTTCCATAAGACTCATACCCATGTTGATAAAGCGGTTTTAATCTTTTCATTATCATTGAACAACAACTGTTCGTTTTCGACATTCAATAACGAACAATATTGTTATGCACGTTACTACAATAACATTTTACAATGTGATTAATCCACAGCCGAATAACGAAGAGAAATGTACAAGTTAAACATTTTAATATCTTTTTACTGTTTTGCAAGTGTTGCCGTTTTTGCTGTACGTATTAAATCTGTTTTCTATAATTTTTAAATGTTTTCTCATCATTATGCATCTGTATTTGCTAAATATTGCAAAATGTTTTTATACAAACACTTGTTGATGTCAGTAATTTTATGATTACTTTAATAAACAACGCATAAAAACAAATTTTTATTAAAATATGTATTTATTGAAATATATATATTATATATATAGATTTATGTTTGTATGTTAAACCTACAATAATTATTACTTATTCTTTAAATAGGACACATCAGTAGTAGATTATTCCTCCTGCATAATTCATGAACCTGTTTTTAAATTTTTTAAATACAATTTTACAAGCCTTTCGGATCCAACAAAAGATATTATTTTACATCATGATTATCCAAATGAAACTTTAAGAATACATTTATGCACTCCATTAAAGAAAAAATGCAATGGGAAGGATGGATATGGAATTTGTTTGATACGAAACAAGCAAGAAATAGGAATAGGTTTATATTTTTCTTAAAGCATTGAAGATATCATTAGTTTCTCTTTGGTAAATTAAGGTTTTTTCTGCCATTTTAGGAAAGTTTCCTCCAAAAGTAGAACAAGAAAATGGAAAACTACTGTTTGTATTTACAGGAGATGATTGTACATCAGAAGCTAAATATATTACAAATATTTTTATGAAATGTGATTACAAAGCTGGACATAATTCGCTTCCTGTATTATTTCCTTACGTAAGTACACAAAATTATATGAGAAACATTAAAATGTCTAGAGACATTACATATCTTAATGTATAAAAACAATTCATGGTCTATTTCATTCAGTCATTCTAACATTTCAGACAATAAATCAATGTAATATATCCATGGTGTGGAGTAATGCTCTGGCTTGTGGTCCACCAACTGCACGAAATTGTACAGTAACAGATAATGGTTTACATTATGATTTATCTCCATTAACGAAGTATTCAGAAAATTATGTTATTCGTACGGGTCTGTCAAGAAATTCAACAAAAATAATATTAAATGTTTGTCACTCTGTGATATTTGAATACAATGCCTTATGTCAAATGCAATCAGGAGCCTGCTTACAGAAAAAATCTGGAGACTCAAAACTCCAGTATGAGTACATTTCATCAATCAATATGAATCTAGTACACATTCTTTACAATTATTATAGTATATTATTATTACAGATATGTAAATTTGGGTGATGTAGCAGAACCACCAGTTTTGAAAGATGGAAAATTAAAACTTGAATATCAGAATGGGGATATGTGTAAAGTGAGAAACGTTACAGTGCCACATATTAGAACTACAATTTCTTTTATATGCGATTTTGAAGCTATGGTAAGCACAAAATGATAAATTTGTGCTGCATTCAGCTTTTACATTTTTTATCAATATACATGTTATAATTCCAGGACACACTCCCAGAATATGTTAGAGGAAGCGAAGAATGCCATTATCAAATAATATGGAAAACAGTAGCAGCTTGCAGCGTAGAATCTTTGCGTAATCATAGCGCAGCAACTGCTGGCAGATGTACAGTGACCAATCCTCTTACAAATTTTACGTAAGATTAATTTAAAGGTTTCGTGAATAAATTTCTGTCTATCTTGTTGGAAAAAAGACTTGTAATAGATGGTATTACAGGTATAATTTACAATCCTTGATGAAGGAAGATTTCAATACCACAGCACAAAATGGCATACAATATAAGTTTGGAGTATGTAAATCACCAGCTGATACGACATGTGCATCAAAAACAGGTTGCTCAATGAATTTCTCATGTAATTTATAGTCAAATTGGTAATCAATAGTTCAGTATTTTCATATTTATATTTCTATATGTAGGAGTATGTTCTACCAACAATAGTATGTCTATGGGAAAATTTAACACAAATTTAATGTGGCAAGAAGGTGGACCATATTTAAATTATACAGATGGAGATCTTTGTAAAAATGGACAACACCACTATACAGTTATTGCGTTTGTGTGTGGAGCAGAAGGAGCTCCCACTGAACCATTTGTAATGGAGCAAAATCCCTGTCAGTTGATTATACATTGGAGCATGGACTTAGTTTGTGAAAAAAGGGTAATCTATCATTACAAATACTGTTCGTTATACGTGGATCATTTCAAAAGTTCTCTGAATGAAGTTTAGATGACATCAGTAGTTCCGAAATTTTAAGTTCATCGAAGATTTTCATTTGTTATATGAATAACTGTAATGTATTAAGTCAATATATTATATACATATTTTGTTACGGCTGCTAAAACAAAACGGTTTTTAAGTCTCAATGCGTTTTTTTACAACTGATCAGAAGGGAATTCGAACGCAAAGTTCTCAAAAATGTTTAAAATTTAGAACGTTGGTCTATAAAATTGGAATATCGTTGGTCCAAGTGCATTAATGTTAAAAAGTATTGTATGTATTGAGAAATCCAAGAATTTTGAAAACGATATAAGTTGTTTTTCCAATCCACTTCAAAAACTTTTCAAATGACCCACATATAATGTTTTGTGGTTTTTCCAAAATTAGAACACATTTATAATAAGAACGTTCACTTTACAGATAAAGTGTGCCACAATGGACGATGAAATAAGCTTAAGTTCCCTGATTAAATCTAATAGTAACCATATTGTGAAAGTCAACGAAACAGAATTTCATATAAATATATGCAGACCACTGGTGTCTGTGCGAAGTTTAACGTGTGCGCACGGCAGCGCAATCTGCAAAGCTACTTTAAATTCAAAAAATGAATATGTAAATGAAGTTGTAAGTAAAACGTTGTTGTATACACTTTCAGGACATTGAATTAAGTTAAATCATAACAAATATATATCCTTTGATATTCTGTATTGACAAAACATATATTTAAAGATACTTGCTTTCTTAAAAAAAAATTATAATATAAAATTTGATTTACATGTTGCCAGAGTTTAGGGTTTCCAAAAGAAAGTCCTATATTGGATACTAATCGTAATACAGTGTTACGCTATGTAGATGGATCACCCTGTCCTGAAGATCCTACTAAATTAATTTCTTCAAATATTACATTTCCGTGTAATTATAATGATAAGGTAATAATGTGAAAATTTTATTTTAAAAAGTGCACTAAAATATTAGTTAAGTAACTATGTCATTGATTTTTTAAGGGATCTCCAGAATTTAAAGAATACAAAGATTGTACTTACATTTTCGAATGGAAAACTAGTATAACATGCGGAGCTGTAATGGGAGACTGGACTTCCCCTTGCATTGTTAAAGATCAATTACTTTCACACGAATGTGATCTATCCTTGTTGCATAAAAATCAACAAATATACCATGTAAGTTTACTAATATTTATTACAATCTTATTGACTTTCTTTAAATGTACGAAGAGTGTTTATTGGAAATATAGATGCTGCAAATTAAAGTAAATGTAAATAACTGTAAAGCAGTACACACTAATGAAATTATATAATACTAGGAGTATGCAATAATAATGGCTGTTTTTCCATCGAAAATCTTTGTGAATATTAAACAACTTTTGTTACATCTGTTACTTGAAAAAGTTCCGCTCATTTTCTAAACCATTTTTCTGGTAAAAGTAGTATTTTCTGTCGAAAAAATAAAACTAGAATAGCACTTTAAATGTCATGATCATTATGTTTGCGTACACCTAATAACTTATTCTTCTAAAGAATAACACAATATTAAATGTGCTTAGCATTTTAAAAAAGTTATCGGACATGAAACTACAGGTGAAAAACAAACAAGGGAAATACTACAGTTTAAGTATATGTGGAGGTGGAAAATTCTGTAATGGTTCGGCTGTGTGCCAAGGCAGCAATGGTTATGGATCATTGGCCAATGTTATCTTTGAGTATGGCAGAAATGTTATAAAACTTAAATATTCCAATGGTGATAAATGTGTAAATAGTGAGTAACAGATTCGTTAGACAACTTCTATATTGTTGATAACAGAAGTTAATATATTATCTTTACTTTCATATCAGATTCTTATACATCTGAAGTGAGATTTATATGCAACGAGTCCATGGGGATTGGTGAACCAAACGTGTTATGGGTAAGTTTTTCAGTGAAATAAGTTATTTCAGTCTGTAATTTCGTTTTACATAAGCACGTAAAAAATTTACTTTATACTTGAAAGTGGTGCATAAGAAACGTGTAGTCTTGTTTATGTCATTGAAAATTTTCTCTTATAATTTTCTTAATTGTTATATTGATAAAACTAAAATCTATTGGTTTGTACACTTACAAATACAGGAAACATGCATACTTATAAACATTTTCACAATATGACTCGAGATTTGCATGAATTTTTATTTCTCAGGTACTTTTTTAAGTATTAATCTTATAACAAACTAAAATCAAAAACAAAACACACTATAGCTAGAAGTATTTAATACAAAATTAACAATTCATAATGAGATTCTTTATTTAGTTCTCCAGTCGATGTTACTGATTGGTATCATTATAATTCACTGTTAAAGTACACATGACTTACTATTGGGATAAGAACTATATAAAAAAGGTGCTCATAAAATTGAGCAATTAATTTACAAGCAATGTAGTAACAAAACACGTTTATGAATAGTGTCAATTTTTGCGTGATACTAATATGAATTGATTTAATTTATAATGATACTTTATTAATGCTTTTATATGTGTGTATACTCATTTAAACTTTATCCGCTTTTTGTGTAATAAAAATCAACAGAGCAAAATGTAATTATTTCATACAAGTAATAACTAACATTTTCATAAAATACATTTAGAATTAGATTATAAAAAATATATACAAAGGGAATAAACATTAGTGATTGAGTAAAATATAGAAATGTGTATACATACATAAAGTAACTATGCTAAATGAAACTAATATCTATTCAATGAACCCAAATCTATAATTGTTTAGACAATACTTCTCGTGTTTGTATGATGATTATGAAATCAAAGAATAATGGCAATATGTTCTAAATTTAAGTGCATATAAAATTATAAAAAATACTTATTTATCATTATCTAGTTTTTTTTAAAACTACGTATCTTCAATTATGGTATATTAGTTGACCTCATCATTAATTTATATCACTTAAGAACTAATTAGATAAATTTAAAAAACGCATAATTAAAATGAGTCGTTATTATAAAATAAATATAACAAGAAATATTTGGCATTGCACTACATACCAACAGGTTAATAGACACTCATTCAATAAAATGCATATACACTCTAGTAAATATTTTGAGATTGAAAATTATTTAAATAAGAGCATGAAACAGAAATTAGTATGAAACCATTGAATTCTTGAACAGATCTAAGGGATTGCATAATTACATTAGTCTATATTACCTAAAATGTCTCATGTTCAGTTTAAAAATTTATAAATTTCCAATTTTTAATAAAATTTCACTATTTGCAAATAATGAAATCTAAGAGTAATTATTGTAAAATAAGTTGAATCTCAAATATTTGTATCAGTTCTTGTATGCTTGTCTTATTATACAGTGGTACATTGTACTTTGTTAATTAAATTATTCTTTATCAATTGTTCAGGCGAGAAGGTAACTTTGGTATTACTATTGGATACATTTAAATTCGCAGAACTGTCTTTTTTAACTCCGTTTCCCTCATCACATATAAATACTTTAATGGTATCTGCTGGAGGGGTACTTGCAGCAGGTGGCGTTTCTGGCACACCAATTGGATAAATGAGTTCTTTTTTATCACCATTAATTTGTATACTTGGTTGATGTCTTTCAAAAATCTTTTTTCTAATTGTGTTTTTCGTTAATTCTGGTGGATGCGGTAGCGCGTATCGCAATTTATCCCAGAACCAAGGATCGCCCCATTTCACATACGTGTTCATGCTTAAATAAGCTTTAAGTTCTGGATCCAAATCATCGGTAGGACCGATTTCACCGTACAAGATTAAAATTACTCTTGCTCGGCCTTCACTGAGGGCTTGACTGTGGGCAGCTCTGAATTCCATTCGTCCCCAAACACTTTCTAAGAAATTCGGTGACAACACGACTATTGTTCTTTTTGAATCTTCAACAGAACGAGCAATTTGAGTTGGTATCCATTCTCCTGCTAACCAGTCCCGAAAGTGTAGGCACAGTTTAAACGGTCTAGCACCACTTTCTAACACAGACACTAACTCGTTTACAACGAAATCTTCATCTTTATGCGAGTAACTTATAAACGCGTCGTACAACTTATCTTTATCTAATTCATCTTCGGTAACAAACCACAAGCACAACTGATGCGCGTATAACCAAACTTTAATCTCTCGTTGGTATCGGTAGTACAATGCCGCTAACATACCGATTATCAGTCCAGTGAACGCTATAGCTAGACTAATTCCTACGATCATTATGGTGTCTGCAGGACAAAAGTCTGTTGCTGTCATTTTCAACATTGGAGTGTTTATATC
The DNA here is from genome assembly GCF_001272555.1 of Dufourea novaeangliae. Lineage (NCBI taxonomy): Eukaryota > Metazoa > Arthropoda > Insecta > Hymenoptera > Halictidae > Dufourea > Dufourea novaeangliae. Next base: position 1,441,913 of record NW_015373886.1, on the reverse strand, counting down.
CTTACATGTAATGTGCAAGGATTCCGAAATTTTTCCAACTTTCGTCTGGATAAAATTTAGAAAGTCTCTGGCATCGCAATCGCATACCCATGGATTCCCGTGTAACGTCAGACTCTTCAATTTGGTAGAGTTTCTCATGAAATATAAAACATCAGAATCCATTTTGCTAATGTTATTGTTATGTAACTCTAAAACCTGAAACATTCAATAGAACATATATCATACTAACCTCAAAATTAAGATTTCAAGTATTAACTTCATGATATCTATAAATTATTTTGTTAGAAGAGATAGTATATAAATAATTAATTCTATTTGTAGATTATTTAATTAAAAGAGTATTTGTCTTTAGAAAGTATTTATTATATAGTAATATACAAATAAAACTTGTGTTACTCACCTCAATAGCCAATGGTAATGCATCTAAAGATACACTTGAGATATTAGTGTCTGACAAATACAGTTTTGATATTGAAACATTGTTCAGGCCAATGTCTGCCAAAGGCATCAGTTTAGTCAACTTATTACCCGTTAAATTTAATTCAAGTTTATAATGTGGTGGAATCTGAATATTGTGTGGCACACTTATTAAATTCTTATAGGAACAATCGATTAAGAAACTTCTGTCATGTGGTTTCACCCAACATGTACAACTTGTTGGACAATGATGCAGTATTTCACACTTTAAGGATTTAGACTTTAAGTCTGATACAAGTATATTTGTTATCCATTCTGGACTTTGGCATGATAAGCTACCTGGTTTTATGTGAAAATAGTTTTGCACATAGGGATGCATTTTGCCTTCCAAGTAACGAAGAAAGTCATACAAATCACAGTCACAAGCTATTGGATTATTTTCCACTAGTATTATTACATCACGTGGGAGAGTTTGTAAACTTGCTACATTTTCAGCATTATTTAGGTAAATATGTGATATATTATTATGTCTTAGGTCCACTTCAATATTATTGGATATAAATTGCAGATCTTCAGTCTGAAATGATTCATAAAAATATCATTAAATTTACGTATACACATTATACTTTAAACTTTGCTTTATACATTTGTTTCATGTACTAACCGAGATGTTAGGTATTTGGTTGTACTTGAGATCCAATATTCTTAGATTCAAGTTGCTTATAATCCAATCACTAAATATTTCCGAAATATTATTCTTATCGAGATACAGTTCTTCTAGAAAGTTGCAACTATGAAAAGGTGATTTCTTTCCATATTCGTCTTGGTACATAGATAATGAATTATTAAATGAAAGCTGATTCTCAGAAAATATTGCAACTTTCAGATATCTTAAAGAATTAAAACTTGTATCTTCTATTATTCGCAACTGATTCTCTTTCATGTTTAATATCTCCAGTGATTCCAAACTTTCAAATAAATGTCTGTAACAATTTCGATAGTTTGTTAAAAACACAAATCTACAAAATCCTACTAGATTCCTTCATTATGGTGTACAGCTAACTTTTTAGCGAGTACTAACATTGCTACAATAATACACGTACCTGGATATTGAAGTAATGTGATTTTTCGATAAATCTAGCTTAACTAATTTCCTGGCGTCCGAAAATATCATATCAGGCAACGATGTAAGTTCGTTGCATCCGAGTTCTAACATGTACAAATTATCCAATCCTTTGAATATATCCTGAGGAAGGGACGTAAGATAATTCCTCTCCAAACTAATATTGTTCAAGGCGGTAGAGCCCCAAAACAGGTTTTCCGGAAGAGTAATTAGACCGTTGCTTCGCAGCTGTACTGTTTTCAGCTCCGTCAGGTTTGCGAATAATCTCTCGGGAAAGGTCGTCATATTCTTTTTGTTCGCGTACATAACCACAGTTCTTAATTTTCTGTTATGCTGAAATAGGCCCTCTGGCAAAGACGTGAAATTGTTCCCGAATAGGTTCAGAACTTCTAGGTTCTCTAGCTTCACGAAGACATCCTTAGACAAAGTGATGAGGTCGTTTGAGTTGAGATCCAAGGATCGCAGCGAAACGAGCTTGTCAAATGTGCCTGACTTAATCTCCGTGAATTTGTTCTGCCATAAGTTGAGTAGCTGTAATTTTGTCAATCCGTCGAATACTTCCGGCTCGATGTTCCTCATCATATTCCGGCCTAATTCGAGAACTTCCAGTTTCACCGTATTGTTAAAGATTCCCGGGGGTAGATGTACATCGTTCTCCCGCAAATCGAGCCACGTGAGCTCCGGTATGTCCGCGAATATATCGTCGGTGAGATTTTTTATGTTGTTGGACGACAGAATCAATCGTTGCAGCTTTGGAAATCCTTCGAGGTGTTTTCTGGTCAGGTTCGTGTCCAAATCACCGAAGTATTGAAATATTAGCCTTTGAACATTCTTCGCGCCAAGTGTCTGTACAATTTGGCCTAAGCTCATGGCTGTAGGCAATTCGCACATTCGAAAGAAAATGGATTCCATGTCGTGGACAGGGAACAAGTCGGTCACTTGAAAATCCGACCATTGCGGAGAGTTGCGACATTGTATCTAAATAAATCATAATTTAAACATATACATTATACTTCACTCAGCTGTAATTTTAGTATTATATATTTAGATGTATTATTTAGTTGCTTTATAGTTTCTCTTTAGTCCACGAGCAGGTACATTGAGTTAACAGGTTCAGAGTCTCGACTAGTGCAAAGTCTTTTAGAATTAAAATGATCTAAAATAAATGCTTTGAATGTAAAATAAATGAATCTGAATTTTCATCACTTAATTATAACACCATAAACTTATGAACAGACTAAAAAAACATATGCAGTTTGTTAAATCTACTTAAATATTCTTTAAAAATATTTACTTCGTAAAATTGAATCATTACAAATTTAAATAGGAAATTATATCGTGGCCTAATGACATTATATCGATGGAATAATATTCAATAGTAATTGAAATATGGATAAATTTACGATCATGTGAAATTTGTTAACATCGTAGTCAAAAGTGCGCTTTATCGTGACTTTATAATTTTGTATTGTATCGAAGACATGAGTTCAGTTTTCTTCTTGAGAACGCGTACATCAACCTTTCCCATACGGATTGTTAGCATATTACGTAAAGGAAAGAGAAAGTTCTGGATAATAATACTGAATAAAACTGTAGAGTGAAGAATCTGATCAGAATTTCATTTAAACACTATATTCTGAAGATCTCAGACTGTATAACAAATTATTATTTTATTATCTTTACTCAATCAATTTTGCTATTATCAACTTTAACATTAAATGAAAATTTTTAATCTTTATATCCAGAAAACATACGATTAAACAAGTACACTACTACCATTTTTTATTTTAATTTACGTATAAAACAAAGTAGTTAAATAAGCATTATTAGAAACTCAAAAACTAATTATTTAATTCTATTCTAATTATTGTAATAGAGAAACTATTTACGAAAGCATACGTTAAAACAAAAAAAATGAATTAACAGATTATTTATTTGAGGCTTTACTAAATAGTGAAAAAGTATACAAAAATAAGCGAGAATCTATAACAGATAAAAAAAATATTGCTCAGATACCACTAGTGAGCCGCACCAGAGACCACAAATGTGCAGTCAATTGCAGTGGTTCAAAGAAAATCACATTTTGCAAAATAATGATGATATTAAAAAAAATGTATCTATTAAACCCTCATAAAAGTAACTCTTCTAGTAAAAAGTATTCCGAGAACCTATTTTTCCATTAATTCATATCATGTGAATGAAACACGTGTATTCTTCTTCCTGTCCATATAATGCTCTAATGTGTCTTCAAGAGGAAAAAAAACTTTAACGAGAACTAACGAATTTCCATTTCATCTTTAACTCGACCCTTTAACAGCGTGTGCACGTTCTCTATGTTCGTAAATTAATAGCAATTGTTGTAAAGAATCGCTTATAAAATATTCTATCGTTGGTTTTTTCACATATCAGTTAACAGAAATCGATCCTCCAATTACATTTCAAAGCACAGAATGAACACATTGTCTGGACTTCACAGTGTGAACGTATGGCCAGACGCACGGAACTGCTAAAGGGTCAATTAGCAAAATGAATTCTTCTCTGATTTTCGCGAAGTAATCGTGGTAAAGTGAAATTTTTTGTGAACCTCCACGGCCTAGCGGATCGTCTTCGTTGTTCAATCTTTCGATCGATCAGTAACAGACACCGAAGACTCTCCTCGCGGAGTATCGGTGAGTCACTCGTGCTCACCTGGATATATTTGTACGGTTGGACATTCACGATGAAGGCCGAATCGTTCCCCGTCCGACAGTGTATCTCGGTGTCGCGATTGTGACTCGGATGGCAGCTACACGATCGTTCCGGGCACTGAATCTCGAATGTCTTGCACGCGACGATGATCAACGGGAAAACGATCCACCAATGACCGATCATTCTGCAGACCCCTCGTGCGTACTCTGGAGAAAAGAAAATTCATCCGTTTTCATGGCGACTTAAATAGCGAAACTGCGAATCGGAAATCGCGAGGCACATCGAATCAGATAAATCGTACCGACTTCCTTGTTTCCGCGATAAGAACGCCAATGGCACTCGTGTAATACACTGAAATCGTTTATCAGATCATCGGTGAACCTACCACTGCCGATCGTTCGAATAATCTCATGTAAATATGCGCGTTTAAGTTAATTTTATGAGGCGACATTCTGTTTCTCGGACAGAAAAGACCGTACCAAAGATGGAAACGTCGATCAGAAAACGGAATACGTTTGTGATCATAGCCATCGCTGTAGCCATGATTAACCCTTGTACTACTACCTTGTTAGTTTTCCGGGTACCATCCAAAAATACCTTGAAAAATATGGGATTTTTGAGGTATCTATTAATATTAACACGATTTCGTGGGTTTTATTGTTTAAAATAAAATTGAAATTGAGCTATCGAGAAAAAAAATTTGAACATAAAGGGAATAAACGTTACAAACACCGTGAAAAACATTTATGATTTGTTTGTCAAGCTGTTGTGTCAATCCCATTCGGTGTCAAACCGCAAAATTTATTAATATAATTTAATTATATAAATTCAGTAAATCATAGTTTTCAAAAAATTTGTTTATTAGAATAAAACTTTCTATTGAAAGTAGGTATACTACAAAAGAATCATTATACATTTTATTAAATTACAATTAAAATTATTATTAGTCTTTTAGAAAACTCATCAAAATTTTTGCATTGACACAATATAGTAGCAGATAAAACCTTCACGCTACTCTCGGGTAATGATCGTACTATTCTCGCCTCAACGATTGAACGCGGCGATACTCGAGAATTTATCGGTCTTGATTCGCGACTGAATACAAGAAGAATGAGAAAAACGTGTTCCGTGATTGTTACCAATCGATGGAATGTCGAAAGACAATGCTCGTCACGTATCGAAATCCCTTCGTAATTCTGCACTGCGCGACGTAGATCCGGGCTAACGACCCGTACGCACGTTCGCTGAAAACCGAGAGACACGCCTCTTTCCACGACTCTTTTTCAGGATGCGTAATACATCGAGGAACGCATGTGAACGAGCTTTCGCGGAGGTCGAACGTGAAATGAACACAATGTAAATTGTTCAGATTTCAAATGATCCAAGAAATGATTAAATTAACACCTTTCCGATTGGAAGTCTATCGATAGTCTTATTTTTTAAATAAAAAATTTTATTAAAACTTTTATTTTAATATATTTTGGGGATTTGCAGTTTACTTATAACAAAACCTAAAATAATATAACCTTCGCAAACTAATAAAATAAAAAATACGTTCAAAGTACACCTTTCCATTTTATTGCATTTTATGCACTCGTACACGTGGCAAATGCATAAAGTCCGTCATCTAGTTACTAGAATCGAACGGGAACTTCAAAAAATTTTGCATTATTTTTAATAGTAGGGAAACAATATTCGTGAATTATTTTGAATATTAAATAAGTATACCCAATCCTCATTTTGCAGGATCAATTGGTACTATTTAAAGCAAAGTCGTTGTACATTTAAAAAAAAAAAAAAATAAACAGTACATCAGTGTATTATATACATTGAAAATTTACTTTTTTCAGTAACAAAGTTACATGTAGTAGACGTAAACAATTATACACGACACTGAGAGAGTTAAGTACAGATTTACAGAGTCCATTGCATTAATCATTTACTATTGCAAGCTTAGTAATCTATGTCGAATTAGATCTTACGTGTAAAAATGAAAGGAAACCGTATAAAATGCAGTTTTACTCTATTTTTCAGACAATATTAATCGCGCAATTTGTGGGTTACCTCTATTTCAAAATCGGAATATATTTTAAAATGATCATAAATAGGAAAAAACAGGTATCTTAATGATCATTTACATACTTCTTAATATAAACCTCATGTAAAACATTCATGATCTTTATTATTCAAGGTTACATGAAAGTATATATATTATTTTCAATGGTTACGGCGTCATATGGACGAAAATACGTTGATCATTTAAAAAGACATCGACGAGATCGAGGAAAAGTTTTCTGCTTATCTATGTACTTATTTCTCTTCAATGATCCATCTTTTTCCGCGTTTTTTTTTGTGTCGCTAAGAATATTGAAAATATCTTTGATGATTTAACCCTTAATTAGAGACCACCCATATTAGAGACAAATTTTGATTTCACTATCACAACCTAGTGGAGGATTTTGAAAGTTTTAGCATTTGAGTACTTTCAATTGACATTAAGTGGCACACTATTTCCATATTCATCCTGAAGCCAAGTAGTCTGCAGTTAATAGTTAAGATGAACGAAAGGGTCCTTTCTTAAACACAAATCAAATTATAATGACGGTACTATTGCTTGAGAAATTACATTCGAATTATATAATATTGTTAACCCTTTGTTATCCCGTTATTTTTACTACTTCCCTGGGTCCCCGGGGTCTTTTATGTTCTTATCTTATAGGCTTCCAAAAAATCTGAATAAATTCCGGATTTCTTGCCAGAGTTTCTACTACCTGATCAAATAGTTTTTTAAGTCGAATAAGCTGTTTTTTTAATAACAGTCCCTTCGTTTCGAAGATATTTGAACACAAAATTTCGCTTGTGCCATAAACGACCCAGGGGGAGTCATCGATGGCTAAAATATAATAATATTGTTAAAAAGACCATTAGTATTCGTAGTGTATTCAGTAACGCTGGATTAGACCCTCACATTAAAATCACAAGATAAAGCTCCGACAGATTCGTACGTAATGTCGGGGTCTAAGTGCTTACATTACTTTAATGACCCGATTCACAAAGTTCCAAGTGTCCGATAAACATTTTTTAAATGCACTAGTCACTAGTGTATTATCTTAATGTCGTCATTATGTTCAACAAGCGAACGTAAATATTTGCTATTAGATTTTTCTTCCTATTTAGTTCGTGTATCATTGCCATTATGTCAGTTCGCCAAATAATGATGTCTATACAATAATTCAGTCGTACGCTCTAGAACACAGATTATATTTACAATGTTTTCCATAATCTATATCTATAACAACACATATTAATATGTTTAAATATATTAATTCACGACAATTAATATATGTTTTTACAATTTCCCGTCTTTATGTTCAATTGTTTACATTTCTCCGTGATTCTTCAATCCCTTTCACTTTTTCTGGCAATTATGCAACGTATTAATATACAATATACTGGCTTTGAAATACGTAAAGATGATCCAAGGCATAAAATTGTATACCAAGATGATATTGTTTTAGCTGTCCTTGTTGGAGAAAATAATGACAAAGCGGAAGAAATGGTCGTTAGTAGACCGCGGATTTTATGCACATAGTCTTATGGCTTTGTGAAATACAATAAAGGGCAAAATTTTCATCAGACGCAACGCGTTTTCTGTTATATGTATTTTTAGCTTAATAAGATACGTAAGGGAAAATAGAAATGCCTAATTTTGTTCTTTTCCTTGTGAATTACTGTTTAAAATATCATTTTGTGGCATTCAAATAGGTATTTATTTTATTTAGCGATCTTCCCTGTAATAAACATCCATCTATCGAAATTACATTATTCCTAATTGTTTTATGGAATATATTAAACTTCGGTTCTCCTGGACAGTTTATATCCGACTGGATTTGTTACCGTATTACACAGTTCAGATAATTGGCATTTTGCTGTATTTAAAAAGAAAGGAATTAAGATATTCTTAACTCATTTTTCGATAAAACAATGTTAACTAATTTGATTAGATGATAGACAAGATATTCGCAGGCCAATATAAAAATAGAATAAGCTATTGAGTATGTAATTTCTGATAATCATTTAATACCTATTATCAGCTTTCTCAATGATAAAACAAATGAAACTTATATAAAAGCTAGTTACTCACTAGTGTAATACCGTGCAAAATTTTAATGTCGTAAACAGTTCGAAATGTTGAGTCTATCTACTACACTTGTATTTTACATACAAATACAAATTACAAAATTCAACATTTTGAATAAAATTTAATATACTGTAAACTATTTTAGTTCACTTAAATATACCTACTTGGTATATGTAATATAAGAAGTAAGAAATGAAGGTATCAATTTTATATCAAAAATACAGGTTTAAGTGTACTTTCTTTGCGAACTTCTACATGATAAAGATACACAGATGGTTTTTTTAACGGAAACGCAATTTTATATTGTAATAAATAATCTTCTTTTCAAAAAAGATAGCATACATACACGCCTCTGTTGCTATAAATAGAATATGAGACATGGCAACTTGACAAACTTTTTAGATATTGATAATGAAAGATATAAGTATACATATGGGGTGGGGTACCTGAAATGACCACGTTTATTTACATCCGATGACATTATAGATCGGAAATACTTAATAGTTTTGAACGTACTCAATAGTTTTTAAATCTCTACAAATTTTTGCCCGTTTCAACGGAAAACAAATTTACGCTCTGAGGATGTTCCCTTTGTCTAGTCTAAAAAACCGTATATATTAATTTAGAAGTATTTGGGACGATTTCACCAAGTTTCATGAAAATCACAAGCTGGACCTTTTCGGAACTACATCCGTAACGTTTCTTGCAAAATTTTCTAACATTCGTAAATTCCTATCGCATCGCTCGATTGGCCTCATCGCGTGATGTAAACAGAAAGATCATAAAAATCAGATCGGCACTTAAACGTGGTAATGTTAAAACATTGTAACCTAACACACACAAACTATTTCTTTCGTCTCGATCAAATCACGCGGCCGATCAATTACTGTGGCAGAGACTGATTCCCTTCGATCTCAGGAGTGTATTTCATCACGATTTCTTGGATTTATAACTCTGTGATAATACCAACCGGATAATTGCTCTGTTAATTACACATGCTACAGGTATAGAGCGCGCCGAACGTGACGCGCCATAGGTAGACAATGTCGATTTACAGAGAGACTAAGGACGATCAACGTTCTCTTTTGCTGTTGCACTGAAATGCCGTGAAACCAGTTGCTAGCTGCTTACATCCACGCGTGATAAAAAGAAAAATTTAATTCGAGAGAACGGACGCTCTTGCGGTCCACAAAAAGTGCATACATTTTGTGGAGACGAAAGGACATTTGTTCATTCGTGGAAACTAAATATTTAAATAGTATTGCTTAGCTACTCTCTGGTATTTTAGGAACCTTTGTGCAGAATACGAAATGGTTAGTAATTTTATACGTGTATAATTTTATCTTTATTGATGACTAATTTAGTAGCTTTTAAATTTATTGAAACAGAATAAATGTATTATGCACATCGTGGAATTGATTTCTGAAAAAGCCAATGCATGCTAATAGATACGGAGCTGCGCAGATAATTAAACTTGAAACGATGTTCTGTACGTGTTTGTTGATTTTCTGGAAGTGTTCATTTTGGAATTAGTAATTCGAAAGTTTTGTGATGTCGTGGATTAGTATCAATCGCGGGAAAGTGTACTTTTCTTCGTCTAGCAAGCGTGATCAGTAGACTGTTGATGTTTATGCATTTATAATCGCATGTCTGACTGCCTAAAACTTTGTACATAGTAAAAAGTTTAATAAACTTCTTGTTGCATTTGGAACCGAAAAGAATCTTTAATAGAGTGATCCAATTTCTGTTCGGTACCAGTTTCTCCACATTTGCCCGTGAATACCTATATTTGCATGAACATTCGCAGTGTATCGATCAGTATCGAAATTCTTAAATACTACGAACCCGGAAATAATTCTGATAGAAATCTGATACAATATCTGCAAGTCATTAAAAAGAAACCGTTAAAACGTTGACCACTAAAGAGAAAAATCTAATTTATAAAAGATCCATCCACGATAGGTATCTTGACGAAGACGTTAAAATCGATTAAATCGACTGTTGATCGAATCCTTGCAAAAATAATGTATACTGAATCTATGTTAAAAAAGTGTGAATAGAACATTGTTTTAAAAAAACGCGTAATTTCCTTTGTTTTATAGCTTTAGTCTAATAATTTGTACATTTCTGTATTAATTATATAGTTTTTAATATTTAATGAAACTAATTACTAGATTGCAGACGTTATAGTCTTACTTGCAAGAATAAGAATGTGTTTTGTTCACTTTCGAAATCGTAAACATAAATAATACCTGTAGCTAATGCATAATCCGTTGATATTGATTTATAACGATGAATCCGAAGGGGATTACGAATGCTTTATGCGGATTCAAATTTAACGATTCGAGATAACGATTCGTGAATTTATCACGGTTATTATCGTTTAATATACAATTATCAAAATTTTCGTTTAATCAATTTTAATAATTTTTTAAAGCACTTAGACTTAGATTGGTAAGTTCTATAAACTATTAGGATCTATATTTGGAACTGATCAAATGTAATCGGCTTTAGTCACAATGAGAAGATAATTTCATAAATATTTCAGTGAAATATTCATTAATGAAAAATGAAACTTAGTACTAAACCTTTTTGCAACGAGAGCTCAAATAATAATGAGTGGTACTGTAAGTATCACTATTTTTCTTTTTAATTCCTAAATTCTGTTTCTTATATATATTTTTAATTTAAATATTTATGTAATAATTATCAAATCTACGAAGGTTGCCTTTTGAGAATTATAATAATCTAACAAAGTTCCATAGAAACTCACATATTATGTTCAATAATCTTTTAATTGCAAAGATTTGTATAGTCTCGTACTATACTACATACAGATGAATGGGTAAATCCCGGTTCATGACGATTGCATAATTGCGCAAATAACACTCCGTACAAATCTAACTATTAATGGTAACAAGTTACTAACAAACAACGATAATAAATACTAGTGAACAAGTAATATCTAAAGTATAACTTGTTCTCAATATTTATTATTTACGATTTCAATGTTATTTAAATTTCTTAATTTTCAATATTTTTGATATAGTGTACATTAATGCCGAAAAATTTTCTTCACATTTTTATGATACTCTCGATACAACACGTTTGCAATCATTTCTTGTTTCTGTCGAGAAATATCATTGCTGGAAGATCGTACATCGGAATTAAAAAAATTATAATGTTTCGAAGGAAAAATAACAGAGAAGCTGCGGAGTTGTTATCTAACACGCTGTGATACGGGGGCATTTAAACGAGATACAAAGATGTTCAGCCAGTATGTTTCGAAATGTTTAATTGAAATTCGCAAAAGTGTAATATTTTTTTCTTAACAGACATTGCACTGGTATATGTATTGTGATAAATCACACGTATGACTTAAATAACGAATATAACAAAATAAACAAACCGTGTAAAGTTTGGGACGCATATTAAAAAGTTCTGTCCTAAATAACCTCTTCTAAATTTGTAAAGAAATATGTTTTACTTTTATCTGATTATTCCAATGACTAGATTTCTTTATATTGCAAAAAATATATAAAAATATATTTCGATTTCTTATAATACAAAGTTATTTTAAAAACAGGCTAATTGAGACGCGTCGTATCCAATCATTATTAAAATTGTTTTACTAATTTAGCTATACTTTCAAATAAACTGAAAGAATAATATACAGATCCTGAAAAGATAATATTAACGTACCGATAAGTATGCTATGACGTTGCTACAACATAATGATTCTACTTTCTCCCACAGCGTGATTGCACAAGTCCTGTAAAATCTGGTGCTCACTCTGACTCCATGCAGAGAAACAACTTTGTTTTTGTGATAATATTATCTCGTATGATTTATACACGCGGTGATATCAATGAGCAAAAATATTTCAACAGCAATAATACATATGATTATATCAAACTTCCTTCCGCGCCTGTCATTTGTTTACCATGTCCTCAAACAAAAAGTACACCGCAGCGCAACATGCGATCGAACTGATCGATTTTCTGTGTATCCATTTTACCATTGCAGTGTCGAACATGCGACGCTTTCGCACGAATTTTAATCGATACACCGTGCAAAACGCGCGACACTACCGCGATAAAGCTTGTAAATTAACGGTTAACCATTTCCCGGAAAACACACCACAGGGAATTATGCTCGCCTGTTTAAGAAGTAAGCGAAATAGATAGACTGTTATCGATGTCACTTTAAAAGCAAATTCACGGATCGATTAAAGCATATGATGCCTATCTCGACGGCACTAACCTCTCAGCTTCATCATCGTATCAAGTGACGTTTCGGACGTTGGAAAATTTCGCGCGATAATTATTCGCGTACTCTCACTGTCTACGCAAACGATTATTCTCGTTGGATATTCCCCCAGCTGTTCGAAACCGCCAGAAAGAAAAGACCATTGGTGTTTCGGTCGATACAGATGAATTAAATTTGTCAACCGGGCCATGGTTACCACATTATAAACCGGTTGTCGAAAGAATAACGGGTCTTCAAAATCCAACATTTCACTCACCCAAAGTTCAACGTAGATCAATCACGTAGCGATCATCCGTTGTCGCTCCTTTGTTTTGTTTTGTCCCGTCGTCCGATTGCGCGCCGTTGCAAATCACGTAAACACACTACGCGTTATTTACACAGACGCTGAAGAACGTTGAAGAAATTCTGTTGTCGCAGTCTACTCGAGTCCAAATCTGGATCACGTAACAATTGAACCGCAAATGGGAGAAATAATAAATTTTGATCGCGCACCAAACCGGATTGAGATTCTAAAACTACACACCACACGCGAGACGGTTCGGTACGAACTGACGGTTCTTAGCGCGCTTGTGTCCGTTACAAGTTCTGACTCGGTATGACGGAACTAAACCACGTGATCGTCGAACCAATGAGTAAACTAGCGCCACTGTGACCGGCCCAGATAAATGCACGTATGCCACCTGCGGTGGGGGAAGACCCCTTGGAATTTCATTGAATGAATAAGATTGAGCATGAAGTGTTTTGTTTCATTGAATAAATTATTAAAATTTTTTTTACACATTTTTCATGATATTTGAAGACTTTGTTATGATCTTCAGCACCTACTGCATTACCGACAGTTACGAGTGTTGTAATTTGGACTGGATAAAAACACCCCACTTGGTTTATTCTTTTCGTGTAATCGGAAATGGAAGAATTTTATTTGAACAATAAATTCTTATACATTTTATTTTTTATTTGTTATTTCAATCGTTTTAGTTAGACCATTTGATCATCTATCAGTATAAAATAATTGTTATAATGACCAAAGGAATTGAAAGTGAAATTTACAAAATAAAAAATGTTTATTTTTATGTATGCAATGATGCTTTGTTACACAGATAATTATAGAAATACAGAGTTCAGAATGTTTTGAGAAATAAAATTTGTGTTATGGCTAAATTGGAATTGAAGCTTTTAACGCGTTTTATTTTTGAACTTAGAAAGTTCGAAAAAATAAATGTAAATTTATAGTGTATTTTTTAAATCAGTTTAGTCTAATTCTTGAAAATATGAAGTTACAAGTTTAATTTTACTGAAAGGTCAAGTATGGAGAGGCATTTATGTATTGCAATTCTGGGAGAAATCACTGACCTTCAGTATTTTAAGCACCAAAAAATCAAATAACGTGCACTCCCAACCATTACTGTCAGAATTTTTCATGGTGCACACGTTCTGAGGCAGTCTTTATTGTACTTCATACAAATGGATTATGCATTGAATGACATGTGAAGGATAAAAAGGTTACTTTTCAGATCAACCTCCACTTCTCCAAGAATATTTTATACTTCACATTTGAACTAAAATATACAATTCTTAATTATAATATTATAATTTATCTTACTATAACTAATTCGTTTAAATAATAAATTGTTTCCGCATAAAATTCATTTTCCTAAATCATTTTTTAAATACAAATAATAAAATATTAAAAAATAATTTGTTATTTGAAATATTGTTTTTTATTTTACATTTTTTATAATTTATACCCAAATTAATTTTTATTACAAATCTATTTAAAAAATTAAGAAATGAAAAATTTTGAAAATTGTTTTTAACATTGATTCATTTCCAATGAAAAATATTCTTATTGATAGAGCATAAAACAGATCTTTGAAGGGTAACCTTAAGTAGGACATCTCCTATAAAAAAAGGGTTTGAGTTTCTGGTTCCATCGTTGGAAATAACTGTAATAAGATAGTATAATCTCTTGAAGAGGCAGGAAGGGGAAGAGCTTCTTGAGCAGACACCAGAAACTCAACTCTCTCCAAAGGGCTTCCAGACATTTCCGCCGGCACATGTCCCTTTCTAGTAGGTGTTCCGAGTTAAGTAAATATTTACAGAGAAAAGTTATGTCAGCTTTATCCATTCAATAGAGCAAAGAACTTTAAGGATTTCTGATTTTCATTATCAAAATCTGTTATACATGTGCACTTTTTCTTCTCACTTAATAAATTTAATGTATCTATATATGTAATCACTTATGTACATGAAGAATCTGGTAATATTACAGATGAAAGTAATACGAGAAAACCTGTAAATCTGAATGTAAAAGTGTACATACAGCGTAATGTGATATAAGTTTAATTAATATTTGTTATAAAATATTTATGAAACTCTTCAACTTTTTAAATACTCTGTGTGAGATCTGTGCTAATATATTTATAAATATTCATGAAGGGAAAAATAAATTTGCAGATTGCATCTTAACCCCAAAGATGGCTGGGTAAAATCATTATTATGATATATTGCTATTTTAAAATTCTTGTAATTCTTCCGGCTTTTCATCAGTTGTATTATTCTTTCCATATTTATCGCGAAAATCTAGATTCTAGATCAATTTTTTCAGCGATTTATAGAGTTGACAAGAAGATTACGACAGATTAAGATAGTAATGCGCGGAGGAGTTAAAAGATATCTGAATTATTACTGAGATCAACGTTAATGTACTCATCGTTCGGACTATTTTATCGACACGATTGCATCAAAAACTTATATACCAGATAATATGCACAAGTTAATACTGAAATTGTTAATTTCATGGTGTTCGAAATAATCTTTTACAAGAATTATCCAAATAATATTAATTTCAGCAATGTCCCTATTTGCGTCATTTCAACACGAAACATTAATTTTGATTGCCGTTCTTATTTAACGCAAGTGAGAAACCATTTTTCATCACTGCACGTCTTTATCTTTGGTCACAGTATGCTTTAAAAAAATTTTCTGCAGCGCGAAGGTTAATACTATACTACCAAAAAATTTGAATCTATTTAGATTATGTACCTTTTTGAAAGATGAAACTATTTATTTACACCCTCCACGGTTTTTGTATACCAAATCCTCTAAGAATTGTCTACATACGTATACGCAGCTATTTCTCTTGCTAACTGAGCCATAAATTCGAAACAATGAAAGCGCAATTGTCCACGAAGAAAGGTTTTCTCCCTTTTCCTTTCCGGTGAATACATAAGTGATTCGAAGGTATACGGGGAGGGAGCTCGCTCAAGTACCCAGATGCGACGAGACATTTTTGATCCTGAAAAGTTCTGGTCGCCACATGGCCTAGAATAATATACTTCCGTGCAGTCGGTTTTTTTCCACGACAGCTCTTTGTCGTGAAAAGTATCCCCATTTAGAATGCTGTACCCCTCGAAGAATCTTGTAAGATGATTTCATAAGGGCAAGCAGATGTGTACTACGATGCCTGGCATTACTATTTCCGTTTCCGCTCCTTTCAGCACTGTTCGCCACGTGCCACGGTACAGAAATTAAAATTCCTTTTTCTTTTATTCGTGCATAGAAGGAATAGCTACGATCTATTTGATTTAAATCTGATTATGTTGAAGTTTCTCTTTATAAAATAAGCGATGTTAATTTTTAGATATTAATCAATTGACTGGATTTTATGCGTTTGCTCCAGGTTCTGTACATTCAACGATTATTGATTATGGTAATACAACAAAGATATGTCGAATGATTGTGTAATACAATCAGTGTGAACTGATAATAATTAATGTAATGTTATGAGAGAATATTAATAATGTTGTACGCGTTTTCTTTTAATCTTTTAATGTATATATTTATTGATTAATACTGATAGTAAGTATTGTATATAAGTTTTGCACTTATCAACGATCAAATCGTGATTGACTGATTTACGCGTAAGTAACAGTCAATATTGAAAGAATTACAGTCGGTAGGTGTTACCAAAGCTAAACTATAACGCTATTAATATCAAAATATTAGTTGACACTATATTCATTATTTTTTAATTCATTAAAGTTTTTTATTATTCAACTTTTATACCATACTATGGATGCCACCAATTCTTTTGTACCATTTGTAATCAGGTATTCCAGAATCGAAATTTGAGTACTAAAACTGATATTAGCTTCAACTTCTAAAAAATTAGCGTTTTATCTATTCGAGGTGTTGGGTTAATTTCAAACTTCGTATAATCGGATGTAATTCTATTTGGAATCTTTTTTGTTAAATCGCCAATTTATACGTGGCAAACAGGTTCGATGGAAATGTTGACGGAGCATCGACACCTCATTGAACTGGTTTTCTCCGTTCAACTTTTACATAGGATTTTCCTGTCCCATCGGAATTCCCAACGAACGTATATGGGGGAATCGACGCGTAATTATCTCCCGGGTTACTTGGGTTGAATGGTACAATTTCGGTTATTTCCCCTGCGTACAAATAGTAATGAATAAATATAGAAGAATTTAGTACTATAACAGTGAAATATGTTTTATTGTTATTAAACAGTGATTATATGTTTAGCGATTTTCTCCAATTAAATGTAGATGTTAACTATTAAAAAAACGAATATTTTTCTTATCTTCTTTTCAGTGTATTGCAATGAGTTATACTTGGAGGTGCCTTGTGCCATCTAATTATAATTGGCGAGAGTTAAAAACACATTTTAGTTATAAATTTATCAAAATAATAACGAATGGGTTAAGAATTTCCTAATAGTTCATCACTGATATTAGTTACGATTTTCTGGTCGTTTGTAGATAATTGTTTTCTTCATAATCTTAATGGTGAATATTTGAAAAACCCTTTAGTGACTTTAACGCCATCATTTGCGCACGGTTTTAGTGTCTTCAACATGGCGTAATTATCACGACATTACGTCCCCTTATGAAAGCTTTTTGACAAAGGTTTGTGGTGCTTAGTGAAACTGGATAAGATAAGGGAGTCTAATTAACAGCAGATTAGCGCAACTTGTGCAATATATCGTGACTAAAATTTTATTAGCAGCGATGAAGAATGTATAATTATGTAGGTTTTACAAGCAAACTTTAGTTATTTCCGTACTTACGGTGGAATTATGTATAAAAATCAATTAGTTCAATTTGAAAAGAGTAGATACATATACGATTAATTTTCATACTACGTATATGTATATAATGTACTAAGGGTTGCACATATATTTTATATCTTATCATACAAATCAGATTTTATTCATCTGATTTTCTTTCCGATCTACTACCCTTTGTCACGGGAAAATTATATTCGCTTGATTATAATTAATCAAGTTTAGCAGTTTATAATTAATCAAGCAATTTGTATCTTATAGTTACTATATTTATACTTAATAAGCAGCAACACCTGCTGTAATTATGAAAATTTTATCCTGTTCACTGAATAAATTATCATTCATTAGTTTCGAACTAAATATTATATCAATGCACATTTCGATTTCCAATTACACAAAGACTATTTGGTGGCAAATATTAAAAGATAGTATTGATTAGCATTGATTAGAAAAATTCGGTGTATTAGATAGCGCTGGTTATATGTAATATTCTTACTACTACTTATAAACTTCACGGGTTATCGTCGTTTCATTCGTACTCGAGTATGTTTACACAATATAGAATATATAGATTACCATACATTGCGTACTACGTAGGAATCTTTTCCTTGTTAGTTATATAATATTAAAAATGTAAATTACAAATTTATCAGCGATAGTTAAGGCTGGCATTACAAACGTCGGTAGTATAGTTTTTATCTATGAATTTTGCGTTAATAAGTTTACGAGTAATTTCTATGTCAAACTGAGGACAGTTTGATCACTCGAAGAAGAATATTTCCTAAACTACATAATTTCTCGTTTTCTTATGAATAATAGTTGTTCAGATAAATAATAATAGGACAATTGCTTGTCTTCAAGAGATATCAGAAAATGTATTTGTCTGTATTAATGCAAATTCATACTTCCAATAATCTATTCGAAAAGACAGAATAACTAAAAATTTAGTGTAGTGTTTTATTATTTTGTGAACGGAAGAAAAAATTAATTATAAATTTAATTATACCTTATTAATATTATTATCTTTTTGTATTCTGCACAATTCGTTTATCATATCAATGCATAAAGTTTCACAGTCCATTCATATTCAAATTTAACTATACGGTATTGTCGATTTTAATTCTTTTTCTCTGCGTTATGAAAAATTTTAAAGAATTATAATAAAATGCTGTAATATCAATAATTATAGCCTTTTCAATAATATACATATATTTTCTTATTATTATCATGTACCTAGATCTGTGAACTATGTAAACATTATTCATTATTCAGATTAACTTAGTAGTATCATAAGTTTTATCATTATCGAAAAAGTTTTGATAATCAGTAGTAGAACATAATAACAATTTAAATTTTGTTTAAAAAATATATTACATAAAGAATTAAACAGTTTTTCTCAGTTCGTAAATTTAATTAGTTTACAATACATTGTTGGATAATAAATCAGTGCAAGTTTCAGTTTTGCCTAATATTGCCAATATTTACCATTCGGATCTGGCGAAACATACTTCAGTCATCATCATTAGATTGCATCAAGTACAATTTCACGTAAACATTTCACAAGGGATAGTTGACATCTTTATTAAGAATAATTGTTTCTTTATTCTTCTGATCTTATAAAAACGTTGGTATCTTATCGACTTCCATGTTTTTTTCATTTGGGTATACAGGAATCACAATGCAGCGTGGAATTCGAGTGGCAAACGAATATTACTTGCACTTGTAAATCGAGCACCGAAAGGCCTACTGCTCCACCAGATACGCACCAAGGCGTTCAAGAGTTCTCTACTAGTCATAGTCATAGTAAGTACTAAAAAGCAATATGAATAATATTGGTGATTATTAGATTGTGGATATTTATGCGTATCACATTTTTACAAGTCAAATTTCAGATGTAGGAAATTTCAGAAATTTTAGCTTAACCCTTTAATTGCCAGTACATTTACACTATTGACGTCATATATTTTCATATTCGATATGGAAAATCAAATACGCTGTGTATGTGGTCAAGTTAAATGAAATAGCCCCTATATTTTATACACCATAAAATTTAATGTCCTATAAATTCAATGCTAGTAGTTCTAATGTTAACTATATTGTTGTTTAACGGCATTTATATAAATTTGCTTTTACTATACCGTATTGTGCATTCGTTTCAGCTGGTACGGTGGCAGGCATCATACTAAGCGTTATCGCCCTGGTTGCAGCACTGCTTTATTTCCGAGATCCGGATAAGAGAGTGTGTCTGCGGTCCTGTTTACACCCATTTTCTTCGAGACGAAGCAGTGGACGCGTTCAGTACTGCAGGGTATAATAATCATACTTTGCATTCATACATATCTGCAATTAATTACTTATTTTCACCATTTATTACTCGTTAATCCTTAATTGGTAAGGTGTAAATATTATTATCTATTTATCAGTTATTACACAACTTATTTCGCATTCTCATGTAAGAAAACATCAAAAGACACAAACACCCTGTGTGACCCGCCGACGAGTCACAGTCACAGCCCATTGGGCCCACGGTGCTGCGTGTCACGTCGTCAGACCCCATTTTTTAGTATTTTATTCATTCAAGTTTAGGGTTAAGTAACGATAATCTTACTAAATTCCTGGTAACATTTTTCCGCGATTTTGTAAGCTGCAGCAAAATAACTCTTATATTTCCAGCGGATTAAATTAAATATGAGTAACGTAGTTTTCAATATTAAAATGTATTTTAAAAAATTTGTTTGGAAAATAAGAAAACATTGTTACTCGTGGGTTGAATTTGTTTAATTCTTAAGTGAATTTATTGATAGATATAAAATGTATTTTTTTATATATATTGGATTCATATTTAAATGTTTCTTGGTGAGGGAAAACTGGAAAAGGAATTAGACATTCGAGACGAAATGTATCTATTCCTGTGAAGTATAGTTTTTAAACGTGCTTAAGACATTGTTGATGTGTTTTACACGTATTTAAACAACATTTGAAAGTACTTCAGAGTATTATCGAAAAGAATCTAGTTAATTTTGAAGATTATTGTCAGTTGATTGTATTATACATATGTACTTGAAGCGAATCACTATGGAGATTATCGTTTCAATCGATACGCATTGGCTCGGCGCTTCTTTTTTTGATAAATCAGTAGTCTAGTATCAATTTATCTATGGCAGCAAGAAGACTGTAACACTTGTCACAAAATATGTAGACAGAGGGTATTTTTTCAAATTCATGTTCTTATGAATTAACAACTTTAGAAAAGTAATAGAGGCCCCATCAGCTTAAAAATACAATACAAATTTTACTAATATTTTTATTTTGCGTTTCCTATAAACGCATACACATCCACCATTTATTTAAAAATACATTGAGCCTTCATCGTCATTGTATTACCTTTTAAAATGATTTTCTAAATTAATAATTAAGACACACGCTTAAAATCAGTGGTTAATATATCATCATCAATAATTATAAATTGATTACAGTATTAGTTAACAAGATGAATGATATCATACATAATAATTAATTGTTATATGATGTAGATGGCAAAATTTCATTGTTGCCAATCATTGTCACAGTAGAGTGGCTATATTTAAATTTTTAACCCTCCCAGGTCGATATTAATTTCAGTGGACAAGAAATTATTCCCGTTGCTACATTCATTACTGGTAGCTGATATAATAAACATTTCGTGCATATAATTATTCACAATATGTAGTTAGCTCGAATGCCTTAAACAACGAACATGAAAATTGTTAGCTAACGAACTCTAGGGATGACAGTGTCAGGGTCTAGTTTCAGGTTCAATTTGTTCTACTACTATACTCAAAGAGTTACACTTCAAATCTCAAACGAAAAACAAAGGTTTCAATTCTAAATGGACCAACGCATCATCGCCTATGCTGTCCTCAAAAACCTTCATCTTCCAAAAATAATAAAAAAATATATCTATGAAAAGAAGTAATATATTTTGTATTTCAGGTCAACACTACAGAGGAAGCTCGACTTTTGCTCGACGTGGATCCCACCCAGTGTCAAACGGATAGTGACGATGATCTTTTGAATGCGTAGTCACATCTAATTGTTGTCTTTTTACATTCTACTTTACCTATAAGTTTCGAATTACGTAAAAAGAAACCTCGATCGAACAAAAAGTAGGTATTTCCATGTAAAAAGCCTGTCTCTTTAATACCATCGTTTAAATCGATTCACAATTAATTCAAACTTTGTTATTATCGTTCCGTGCCATGAAATATTTTAAAGATTTATAAACGTTACGTAATATTGTGTTCGCCGAGACACTGCGTTAATTGATAGCGCGTCTTGGTGTGTTACGAGTATTTATACTGAAAAAGTCTGTTTTCGCTTTTTGTTTTATTTAAGTTCGAAAAGTTCCTAAATGCACAGTTCAATAATTTATTTGACGCATAGAGTGATGTGTATTTAATAATTTCTTCCGATCAATACAATAAATAATTTTTTAGAAGTTTGAAATTTCTTTTATATATCGACAAGTTGTTGATAGACTGTACTGCGAATAATCTTGTTTCACGTTTGTTTTCTAAGTTGTATGGTGCGGAAAGATATTGACGATATGGTCGGGCAAAACTGAATTACTATAAAACGCATTAACATAATATTTTATTGTAATATTATGGAACTGACTTCCTTTTATTTATTATCTTTTTATTGATTTTTACTTTTTATTTTTCTGTGACAATAATAAAGATACATCTGCCTTCAGATACAGTATAAATAGAACAGTGTATCTTCCTTTATTAAAAAAACGAAAAAAATAAAAATACTGTTGGAACTGTCGATATTAATATGTACGATTTTCTAAATAGTATTCAATTCTTAACTTTCTTGCTATGTTGTAATCATTATAATTTATTTTTTTTCACCAAAATACATAAATATTCGTAAATCTTTCGAATTTATAAAAACAATTACTCTTGTCTGCAATAATATAGTTATACAAGTGTAACTTGAAAAATTTGCATTTCCAAATTTAGTAATTTCATTTTCCATAATTAAATTTTTAGTCGTTTATTGTTTGTGTAACAAATTAAACTTTTATTAATACTCACAATAGAGATTCTTTATTGTTGTCACAGTTTATACTAAAATAATGAATTTGTGCCTGGTTCGAGGCTTTGAACTTTTTTGTATGCTTACGTGATATGTACTATATGCATATATAATATTAAGAATCCTTGTGGATGATTTACTCATAATAATTTAATCTGTAACTATAACAGAACGTGGATGTTTCACTGTATCTCGGTGATATAATATAAATATGTAATTATAAAAAAACACTTATCCTGTAAATGAAACAAAAACTTTTTAAATGTTGTGTCTATAAATAATACTATTATTGTCTATAAATGTGTTAATCCATACTTTTTAACCTTTCCCTAAATAAAAAAAAAATAAATGTTCTTAAGAACTAATAAGACTTCTTCGTCATATATTCATGTAATATTGTTTAGCATTATAAAATTAAATAAAGCTTCAGTTATTAGCCACTTCAAGTTATAGCATTTATTATGTTTTATATTTTTTATTGAATTTTCGTACTCTGGATTATCTCGAAGTCTCGTATCTTTCAAGGCTTTTGTGTAAATTCTTGAGAAGATGTTCAACACATTTGTCGTTCGTTTCAAAAGATTTCAACAACTGTTAGGCTATTCAGACCCATATGGTTACCAAATGTGCACTGACCAGGTATACTAGCGAATTACCGAAAGTTTTATGGTACGTAGGCAGGACGAATTGCCGGGGAGGCCCATAATCTTTGACAATAGGAAAGGCAACTGAAAGGAAATTCCAGTGAAACACTCGCGTAGAAAGTGCGACAGATAAATATAATATTAAATTTGTTATGGAAAATAAAACTTCGTTTTAAATTCCTGCAAAAATATCAATTTTTATTAATGCTGAAAACCTTTGAAACTTGCAGAAATAGTGGATTATTACTTTCGAAATTTAGGTTCCGAGAAAATTTTACTTCATTGTTTCAAATTCTATCATTTAAAATAATTTTTACTGGTTTTTGTTCAGTCTCGTTAACTAACAAAATTTTAATAAATATATCTAAATCTAGAAAAAAATTTACAGAAAAATAATTCTTTTGAAAATTTTTTCATACCGATACATGGACAACTAAAAATGACATGAAATTTATTTAAACTTTTTTCCATATCTTTTGTAGTTTACCAGTCCAAGCAAATAAATAAATACTGGTGTCTCCCTTATCCCTGTTAGTGGCGAATCATGGATTCAGGAATGGGAAAAAGAAGAATTCACACCTGAAATCATGGTGCAACGATGAAGTAAATGGAATTAGCGAAAGCATCAAGTTCAATAAGTAATGTGTACATTAATTTATGTAATATTTCAATCTTTCCATAATACACGCCAAGACATGATTTCAACTAAAAACCTCGCCGTTCGCGGTACAGTAACGTGTTGCGCGTCGAAACATAGAGTTAAAATCCGGAACGAAAGTTCATAAACCGACAACAGTTCAATTTGTACGACGTTTTACCACATTGTGTTCGACATAATACAACACATTTATCCTCCGACGGTCATTATAATACGTATATTTATAAATCTGGACATTCAAATCAACATATTCGAAGGAAACAAAATCATCCTTAAACGTGTCACATCCGATCCCATAATTACAATACTCTCTTTCTCTCTCACTCTCTCTCTCGCTTTCTCTCTTGCGCTCGTTCTAACCGATACAAAAAAATAATACGGAACCGCGTTTTTTATTCTCATTATTATTTTATCCGGGGAAATTCTATACCTACAAAATACAATGGCAACCGTGAAACCCGAGGAAAACGGTACTTTATTCATCGAGTTCGCACGGTGAAAGAAAAAAAATAGATCGAACTCGCGTCAAGCGGGTGTGTACCTGCAACGTGTCTGTATGTGTGTGTTTGTTTCGTGTGTGTTTGTTTCATGTGTGTGTGTGTGTGTCATCGGTAGGACAGAAAACGAATTCAGTCGACACAGCTAGCTTCTGTTGGCTTTCTGTTCTTTCTTTTTTGGTTTGGGTTTCGTTTATAGCACATACACATCCATTATACGTAAATTGTTCCGTTAGCTTCGCCTGGTTTCTCTATCCTCGTGTTTTGTTCGTATTAGCAACAGCGGATTATACTACAGGAGCTTGTTCTCGGCCAGATTTCTCGCGGAAAAAAATAATAAATAGACGAACACGCGTTTGATCGCCAATCTGCCGCCGATGCGTCGTTCGTATTCGCGCGCGAATGCGCGCCGGATGCCAAGGACGAACGACTGAGCCCACGCATCATTGGCAGGTTGTGATTCGAATATGGGGAGGCCTGGGATCAATCATCCGGAAACTGACGGTCTCCCCATCGTAACGAATTTCCCTTACATCCTACCGTGAAAAATAATCACACGGGAGGAAGAGATCTACGAAGTGTCAGCTAGAGGGTGCAAACAGGAGAGCTTTGGTTACTCTACTAGAAGCGTTCTTCGATAAACGCAAAATCAGAAAAATGACGCGCACAATATCCTGTTCTCGACACGTTATTTTCCCCATTCTCACCTGTGTTCTCGTCGCGTCATCCCGTTCGCTCGCGATTCTGTGCATTTAAAGGCATCGATTCATCATCGATCGATCGATCAATCAACTGAAACGCGCGCAAACACAGTGTACAACACGTTTTCTCCATCATATCTCTCTTCACCAAACTCCCATACCCCGCACAATTTTCTCGCGATTCGACGGGGGACGATAACGTTCCAATGTCCGGCATGTGTAAACATCGCCTATCCGTTCCTTTCATCGCCGCCTCGAAATAACGGTTTATTTTTTCTCGCTCGCCTTTATCTCCTACATTTACAGTATTATGTACAACTGTTTGGCACCGTAAATTGTCTCTTAATCGAATGATGCCAACGAAGGGTCCAATGTATGAACACGAGATCCACGACGACGCCATCTTGAAAGCCGTGAACACGAGTCGCGTTCGTTCACACACTCCAACAAACCTGTTTGAACCACCTATATCACTCACTCACACGTTCCGTTCCACGGATTCGCGCGCTCTGAACAGGGTGATCGGAACTCGATCATCCCCCAGCGGTCAGCCATATTGTCGCTATCTCGATCAGAACCGGCCCGCTACCGAGAAGTGTCCAAACAGCGTGTCTAGCGTGGTTTGCACGTTGAAACGTTTCGTTTTTGGCATAGTTTAGAAATGTACATATGTATGTCCCGTTTCTCTTTTTCTTCTCGACACCACGTTTACAGTGGAATGTAGTGTGTATGTATGTGTGTTTCTGCCCTACCCCCGTTTGGCTCTCGCGAGCGTCCCTTCTAACGGAAGGACACCCCGTCTAGAACCTACTCGGATGGTGAAGAGAACATTGCCAAGTCGCCTCTGGATTCTCGTTACGGGCGAGAACAATACTTCCGTTACCGCCATCTTTCTCGTCTCATTCGGGGCAAGTTGACAAAGCGCTTCGCCAGTCGATTGTAACCTCGTCCTAAACGCGCGCGTGTTATTACATTAGACTCGCTCCTCTTTTAATAGCTTTCATTCATTATACATATATATATATATATGTATACATACATATATATATATATATATATACATATATACACGCACATATATATATGTATATATATATATACTTCATTTATTTATTTTTTTTGTTTTCTCGTATCCTATGAAATGACTGACTGCCACTGGTATTTGTTCTTTTTTTTATAAATTCCAGACTGCCCAGCAGCCAGACGCACAACAGTTATCACAACTTAAAACTGTTAATACTAATACATTACTCTGTTGTAAATATATTAATATTTAATCATAAATATTATATATATTTATATATTATTATTAATAACAACTGATCCTCATCGCACCACGGATATTTACGGTGGATTTAGTAAAATACCAATACGAAACGTCATTGTATAGTGGTAGGTTTTTCACTTCCTATTTATTCAAGGTTCGCATAGGAAGGGACGGGGGAGTGGGAGGGGGGTGTGAGGGAGGCAAGTAACGGATTAGAAAAGAAAAAGGTGAACGTGAAAGTATACGTATAGCTAAAAACCGGAGGAAACGTTCGTTCGATACTACTTTCCCTGGTAATGTTCCGTGGTTCGGTATGTAACCTCTCTCTCGTCTCACGATTGTTCGTTTCACAGTGTCTCGTTTTTCATTCTTTCACTTCGTCGTTTACTAAAAAAATATGGATCGGAGCCTACATACGATGCTACGTAATTGGTTAGTTAACATTTAAAAATGAGATCTATTTTTCATCCTAGCAACTCGGAACGGGGACATTAAAGGATTAGAGGTTTTACTTTGAGTTCATTAATGAAGTGTCCTTATGCATTGTTCTTTTCTCTTGTTGCCTTGGCTACTTCTTCTTCTGCATTCCTGGAGCAGCTCCCATGCGTTCTTCTCATTGTTGGGTTGAGTGTCGTCATCGGTGATCTTGTACACGTCGTGGGTCGGTTGTGTTTGTTCGACGAGGTGAACATTTTTCGTGCGTTCCTGGCCGTTTCAGACGGACGATTTTCGTGGCCGATTACGTTTGCTGCGCGTGAGAGAGCTGTGCCGCCGGTTTCGCCCGCGATCACGCCGTGCTGCGTCCTCCGTCCGTCTGCACGAGGAACGTTCGGTCACTCAGAAAACTTCCGGTTCCGGTTCGCCCGATGGCGCCGCCTGAAGGGCCAGCTGCATGCTGGACTCTGTGTTACGCCGTTTCATTTTACCCTTGGTCTTCTTCAGCATCGTCGCCTAGGAATGGACAGGGTCACAGGGGGCGGGGGAGCGCACAAACGAGCAATTGAGAAAACAGTCAGTTAACCAGTTAAACCGACTAAACAACAATATTTTCGCAATTCCTTAAACAGCCAGAACTTTAAGGGCCAACAAGAAGATGTATAATTCGTGGAACGAAAAGATGTAGGAACACAGGATCGATTAACATTCGAAGAACGATTTGCTGTGACTCTTTTTGTTTCGATGTGAGTTTAGAACGAGTTTTCAATGTTGAACAGTATTACGATACCAGGTTTGGCCCCATGTAAATTTGGGATTTATTTCGTTGTTTGGTCTTTACTTTCTGCAAAATCTCTGATGAGTGAACCGCGTACTAACTGCATATTCTTTTAAAATTGTTAACTTCTTTAGTACATATTTTCATATATATATATAACAATATTCACTAGAGCCTCATATGTAACAATAGTTACCTGCCATTTAAAATAGAAAATGTAACTGTTATTTGTATTTAATAAATGATCGAAAACTGTAAAAAGTTGCATTTTATCCCGTACGAATGAATGGCCTTAGGACAATTTAATTATGTAGGCATGTGAGACATATTCACGGGGTTATTCTTCTAAACATCAAATGGAATTCTAAAACATCTAACTAACACTTTATGTATTTCACCCTTCACGATGTACAATCAGTTTTTAATGAAATATCGTTTGCTTATACATACCGACAGAATTTACTGACTTTCGACGAATTTTGCTTAATTAGTCAAATATCTGCAGAGTCCTTCGAATGTTAATCACTGAAGCTGAAAAATACTATTTGAAAAAATAGTGCATAACAACTAGATCATGTACAGTGTTGTAAGAAACTACAGGTTTTTAATAAAAAAAACTGAGTATAACTTAGAAATTCAAGAGAATTTACTAAACTTAATTTTTAGTTCAATAATCTTCGAACTGATATATTGTATTTCCGCGTACCCTGTAAAACCGATCTAGAATAAATAAATCAGTGTACAATATAAGTTGTACATAACTTTTTGTATACTACTCACTTTTTAAAATTTTATTTCCATCCTTTGTGAATTAATTTCTTACTCGTTTACCCCACTGGATACAGTATAGTCAAGCGACTCTAATTGAACCTGTAATTTCTCACAGCGCTCCATTACGACAAGCTTGAATTGCGTCGAGCATTACAATTGCCGAGCAACGAACGAATCCCTGGACAATCTCAATAACGACTAATTTAAAGCTATTAACCGAGTCTCAATCAACTTAGAATGTTACTTTTATTAACGTGAAATTTTATGTCAAGAAACAATATCAGAAGTGTAGTTATTGAGTCACTACTGAATCACAGAAGGCACTGCAAACGTAACTACATGAAATTTTCTCTAGACGTTTCAAAAATTCCTTGCGTTGTAATAGAAACTTGAAGTTGTCCAGGAGCTCGTCGATCGCCCCGATACATCCAACAATAGTGGCACAGAGGGGCTACATGCGACGGGAACATCGAATGGACTTTCAACTAATACAGGAAGTACACGTTCTATAGTTCGCATGGCGTGACCGCACCGAAACTCCCCTCGATTGTTGTAGAATCTGGGAGGAACAACAGTCGGGGAATCTAGGCGGAGCACTGGTCGGAAAAAAATAGAACTTGAATCACGAATGAAATTTATCGAACTAGTTGCAAACTGCGGGTTAGGTTTTGGTGGTACACTCGTCCGTGCTCTTGCCCTCCTCCCCGTTAGCGGGTGGAATTGACGGTTCGGTATTCCGACGCTTGATCTTATTTTTCTTCAACATGGTCGCCTGGAGTGAACAAAGGAACAAGGAGATATTAGTCAGAGAGAGAGAGAAAGAGAGAGAGAGTGCGATCAGGGGAGGATTGCATGCGCTGCCGGACACCAGCAGTTTTTGGGTTTCTAGCACTTTTACGGAGACTGCGTAAGAGCGTCATGATTAAGTAAAAGAGTTTAGCGGCTATTACATACAGATGCTCCGGCAGAGAGTCAACGTGCGACAAATATGTAGATAGCCCCATCATTCTGCATGAAATCGAACAGCATGAGTGAATATCGACAGACAACGGTCCGAGGGTATCGGGTGCCGCAAATTTGATTACATGATTGTTAACCCTTTGCACTTTGGACATCGGTTACGCAGAGACTGTTCCCGACTGAGCGGTATAATCGAGCAGCGTGTGAATCTACAGTACCGGACAAAATTATTCGTACACCCTTTAACGCGGGACAACTTTTTTAAAATTGGTCCAAATGACTTGAGTTCTTTGGTGAAGTTAGGGACATTAGTTTACTAAATGATGTGTAAAAAAAATTGAAAAAGTTGCAATTGGTTGGAATCGCGAAAGAAATAGTAATGGATGTTTTTTACGACTTTTTAATCCGAGGCTATGTTTATGTGAAACACATGAGTGAAAGTTTAGAGATTGCAAGCAGCCCGACGCTGTGGTGCATTTAGATTTAGAATAAGGACATTGTTCCTGGAGGATCTGGCCACGGAGTGGGGAGGCAGCGATGCCTTTTGTTATGAGAGCACTTACCCCAGAACCCGGAGGAAGCATAGTTCTTTTAGAAATCAAAAACCTTGAGCTAATATGTCTAACACGTAAGTAGGTTTGCAAATAAAAAATTATCTCAAAATCTATTTTTAATGAACATTTGTTGTAAATTAACTAATAAATTTTTATTCAAAACAGGTTTTCATATAATTTGTTATTTGCAAACCTACTTAGAATTACAATTCCACGTAAACTTCACTTAATGCCTAAGGTGGCTGAGTAACTTTGTGACCCACTGTACGTGTTAAATGAAACTAAAAATATAGAATTTCGTAATTAATATTTTTTCGCGGAAATTTGTTTTAAGAGCTCTGTATTCCCTCCATATGGACACGTTACCAGCGTCATATTAAGGGGGAGGGGCTATAGCCCCGGGCCCCACTTTCAAGAGGGGCCTCGATCTAAACCTTCCGTTTATATAAAAAAATAATTCAATGAAATTTTGTTTACTGTTTCCCTTTTAAAACAATTAGAAATTGTATTAAATGTAGAAATAAATCGTATCAAAGTTGTTAAAATATAACGCAGAAACAGCTTACGAATACTTTCAGATCATCGAGGTAGTTGACGCATTCCACGATCTCTGTAACTTGATAAAAAGAAATTAAATGCTCAGATATGTAATGTTACTTATCGTATGAATATTAAGAAACTTTTATTTCATTTACTGTTAGAACTGAATAGTTTGTATATTGATTATTCAATTGTAAACATTTGTTAAGTCAAAGAGCCAGTCATATTGACACAGAAAATTTGTAGTTACTGTAATTTTAAGTTATTATTGTTAACAACAATCGTATACCAACATTTGATAGTAAATGTTGAAAATCATTCATTAGGGATATGATTTTTTCAAAGATCGCGAAGTCTCGTAATATTCAAAAACTTTTCTTGCTATGACTCAATATTAAAATCAGTCAGATAATCAATATATTAAAAATCTTAACATTTGATGAAACAAAAAAGTTTCACTATATGTACCTACTGCTTATTCATGATCTAGCTGAAATCGCTTTTTTAAATGAATTATTATATGTCATAAACAGTATTTCTTAGTAAAATAAAATTGACGAGTCTAAAAATAAATCATGGAGTGAAGAATAAGTCAGCCGACTAATGGTTTGTAGTAATCTACTCTGAAATCGAGTAGGAATTCTTTCCGTACCTAAAAACACGGTCATCATGGGGATTTACAATACCAACGTAAGTAAAAGTGAAAGTCGATCACTATGCAGGAAAGTTGCAGTGCAAAGGGTTCATTGGAAAACACAAAGTAGATGCTAGAAAACGGGGTAAAGGTGAAAGAAGTTCAGTGCCAAAAAATGTTAGGAGTAGTTTACTCTTACGGTGCGTTACACCCACTCTGTTCTCTATTTCAATGGAATTATGGGGTTGTTACGGATGTCTGTACCAAGATTACCGTCAACGCTGATTTTAAAACTACGATATCCCCTGCGCTCTGGATCCATGGCTCTCCGTCCACTTGTACTGGTATATCAGACTGCAAATGAATCTTTATATGTCCTCCCTGCGAGAGGTACCAAATTAAGTTAGTATATTTTAATTAGTTGTCACAATAGTAGCCACTGATTTGTGGAAATAAGTCTATATTAAAATTTTTACCTTAGTTAACTAATAAGTCGTTTAATTTATGATCGTACAATAAAAAATTGAGTTTAACATTTTTGAACAAGAAATTACTACTCCTTGTTTGATACACTAAGTGACCTATAAACGATCAATAAATATATGCGAATATTTCGATTGTAGTTGAGAGTAGGTTTCAAGGCTCAAATGACGTTGATTTGCAAGGCTTCAAATACGTTTGATTTTACAAGGTCAATATTTCATAATTTGTACCATAATTTCGAGTTATAAGTTTGTACACTATGAGGAATTAAGAAAAAGAAGCAAAGGAAGAATTAATATTACTGCTGAAACTTCTGAAATTTAATAGCTTATGAGCTACTTTTTACTTTACACGAGTCAATTGTTAACCTTGCATTTAAATAAGAAATACAATTTTGTACTTAACAGATGTTTATTAATGGTAGAAAACGTAGTACTGAGCTAAGAAGGTTTTGTTCATTAGGGACATATGGGCAATCTAGTATATTATTAGTAATCAAATTGTATTTAATTTTTCTCGAATCAAGATCAATTAATTTAGCAAAGATATATATATATATATATTATATTATCATTTTAGCATGGATATAGTACAAGAACCTTTGAAATCATCGTTAAAACAGAGATCTCACCTGGGCTATCCTCATCCCTCCTCGAATACTAGACTGAATTTGTCCTAGATGCAGCACACCCGTGACTCCAACCACTTCCAGGATCCCATCCCAATGGTTTGGTGTATAAAACTGATCTACCTTGGTGTCTGGTCCCCAGGGATTCGCCCCAGAGCCCCAACTATATAATAAAAAGAAATCAAGATGCAAACATTTAATCATTAGATTATTAGATTTGAAGAAAAGTTCAGTGATTTTTTTACTTATACTCTAATAAAAAAAACAGAAAAATACGTGAGGAGTACTGACATCCATTCTAATGAAAATGGAATATGGTCATAAAGAATAATAGGCATTACACCCCTGATTATTAGAATAATAAACATATTTTACTAAAAATCAAATGCCGGACACAAAAACGACCAAATATTCTCTCAAATTTGTTATGATCATAAAATTTATAAACTGTTGAGTAATACCTTAAAATATTCAGAATAATAATCCCTTCGACTTGAGGCAACTCGACGAGTCTTCCATCCACCTCCAATCGGATTTTCGTGTGTAAATCTTTGCAAGCTGTTTTTTTTACCATCTGCCGTAGAGCCATCGTCACGTACATTCCCTTGTTGCGAAATCTGCTTCTGAATTTATCCGGATTTTCTTCCCTGGCTTTGTGGAAGGCCAAACACAGCTCGGCATCGACACCGATTCCGAAGTAGTTGTTCATTACGTATATTTGTGTGTTGTCTTCGTTGGTCGCGCCGGCCCCTGTAACATTCGGATGCAATATTTATTTACCCAAAGCTGTTAGTTACATAATGTCTTGTAAAATATTTCTTGTCCAGAATATTGTATTAATATATTTCATGTATAGAAAAATTTTAGAAAAATAATGTATAAAACTTTTGTACAGGAAAAATTTTAGAAAATAATCAAAATTAAATTCATCTTATTTTAAAATGAAATTAATCTTTTGTAAGCATTAAATAAAGAAATCTTTAGTTAATTAATGTTAAACGAGTTTATTTAATAAACACTGTGGTGTAGTAAATGAATAATATATTTTTTCGTGATTCTTCTTATAGAACTAAATACGGATGTGCCTAGAAATATTAATTTTATATCGTACACTTTGTAAAACATATTTAAAACTGGAATTCAATCATTTTTATCTTGTTCATACAGTAGACTCCTGTTAACCGGCTCCTGTGGGTCCGGACCTCTGGCCGGATAAACAATTGGCCGGCTAATCCGACAACATGTATCACTTATTATTTCTAACTATTATACTTCACTAATTGTTTCAAAAGAACTGATTCTAATTTAACAAACCTCCTGGGTTGTTGCTCAACTGCTTGTCTTCCTTCTCCTCTGTATGAAAAACGACTGTCCACCTGTCCAGCTGTGACTCCTCCGCGTCGATCACATCTCGTAGCAGATTCAAGGGATCTTCGTCGCCGGTGTAACCGGAACCCCAGCAAAGCACACGCGCGAGATCGTTTCCGGTACCAAGTGGAACAATGGCGCAGGCAGGCGAGGAACACTCGCTGTCCTGACCGACATTGTCTAAACACTGCAGCACCCATCCTATTGTTCCATCCCCGCCACAAACCAAGATTTTGTAGTCCCTTATGTGACGGAAAACGTAGAGTCTGAAATGAAAATGATTAACAACGATGTAATTACACGTGTTATTGTAATATTTTGTGTACTATGTATATCATTTTGACCGAAATATAGCACCAATTTAGTGACATTATTTTACTGTCACAATTAAGAGTCGAAAAAGAATTTTGTACGTACCCAGGAAGTGGTCCGCCATTGTCCAGATCGAACACTTGATACGGATTCAAAAGTTTACGAAAACTGGAGATTAACTGAAGCCCCTGGCAGCCCCCCGATTTCACGTTGACGAAAACTAGCAAAGGTTGCACGTCTGATGGAACCATGGTCGGTTCGATACTCGGCAGCGGCATGACTATATAACAACGAAAATATGGAATTTATTATAGAATCGTATACCGATAACGTCGATATCAATTCACTCGTTCAAAATTACCTAAAAGATGTTTATCCTCGTATTTTGATTCCTGTAAGGTGTACAACGCCCTAACTGCCTTATTTGCATCCTCGTAGATAATTACCATCGAGCCGTACTCGTAATATATTGTACCGATTGAGGAGAATTTGTTTTCTAAGAAAATTACATATATAAATTATTATTGCACGCAATAACAAACGTAGTTATTATTTTCTCACGAGTGTATGTTCCCTTTTAAAAGCCTTGGTATTATATACCTTTGCCTAAGAGTTCAGTCAATATATTCTCGTAGATTCTTTCGGGTTGATTCACTGGTAGGTTTCCCACAAATAAAGCTAAATTAGGTCCATGAGGATCTTGCTTTAGCTGCAGATAAAATCGCATCAACTCCATCTGCCTGATCGAATCTTTGCCCAGTTGCTTCACAATCTCCCATGGCTTCTCCTCACGGGTCAGAACTTTTTCGGTGACTAGTCAAATGCAAAGAAACGTGTATAATTGTGTGTATTTTATTATAAACAAAGTTCGATATAAATAAATATATTCCTAATAATGTTTACAATCTGACTGCGATTTTCATACATCTAAAGGAAATGTTGTGTCTACAGTAGCTAATCGCAGAATTCTACAACTTTATTGTTCGAAATCTTTCAAACTGTAATATAATTTTAACTCGTTTCTCAAGTTTATACATATTCACTTAAAAAATATCAAGTAATGCGCATGTAAATTGTTTTTAGCCCATCACCATTCTCTTATACAATTTTTAATTATACTACAGTTCGGAAAGTTTCGTAGTTCATTTGTATTTTTCTGTATTATTCAATTTGCATTTGTGTTTTATTAACACTACGACGACCGCCTAGTTTCGTTAGTAACTTTCACGAGTGGCCGCGTTTGTTAAGAATTAACAAAATATAGTTTTTTACAATATATACAATGTAAAAATATTCCATAACTTTGAATATATGATAACTATACATATTTAATCATTTTTTTGAAATGGGAAGTTGCAAAACAGTCCCCTAAACGTAAAGGGTCATACAAAAATTCACACATCAAATATGTATAAATATGAACGACTGTTTTATACGACGATTCTGAACGCTTCGGAGATTCCTGTTCTCTTACATTATTTATTTTCAAAGTAACGCACAAAAATAGTTTCCAAACAGCAACACCTAACAGTGAAAAGCTAATATTAGAATGATGCTAAAGTGACATAAAAAAAAAGGGACGCCAGTGTAGCGTCATCGGCCACTAGCAGTTGGCACTCACATGACGCCTCTGTGACGTCATTGTATCGTCGTAGCGTTAAAAAATTCAAATTAACACATTAGCTACTAGAGCTGATTTTACTTTTCGTTCCCCATGTGCTAACATATTAAGCCATAGTACGCCAACAAAAGTTCATCTTCATTACGCTTTTCTTCAATCAAATTAAAAGAAACCCTAAAATCATCTGACATTAGTGGAAAACAAACATTTATGCCGTGTCATATAACCGTAAACACAACTTATTTAATATTGTAATTATCAAATCAACAAAACACTAAAAAATAGGGTGTGACACACCGGCGTGTCACGCAGCACCGTAGATCCAACAACAAAGTTGGGCATAATTTAATTCAAGCAATACATAGTGGAAAAGCAGCAGTAAAGCAGCTTAGGTAAGAGCGTCATCCTGACCTTTGAACAGTTACTGAAATTAAATAATTGTTTGCCAAGTGTCTACTCATTCGAGAAGAAATAAAAATTGGAAATTTCACGTTTAATTAATTGAAAACTGGCGAAATACTTCTTTTTTATCTTTTATGTGTTATTCGAAACTTTCTATCTAGATAATGAATTTGTCTACCTCTGCTTGACAGGGTGTGACTCAGACCTGCCGGCGAGTCACACGGCAGCCAACGTGTAAACAAACGAAATACTTTTTTGAATAACTTTTCAATATTCAAAAGGCAAACTCACCACCTCGATCCAGAAGGATCTCGCTACATCTGTAATCCTCCGATTTGAAATTCTCTAAACCGAACTTCTGAAGCGCTTCTTCGATTAAGTCCGCAACCGTGGTGGTTTCGGCGACAGGTACTATGCAGAATGAGTCTGATACCTGTAGCTTGCCTGGATAGACACGCACTTCGCCAGTCTCGCTATCCCTGCAATCGAGAGGTATACAATTCTACGACGTACACGTTAAATACTTGCAGGGAGAAATTCGTCGCTGGCACTTACTTAAATCGTAAGAAGACAGCCGGACGTTTGCCCTCTTTGCGACTCAAGTTTAGAACCGGCGTAGGATCGCATAATTCGGTCTCATCCGTGGCATACAGGTCGGTGAGGTAAAAGTTGCCTGAATCGAACAAAAATAGGGATAAATGTACGTCGATGAAATTGTGATTCATATCAAGATCGAGGAAGAGGAACTGCATAGTTCAAAAATGTGTTGGAATTTGTAAAACATATTGATCTCGGTGTTGTAAAAGTACTTCAAAATTTAGTAGGAAATATTTTACATATGTAGATACAGGGTGAGTCAATAAGAATTACTATCTAAAATAAATTTAAATAACCTATTAATTGTATCAGAAAATGTTTCAATGAATAATGTAGCATTTTAAGGGATGCATCGAATGGATACATTTTTTTTTTTTTGAGATATTAAGGTGAACTTGAGTTGTTTCAAGGTCAATGCACCTTTTTTTTAGTACCACGTTACTGCGCGAAAATCTGCGATTTTCAATATCTATATAACTAACATATATCTAAGCAATGTATTCATTAAATTTTCATTACAATCTCAAATAAAAAAGTCGCAAAAACCGACTTACTATTTTTTTCGCGATTCCGACCAATTGCAACTTTTTCAACATTTTGTTAACACATCATTTAGTACACTAATCCTTCTAACATCACAAATGAACTCAAGTCACTTGGTCCAATTTTGAAAGAGGTGCTCTGTTATGAAGTGTGTACGAATACTTTTTGAACCAACTGTACATATCTACCATGTAAATCGAGGGATGAGTGTACGTGACATGAAAGTTACACCAGCTGGTACAGGGATAAACAGCGATTCTGTTTATACGTACTAGGATCTTTCGTAATATGAAATGCATGAAGCGCCGCGGTCAGGACCTGTTCCGTGGTTGCTTGCCGTGGCACCGAGATCACGCGAAATATCCGTCGTCTGAGGGAGTTGTTGCCGTCGTAGACCTTGATCATCTCTGCGGAAACGGAAGGAGATCGGTAAAAGGGACAGACCACGGGGGGTCAGCCACATGAACCATATTGAAATACCTTCGTCACCTCTATCTTTATCTTCTTTCTCCTTCGGGGAACGAGGATCGCGGGTGTTTCTTCCGATATGCTTCGTGCTGCAAAAACGTAAAACCGTACATCGATCTCTGTAACGACTTTTTTGTCACTGTTTCTCTGATCGCAATCGCTCCCTAGGGCACGGAACAACACACCAGATAGAAAGAAACTTAGATGTAACTGTGGATCGTCTTGTTCCCTCAACTACCGTTAAAAAGAGGATGCAAATATATTAATACGCTTGGCAACCATTACTCAGATAACATTAATGGTGTATGTATGGTAAGAAAGCATCTATCAGTAGCTAAGACACTTTCCGGTCAATTGTCCGTTTTTTTTTTTACGGGATCACTGGATCACGAGCGTAATGCGAATACACAGATGTATCTGACCTGGACCTTTAATCGGTGGTACTATGGATACTGCTATTGTTGAAGCGCTAACGTACTGAACTGAAGGGATTAATATCGAGTAGCTTGGGCAAGGAATCGATGAATGTTACGGGTGAATTTTTCTGAATGTTTAGTGCATAGTTTTAATATTTTATATCTGCAAATTATATGTTCAAAACAAGTAGTCTTAGAAAATGAAAATAGAGATCGTTTATGCTCTCGTAAAATTAATAAAAAAGAAAGTGACTCCTATTGAATACAAAGTGTTTAAATGAAACAGGTAATCCAGAAGGGATTTTGCATTTTACATAATCTCGTTCACTGTTTTATAAACCTAACAACTTGCAGAATTATTACAACATGCTGTCGTAGTTGAAGTAGTTTGAGTATCCCGATGACAAATACACTAATTGTTCAGTCAAATACGATCATCGGGAACGTAACCAGAAGGTTTCAGTTATATTTTATTGCAGACTTTCCTATGTATGAGATAATATGTTAAATATCAAAATAATTTTGAATTAATTTTATAAATATCAAACCTATATAAATCTTATTAATACTTTATCACTTAAACAACAATACTATGTGTGCACATATCTTTTTGATTGATCCAGCATAGCTTGTTTCTATGCACTAAACATTTTAAATATTCTATAGTGTGCTATAATAATACAAGCATTGCCTAAAAAATCTCGGTCTTCCTAACCTTGGAAATCTCTAAAATATTAGTTTCCTTGCGTTTAACTCATCAAACAACTAGATGGGTCAAAAGAATCGATTTTTAAAAAATATTCGAACTCGATAGTACTACCTTTAAACTACATTCTTTGGAAATTTTATTTAAAAATTCTTAAAATTAACGAAGTTATATACCTAGTGGAACGGTCAGTGGAAGGCAGACGTTGTTTTTAAAAAACCGTCGTATAGAAACACTTACCACGCCGTCTACTTCGAATTTTTTAATAAAAATTTCACATTTTATGAACAAAGGAATACTCTTTGAAAATACATAATATTCCTTTAATAAACAAATTTTTCATCGAAAAGAATTTTTGAAATCCATTCTATTTCTTCCTCTTATAGGTGTACGTAGCCACTTAAAATTTCAAAATGGCACCTCTGAACATGTCCGTGTGTCAACCGCTTCAAACCTCCAAATTCTTTACTGATCTGAATAAAATGTTTCGAGATTTTCCAGGCAATATTGTTCAATGATCGTGTCATATAAGAGATGCTAATGAGAAACAGAAAAAAAGAAACAATAGAACAGGGGCACAGGTGTTGCATTTTACTGGCGCTACAAACGCAATCCTTTTTTTCCAAAACTTCGAAAGATAAGTGACACCTCTTACCATCGGGCACGATGGGTTTGTAGAACACACATGATAGAGGAGAGATTTATTCAGTAGCATTCTTGCGCTTCGTTCGCACTGGCATAGTGGTGTGTGATAAGCGTCACGGAACTCGGATAGCATCCAGCGGGCTGAAGTGTGACAGTACATGCACCGAAGCAACACATATAAACACATGCTAGAACGTAAATGTTAACAAAGTAACAAACATTCATAAAAGACGGTAAACAACATGACGCGGGACACGGTACATATAATCAGATTCGAGGAATCGTACGGAATAGATTCTCTACGCTCGCTGAAAATGTAGTAAACTCATCGTTATTACGTTCCATTTACGTATTTTCGTCACCTGTCGCCGCGATACGGGATTTCTGTAAGTGCACAACACATTGACTGTTGCGGAACATGGAACACAACCGTGGAAACGAAGTTGAGAAATAGAATTGAGATATTAAATGTACCAATAAGTGATCCACTACTTCAGAGTATCGTAATTTGGGGTAACTGTCCCAAAGTCAGAAAATGATTATTTTCGATTTTGTTGCCCTTTTGTAGATATTTTTAGGTGAAATACCTTTTTACGTAATAATCAACTTCATTGAACAATTTACAGAGCTGCAAAATTGAAAATGTTCATTTTCTGACTGGGGGCAAAGTTACCTTGACTGTGAGTCAATGTGACCCCAACTCACGATAACATATGTATGTATACACTACCGTTTAGAAGTATTTGCCCACCCATATTTGTTTTACCATAGTCAAAAGTGTAACATATTTGAAAAAATTTAGTTATCCTGATAATAAGAGACCTAACAGAAGCGACAGTCAGGATCTTTTGTTGAAGAATCGGAAAATAAAATTTGTCGTGGATAATACCTTTAGCCATAAGTATATGTTGTGTGGATACTACCTTTAAGGCAAGACGTATTCAACATAGCATTAAGGGAATAATCTTAAATATAAGAGTTGAGGGTGTTATATATCATTTGTGTATCATTATATTTCGCGCAATACTAAAATATTATGCAAAAGTAAAACTAGGAAGAGAGACTTTCATTTTGCTAACTAAGAGTAACAAAATTTAACCATTTGTTCGATGAGAGAGCAAATAGTGTATGCATATGAGCGGTAACGTATGTGCTGGATGAAAATATAGGGAGTTGAAGACCACAGAACATTATGATTTAAGGGTCATATGCCTTGGAGTGGATTACTTGTTGGTGCAATTAATATTAAGGGGAATAATGAGTGTATCAGTTTGTTTCTTGTCGAATCAAGAATGTATGATATCTTAACGACCTTAACGCAGATTACAAACTCGAAATGGGTATTTTAAACTTAACCCTATTGTATTCGGAAACTCATTAACAGAGTTTTTGATACAGATTATCAATCAGGAATCTATCGATTACCTTTTGAATAAGGATTAAAATTTTCAGATCATCTAATTGTTGTAAATTTGTAATTTTTAACTAGTAGATTTCTGGGTGATAATCGTTAGTATTACGAAGCAATAATTATTTTAATAAATTTAAAATTTAAATTTTTATGTAACTAAATTTATTAACAAATTAAGTAATATACAAATAAACTATTAGTTTTAAGAATAATAAAGTTACTGAAAATTCGTATTTATTAAGTTTAATAGATAATGTCTGAAATCGTACAATACGTAGATTAACGACATAAATAGGAAAAATATGAAAGTTATTTATGATTTAAAAGTACACAGGGTGTCTCGTTATTCGCTGGTTTCTTTAGAGAAAAGTGTTTCAGAAGGTAAAAATAAAAAAAAAAGTTTGTTTTACATGTCCAATCACCTCTTTTAAGAATAAGCCTTATTTAATAATCTAGAAGAATAACCTCTCTTAATAATCTAATCAGTACTGGACACGATAATTTGTATACTAAAGTACCTATCAAACAAGGATTGGTAAATAAATTGTAAACAATCTCATTGTCGAGCTTGGAATATTCGATAACTGTTTAATATTCGAATAAACAATTCGAACAAATCGAAGAAATAATGATTTCTCAGGCCTAAGAAAGTATGTATAAATTCACTCTCTCTTAGGTCGACGAAAACTAAATGATCGCTATTCATATTTGTTGTATTTCAATTCTTTGAATTCCAATGTTCGTCACCGTATAAAATCGTTCAAAGAAATTCTAAGTATTTTACAGTTACAACAGAGACAAGAGTAATCTTAACAAAGTTTAAACGGCCATTTATTTCGCACTAACCTAATAATCTAATATCTTCAAAGAAACAATGAATGTTCGTTAAATAACCATTAGAGTATTGATTATACAATAAATTCCCTCCCTATAAATCGTCGCATCGACCTGATTATGATTGCATCGCCATCCACACTGCATCATGAGACTGGTTTACAAGTAGGCGGCTTGGTTTCAATCCTGTTAGCAGCGAGAGTGAAGAGTATGAGGGTTGATAAAAATAAGTATTGAGAATTTTATTTCCTTTTCAAAACTCGCTTAGACGCGTATCGTCCTTGGCGGTGAGGATACAGTGAGTTTTTACAGTGTATCTTGATTTTACAGGTCCAGCCAAACAGAGGTATTGGACCGTCTGCAGCATTTCCAAAATTTTCAAAAATAGTATAAAGAAAAATTGGTTGAAAAGGGGATGAATCGTGTAGAACTAATAACTACTTCAGGTTTGTCTGAGCCATAAAATTGTGTGTAAAATTGAAAAGAGTAGTCATAAAAAATCACCACATGTCGATAGACGTATAATTGATATAACTGCAAAGGAAGCTTTTTGTTTATGGTCCCCGCTGATTTTACTATCTCTACGAAGTTAGTCCACTATGAAATT
Source organism: Dufourea novaeangliae (assembly GCF_001272555.1). Classification (NCBI taxonomy): domain Eukaryota; kingdom Metazoa; phylum Arthropoda; class Insecta; order Hymenoptera; family Halictidae; genus Dufourea; species Dufourea novaeangliae. The sequence goes on along the minus strand of NW_015373886.1, from coordinate 1,399,621 downwards.
AAAACGGGGAAGAGTCAGTAATTTTAACATAATTAATTCAAATTATGGTTCCGTTGTACATGGGAAAAAGATATAATTTTCTGAAAGAAGAATCTTGTATGTATGTAGCATTATTTTTTTAAACAACGTACACAAAAACAGACTCGTTGAAGTATTCCTTTAATTATTATTATTGTTTTGGGATTGTCAAATAATTTTATATTCGATAATTTAGGACTGGCTAAAAAAAGTGTCTCCTTGTTAGTAAATCACCCTGTATGGAAATCGTGAGTCATGAATGATCTATGTGTCTGGGAATCTACTATTTATGTAACAAACCAGTAAAAATGAAAAATCTGTTCTCAATGCTATTAATCTTTCCCAAATTGTTTTTTTTTCCTTTCCTAAATTAATCTCACTTCCTGCATGCAACGTTGAATTTCACCGATTTGTTAAATTTTATTTTCACAGCGTCCAAACTTTGAGAAGATAATGGACTTCGTGGAGCTTTAAAGATTTATAGGCCCACCGAACGTACTTAAAGTTTTTAGTATATACAAGTTAGAATTTAAAAAATAGAATTGGCCAACTACATGCTTGTACTTTGTTAATGTTCAGTATGATCAGCTACAAAACATTATCGGAAAATTTTTGTCAATACATTGGAAATTTATTAATTTTGGACAAAACAACCACAATGTGATCATAAAACGTTAGAAAAAATAAATTCATCTAGTTTTTCTCGTTTTGCTTACGTATGCGTGTAAGAGACCTCAAGTTCGTTCGGTAGAATTATACTTGGAAGTATCATTTTTAGTTGTAAGCAGTATGTATCGGGGTTAAATCTTTTGTCGTTCATATCCAAAAGAGTCCCGTGGAAACAGGCGTTGAAAACGCACTTTTGTTTCTTCGATTAGCGTGGAAACGTGAAAAACAGTGAGTAGAGAAAGCGGAAATTAACGAGGCATAAAGAGACAGCTAGACTGCAAAAAGTAACACTTTGACAGCTGATAGTATATTACTGCAACTGTTCGCGTCTAAAGTTGGGAAATCAAAATTTAGTACCATATCTTTCTGATTTTAACAATTAGATAAATTTGTATTTGAAAAATTCTTGATAAGAACGAAACAAATGGATATTGAAAACTTCTTCATAATAAGGAAATAAAAACATGGTCCTTTTAGATTTCTAATAGATCCAAAATTAAAATCGAATTAAAACTGTATACGTTAATCTCTATCTATATACCAATAGTATCTCTATCTAATATACCAATAACAAATTCACTATGTTTTGTTAAATTCAGTATTTATATTTCAGAAAATCAATAGCCTGCGTGACATCAATAACATTCGTCCCAACTCCCCAATGGCGTCCGCCATTTTGAAAAAAGTAAAGGCAAGAAAAATGTCTTCAATTTAAGCTACGTTACCAATTGATTTAAAAAAAAAAATAGAATACTCATTGGTACATTCAATACATTTCAAATCTTATTAATTACATATACCAAATTTCTACAATTTTATAAGACGAAGAATTATTCATTTTCATTCGAAATTCCGATTCAGTGATAGATCCTCTCTATTCCCAACTAGACGTCACAGGCGGTATTATTTTGCCCAAAATCATCAGCCACAAAAGTGATGTGTAGACTGCGGATGATTATGCAAATGAAAATTTCTCTGCAAATCGAAATTAAACAAAACTCTACACTATTTATTGAAGATTATAAAAAAAAAACACTTTTCTTGAACCGTTTGTGGTGTTTTCTTTTACCGTGTTCGACACACTTGTCCACGCTAGAAATGCATAAAGTCTCCGCAGTCCAACGACAAGAGTAGAAGAAAAGAAGCGCAATGTGCAAAGTATTTACAATAGTCACTACGGGCATGTTCCGTTCGTACCGATTCGGTTCGCGCGCTAACATCTCAACATCGATTTTTATGCTCACACAGACGAATGTCAGATGATAGTAATATTCTAGATACCTTGAACATAAGGAGGGGAAGCATGACAATTTCCACGGCAGCTACGTGGCAAAACTAGTGAAAGGCGCCTCAAAGCTTCGGCTAGGCGGCCTGCAGCCCCAATTTGTTCACTCTCAGCGAAATCGAATTGCTCTCCGATGTTATCTTCAAATAGAAGCAAACGGTATACCGAGCTTTTTTATACGGTTTACCATTAATAAGTCGGATCTCTACACAAGTTTCCGTTTTCCGTCTGCGGCTATTAAAACACGAGACACGGCAGGTGCCCCCGATTTAATCGTAGACACACGTGAATGTCGCGTTTCTCGAAACATGGATACCTCACACACGGACGAGACACGGTACACAGTTTCATGTTTTCATGAATACTCCACAATAGACATTTGACAATGAACAATAAATATGATTGTTCGTCATTATTTCTTCTTGGACGTTTTACGTTTAACCCTGGATATACAGACACAGTGGACTCTTACGATATTACCGCTTGGCCTTTTGCCACGCGAGGCACTTCCTCTACACACCCACCACGTTGCGTATGCCATCGCCATGAAGGGGGCTCTCGACGCATTGCCGTTTTCGAGAATTTTTCTCTCTTACAAAAATAAGAAAATAAAGTAGTTCTTCTATTAAGAAAATAAAGAAATAAAGTATATAACGTCAAATTTCTTCATACTTTTCTAAACGTGTCATTGACAAACGTGAAATCCGCGTGCTAACGATTAAATCGCAAACACTCACGACAAATGTGACAGTGCAAAGCACTACAAAAAATTTCAATTGCTACTCACTATTTTATACGGAAAATAATTAACATAAATATTTTTTGCTATCAAGAATAAATAGAATACACTAAAGGATAGATTGAAATTTCCTGTCTGTTATATATTTAGCGAATACTGAATACTTTTAAAGATATAATTATCTATAATTGTAATTTAAGCAGACGTATATGTATACATATGATTTATTCTTCATTCTTAAATAATATCACTATTCACGGATGCAAAAAATATTGCCTGCCTTGGAATTTGCGTATTTGTAATTGTAAAGCAATATGAATTAATATAATAATTGTAAATGTAGTTACGCCTATTAAGTGCACATCAAAGATAGCAATTAATAACAGCGACAGCCACAGAAGCTATAATAGTGACAAATATACGCAAACTATGATAGATATTTCAATTGCAAACCTATTTTCAAGGAATAGAAAGATACATTGCAATAAAAAATGAATTCATCAGCCGTTTTAACGAATATTCAAGCTCAACATGTTAATTATTAACTAGATTCATCACATTTACTTTCCTATCCGTTTACTTCTTCGTGATTACTCTAATTTCGTAATATTTATCCATCCTTTTAAAAGATTAAATATAAAATATATGAAAATAGTATACTCGACAATAACTATAATAATATAATATATAATGTTGATGAGTAATAATGGTCGTTTCTGTCGCCAATATTGAAATAGTTAACATATTCTGTGTACCCTGTTTAAATTTCGAAGAAATTCAGATTATAAATTAAAATTTAAGGTGTCACTAAAGAGAATTAAGAATCAAAATTATTTTAGCTCGATGATATTTTATCTCGAGTATTTGATAATTACATTCTATACACTTTCTGCATTTAGAATATCAATTAGCCGCCATCTTGAAACGAAGAAATAAGCATTCTAGATATTGCAGACGAGATTTGCTTTTATAATTTCGATTATTTCGTGAACAGTTTGTTTTAATTGACTATTAAATTCGTACTGCCTAAAATTAATCTTAGAGGGAACATTATTGAGATTTGAGCTTTCAAAAAATATACTATAAAAAATTAAAATTTAAGAGGTGCATGTTTCTTTATTTGCTCGATTTTTAATTTGAAGTGTAATATTTCCTTAAAATATTTCGTCCTTGAATATTCTTATTTAGTAAATAAATAAAAATGTATTTTTGTAAATATTCCACACCATATATTAATAATCAATTATATTTACACATTACAATTTTCTAACGAAGCAACCACATCCATCCCTTCTATGATTCTCATTTTTCTCGACTTTTTCTCCAAATCTCTTCTTTTCCCTTTCATTTATGAAATTAATAATAATGTGTTTACCATGTGATCTGGATTTCTCGTAAAATAAAATTCGTTTGTAACATACAGACGGTTGAACAAGACGAAATCAATTATTTGTAGAACAACAATGCTCGATCTTCGATAGTTCCTTCGATCCTTTAAATTCAAAATGTTGAATAATAAAAAGAATACGTACCTCTCAGATTTTAATGTTTTAACATATATTTTTATGGAAAACCAGATTGTGAAGTACTGAGAATGCGAGAAACTACACGGTGGTCGTACAGTGATTGCTAAAGAAAAATATCTGCAGAAAATTAGAGAAAATATATCTGGGGAATACTTGGGTGATATGTCGAAAATAAAAAGAAACTCGTTGCAGGAACAAGTTCACCCGTGACAAATATAAATGGGAGTTCTTGTTTAATTCTACAGATTGAACATCGTATGCACTGAAGGAAAAGACATCTATTTATATACATATGCAACGTGTACAAAGTGTTGGTCTACTAATAATGAAACTAAGAAAAATGAGATTTCAAAATCAAAATAGAATATAAAATATAAAATAAACGCTTTTTATATGTAGCTTCATGTCAGGAAACACAAATTTAAAAATTCATCAAATCCGCGCTTTTGACTGAACGATCAGCGTGTCTGAATATTACACACTACTTCTACTTGCAGTAGAAATTGCGCATAACTTATACTGTATCTTTTCCATTGAATCTTTAATTATGTTCTACGCATATCATTTTATATCGAATTATTGTGAAAAAAGCAGATAACATCTGGTATACCAATGACTAATCCTCTATTTCCTTAATGAGATTACAATACTGTTTAAATTTAATGCGAATGCAATGTAAGATGTCGAGGAACAATGTTGATTGTTATCAAAGAATTACATCGATTTCCTTGAAGATAAATATTGAACTCAAGAAAAAAAAAAGTAAATAATGCCATATAACGCCACGGTCGCTACATACATATAAACATTAACCCAAGTTTCATAGAAATAAACAATAGACTTAAGTCCATCGTTCCAGTGGAATTTTCAAATTCGATTTCCTCTAAAGTGAAGCTATACAAAACAAATATTATCATACATTGTCCTTTTATTTTAGCATGTAGAATCGCCTGCTTTTTGGCTATACTAATCTCGAGACACTTTATACAATACGATAAAGTTGAGTGGTACTCTTACGTAAGAAGAAAGGAAACGGATACTAAATCATGCAAAAGAATTGTGTCCAAGAAATCGTTCATATTTCAATTGTTTTTCTTCTCAGACGGATACAGATAACTGAAATTATCTTATATAATCTTCGTTCCCTCTCTGTCCCGCGATAGAACATAATCGTCATTATTATAAAACTTCTTTCTTTCGATGGCGTTTAAAGCGTTTTGGCTTGATTTCTCGAGCGCGTGTACAAGCGCACGCGGAAATTAATCGATTAGAGAAATATCGAACAGAAGGGAAAAGTAGTGAATACATATTGCGTGTCACTGCTATAAACAATAGGCATTTATGCATTCAATATAAGGTGATTATAGTATGATCGTGGTCGTTTCATTAAAAACAGTGCATCAAGAGATATTGACATTGGTGACATCTAAAGAAGAACACGGAAACGAAACGTACGTATAATCGAATGTACCTATATTTAACATCGTCGAGTTCAATCGCCTGTGAAACTCGGAACACTCTAATGGAGCCATTATTTGTTATCTGAGTGTAATACGCGAATATCATCGATATCTGACGATTAGATTTTATGGATTTTCATGATCGAAGGACTTTCTATTTATCTGCTGAATGGAAATATGAAGTTAAGACGCTAAGAAATATTCGTTAAAGCTGATATGCAGTGACGGGAAGTAGAAAATTGTAAGAAATTCATTTTACGTCACTACCGTTCCCCATTCTTTCTAAAAGCAGATATAAAAAAACACATCTGACGCAACGTTCCTTTTGAATTTAACGTGGAACTGATATTTTCACTTCCTTTTTTTTCGTTTCTACACGAAATGTGAGTATAACTTCAAGGCTGGCTTTAGATCACTCAAATAATTAAAAAAAATTTCTTTTCTCTGTTTTTTCTACAAAAGCTTCAAGAACATTGTACAAACTAATATTACTTTATATTTGTTATCATGATAAAAGAAACAGATTAATGTACTAAAGTTCAGTTGTTTTATTCATTCTGTATAGAGAATTCACTATGGAAGTTATGCTCATATTTTATAAAACAACCTGTAGACATATAAGTTCAGTGGGTCATCCGAGTTGCTTCGATGATACGAAAAAAATTCGAAGAAAATATAAAGTACAAAGACACGTATGAAAAAACTGTTTCTTTTAAGTACAGTAATTTCTTTAATGAAACCATCTTTCTTAAACACAAAATGTGCATTGAAAAGCATTCAATTATACTATGTCTAACATAACTCATAAAATGAAGAAAACGGAAATAAAATTTGTTAGAAGTTGTTTTTAAGACACAAAGCGATTTTAGTTCCATTTTCCCGTTTTGTATCGCTATTATAATTCTTTTGTAAAAAGGTATTGTAAAAGATAAACTGTCCGATGCCTACAATTTTAAATTTCTCTGCCTGTATTGATGAATGAAATTATTTTTATAAAACTGAATTTTTATTTCATCTATTAAGTATACTTATGACTAGTCCACTATGGTTTAGCGAAGTCAATATTTTTTTCCAAGAAAATCGAAAATATATGTTTTCCTTAATAATGTTTTATCATGTAAAAAAAACAGAAAAATATATTAGATTTAAATTCTATTTTCATGTTGTTAAAAAAATAGTGGTTTACATTACATACAATTTTGGAAACATACTAGCACTAAACCAAATATTTAACTTCACAATTATTGTTTAATCTCTTCGTAATACATGGTGTTACCCTCACGATACTGATATGGCAATCAATCTATACAAATTTATGAAGAATCCATTAAAAAAAATTAAGATAGCAATTAATTAATCTGCCTGGTTATCAATTAGTGAAACTTGAAAGATTCTATTTCAGATGTGCACCGCAAACTGCATTAGATTGGAAAAATCATAATTACAAAACTCCTATGGTACACTTAATATAAAACGTTATTTCAAATGAATGTAATTAGTATAGTATAGTATTTATAATAAAAAACAAATGCGAAATGTTTCATTTCTAAGAGTTAGGGAAATAGATATAAATTGTTTGTGATTTCTATCATGTTGTCGGATCAAAAAAAATATTTACGTTCTACTTTTCTTTTCGTATCATCAGATATGTATGAGAATATTTCCAAGCTCAGGTGACTCACCCCGTCTATTTACAGTATTATGTATGTATGTACATGTATATCAATAATCTTCATTCCACTATTCCGTATATCCGGTCACGTGTTACGCACACCCTAATCGATATTTTAGACGTTTATTTGCACAATAGACACTTACGGCAGGAATACTCACGCGCCAGGACTTCGTTTCGACGTACTTGTACTCCGATGATCGTCTCCATGGGAATCTCCGTACGCGGAATACTGACTGCATGCGGTGGTAAGTAGATTCGCTTCAGGTTCCCAAAGTTGCATTCTTGCGGGATATTTTTATAACAGTAAGAGTGCAACTGTAATCAGATTTATTTATATCGTTGCGACATAAAGAATTAACGATTGTGTGTCGAACTATACAGAGTATCCTCAATTTAACTGTCGAAACTTCGGAAGCATGTAAAGGACCGAGAAACTAGAAAAAAAGGTTCTTTAGAGATTTGCTAGTTTCTGCTGTATTTTCTAAAAAGTCGTAAAAAAGGAAACAAAAATGCGTTCGTTTTTTCACTTATTCGTAGTATCATCTATTTAATAAAGAATCAAATTTAAATAAAATTTTAATTACCTTTAATCTAAGATTTTTAAGCAGAAAGTTTATTCGATGCCAATCAACCCAAGAGAGCAACTGAAAGATTGAATCGTGGTTGCAGTACATCAAATATCACCAGAACAAAAATTTATAGTGGCAATTTTCGCGATTTACTCCGAAATGGAGTAAAAACGAGCAAATTTCCAAAAGACTTTTTCTTCTTAATTTATCAGTTCCCTGCACGCTCTTGATATTTTGATGTTTAAATTAGGGACACTCTGTATAAAGACCAATGATTTCTATTCTATTAGAAGGACATGTGTTCTTTGAACGTAAAAGAAGTGAAGTAGAGATTGAGCTTCATTACTGTCATTAGTGATGGGACCAAGTTCGATATAATATACACATAAATATTGATCAATTGAATATTTAATTCGATTCATTGGGTTCGATTAGTACATATAAAAACAGAACGGTTCATTTCATGTCTTTTGAGAGTATTTGATTTGACTTGGTGTAGTTATGAGTAAAACGCTTGTTTACCTGTTTAATATACATATACAATTTATACATGTATATAATTATTATAACAAGAAATTATTATAAATATTATTTCCAGTGTTATACTCCTTCAAATATTTTTAAAGGATTTTATGGAAGTGTAATATAGCCAACTGTCTTCCTATTATTGGTTTATTGTAGATACTCAACAATTGGCCCTACGGAAAGAAACCTTCAGTTGGCCCTGCGTAGTAGATAGTGACGTGGGCCCTACGTTGGGTATGATCGTTGGCCCAGTTGCAAAAAAGGGTGACAATTCGAACTGTTGTCCAACCAATACTGCATTAAAGGCCCATCAAAATGCCAACAATAATTGCTACTAGGGTACTTGGTAGAATATCTCGAAAACTATTAGAGCTAGAGGGAAACTTTCAACAGAAAAAGCATGTGTACCTGAGCAACAAATTCAGGTACATAAATAGTTTCTTGAAAAATTATATGATTCGGAAAGAAATATTACCGTCATGCCACACCACTCGCAACGGAGCCCGGAAAGGCACTCGGCAGAAAAACAATTTTTCTTGCAGACAGCACATTTCGAACTGCTGGGAAGATTGCCTTCTCGCCAGTGATGAGTGTGTTTTACCTGCGCCAAGTCCTTCCCAGGTAAGTACGTGGCGTTCTCCTTGCAGTCTGCCACGGCAAAATCCTGGCACTCCGTGTGAACGAAGTACTCGCATACTGAAATGAAGAATACCACCGGGTTAATGTACCTGTCCTGAAAAAAATTACTTTTTTTATAATGAGCAAGAAAATTTTTGTCTTTTTTACTTATTTGTAAAGTTTTAAATTTTTAAACTTTTTATAAATTAAATTGGTAAAATTGATAAAAAGTATTAAGCAGCGCCATATAAAGCCCCAGCTAAATACGAGACCAAACTCGTGAGCTACCTTAAAGACATTCAAATATTGCACTGTTTTTTATTTCTTTTTTAACAAAAGGGAAATATATACGCATATGTGGGCAACATACATGTATGCATGATTACATAATTCTTAAATAACTCACTTTAATCTTATCCCAAACCCAATATCTATGTATTAGGTGTACTATGTATAAGAAGTCAAGGATCTGGACTGTTTCACTTATATTGATAATGATTTGCTGAGATCTTAAAGCACTTTTACTTACTTAGTGGAAATTTATTTAGCCCTTTCAGAACTAGTGGTCACATTTGTGCACATGAAGTTTCTTACAATTTCACAGATACCCTTAGATACCATATGTTGCAAACCCATATTTTTCTTATGAATTTGAATTTTTTTCATGTACTGAATGTTTTTAGTAGGTCTACTGAATTCAGAATTGAATAACAAATCATTTTTTGAAAAAATTAAAAAGAAATTTCTTTTAAACAAAATGTTATGTAAACAGTCTACTGAGTTAAAATGTGTAATGAAATATATTTTTTACTCTTAAAAGAAAATTCAGATCTGAAAGAGTTATGATGACATTCTTAATTTAAAATGTATCGCCTCATACTTAGAGTACAATAGCGGAATACTTATTGTTATAACAAATATATAGAATGATCTCAAAAAAAGGGTACAATAATTTAGGGCTACACAGTGCACATTAAAATAAGGCAAAAATGTCCTATCGACATAAGTCTGAAAAATTATCTTAAAGGAAACAGATAAAGAGATGGCTATTTCTTGCAAATCAAACTTTTGTCCTTGTTTATTCATAAATGATCCTTCATTTTCGTATCCTTCATTTAAATATAAATTTGACATCTTTGTTTAATTGTTTCACAAACGTTCTTTATTTATTCTGCATTCTAGATAAATCTAAGCCGAAATAAAATGTTTACAACTTCTGCACATTTTTTACTTATTTTACTGAGCACTATATACTCCTAAATCATTTGACTCATATTTCAGATCAATCTGTGTATTTCAATGAACAATGTCATAGATATAGCACTGTTACAGTGGGTGCTTCGGTGATTTGAATGCCAGAAGGAGAGGTTATCCAGTAGGAGCATCACCGAGTCCACAATGTTAAAGTCACGTCATTGTTACCCTTAATTAATTTTTTGAAATAAAAGTAACGTCTTGTACAATATTTATTTCCTTTCCCTTTTCATTTACATACCCAATTATCTTCATAATTCAACTTTTTACATTACATATTATTATGATAACCCATAATAAATTAAGAACAATATGAAAATTAGATTTATCGTGCATTTTGTTTATTTGTAAAAAATAAAGATTTATTTTTTTATCGTATAAAATAATGTAAAATGACATTTTTTCATGACTGCAAGGAATGAACAATAAACTACATGAAGAATATAATTTTATATTTTTTTACTATTTCCCTCCCATCCGTTATTTGAAACGATTTTTCTTTTGCTTTCCACTTTCACTTTATTTTTCTTTTGCTTCCCACTTTTGTTTTAAATCAATTTAACCAGTGTATTATTATTTAAAAGAAGAAGCACTTACTTTCACAGTGTATGTATAAACTATCATCGAGCCGTTTACGACAGACGTTGCAGAATTGTCTTCTACGATGTTTCTGTTCGGACCAACAGTGTGCAACCGGGTTCTATAACAACAAGGGAGAACGTTCTTAATCATACAATTATTCACTTAACTAAATTAATCAGAACGTGTTATTCAATATTTTACGTGTTATTTAATATTAAAGAATTCAATAAAATAATGTTAATTAGGTGCCTTAATTTGTTTTAACAATAAATGTTTATCTAACAATTTATATGAACACAGTCTAGTTATTACAATAGTAACATACTATATTACATATATTAATTGTTTATTTGGTATTATTGTATTATAATTTGTTACGTTGTCCGCGATTTCCGCCGGTCGCACGGCCGTTACACGGCACGAAAAAAAAACGCGAGTTTTTCCACCGTTTTCTGGGCGCCAGGTACTATTTTAAGTACCGACCGATATTTCCCGAATACCGGACTGAAACCTGTCCCCTCCAATGGGGCCGAAATCCACCGACTGACGGGGAAGAAAGCAACCACCGCTGGATAGTTCGATAAAAAGGTGGCCAGGATCCGCAAATACCGGAACAATAGACTCTCCCCGCGACAGGAGTCCCCGATGGACGACACAAACAAGCACGAGAAATCAAATAATGCTCTTCGAGACCCTTTAACAGGGGTCTCACATAATTATAATTGTAAATAATTGTTCAGATAACAATTTATTATATTTCTCGCGCCGGCCTCTTGCAAGACCGCGTTACAACTGGTGGTACTTCGACTTAACAAAAAGAAAATATAACGGCTTGACGGTCGACTATCGTCGCGACCCGCGCCTTCGATATAACCGAATTTCGATATGTTCGATATTTCGGTGGTCCGCGACCACCGACGGTCTTAATCGCAAAATTACAACGACACGGTCGTACGGTATTACGCTACCGCCGACTATAAAAGGTGGTACAATAACTTGAGGGCCTTCGCGAGACGATATCGCGCCCTGGAGGAAATCTGCCCGGGATTCTCGATATTCTATTGTCCGACCAACACGTGGTTCCCCGCGCGTCCGGTAGCGAAACGCGACGTTCGATCTTACTCCCGCGGCATTGTCGGGGCGGACGAGATCTAGATTGCCCTACGGAGATCAAATGAGAAAGCTCACTTACAATAAGGCGGTATCCCGGCTATCCTTTTGGCCGTGCTCTCCGGTGGCGTCTCGCTATCGATATATGCGATACTCCTCACTCGCGCTACTCGATACGCTACTTTAACTGGGCTACGCGGGCCGCTCAAGTGACGATTTCGGGCACGTTACGTGACGCGGGACCTAGCGGGCCCCCCACTATGCTATTCTTTTTCTCCGCGTACCCCCCTTGAGCCCAGTCTTACAGTCTTCGAGCGGCCGCTCGACGGGATTTCGGGGCGGTCCCTGGAGCAGAGTCGGTGGGCACGGGGAGAGATCAGCGTCCTTCGTCTCGTATTGACCCCGATCGATACGTTCCTGAAATCGCGAGCGGTAACTCGACGCGAGATTACCACGTGATTAGTTTAAATTCGGTCGGTAATATTTGCCTAAGAATCCTCCAGGAGCGCTTAGATTTTATTTCGGGCGAGTGAGGGGCGGCCGAGGGCGGTCCGGTTTTCGGTTCTTCCGCGCCCGAGTCACATTTCGGCGCAAAATGCGTCGTAACAAATTATAATACGTATTAATCTGCAGACTATAGTTAACTTTGCGATCACTAACTAATTAAGAGTATAGTTAAAAATAAATAAATAAAGTATTATTTTGTAATATATGTGAATGTAACATAATGTACAACATTAAAAAACACTATATTCCAATAAAAATCAAGGATCTTCTGGCACCCAAACTGAAGAAATCAATAATTATCCTAAGATATGGACAATTTAACTCGTCTTCCCCAATTAACAGATTAATTTTATAAAGGGGGAAGGTTCTTCATACTATTCTATTAAGAATATTAAATAATTCTCTACAAATCGTTTTTAAACAATCACAAAAATTCTCTCTTTCCGTGGCAACCTTTCTTTATAAATCAGTAATATAACTAATATACTACCAAAAGATAACTACATCATAACTGCACGATCTACAGCTAAATTGCTTCCAGTTTGAGTGGAACATCTCGGCCTAAGAGGAACAGACACACGGAAACGACGAGACAAAGCATTTATGGAAGTGTCGCAATTGTCCGGAGCACAGGCTCGCGACGAAGTTGACTTCGTTCTCCAGTCGAGTTTTACACGGCGCCATGACACTGTGCAACGGAGTGTTCTTCAACGGTACGTAAATATAGGTCGCCGGGAAGAATTCGTTCATCTACGCCGTGACAAAAGGGAGAAAAACAGGGAACAGAGGGTATTCTTACCTTAATGAGGCTTGCCGCGATGCTGGAGCAGGGAGAGACGACGGCCTTGAGACAGCGGTCGTGCACCACGAAGTTGCAAACTGCAATAAGAAAATACGGATATTGTAATTTACAATACGAAAATGCAACGGTATTCACTGATCTATAAGAATTTATACAATACAGAGAATTTTCGATATTTTCGGTCCTAGAAGCTAAGACTATACCCATATCGACTCCCCTAATTCTTGGAGCCAATAACAGTTTTTTGTACCCTCTAATATTAGAAAAATGATTATAATTTACATATTTGCTGTTATTTCAATTCTTTTCGCGTACCCCTAAAATACGAAGAACATTTAACAGCAATTATTGAAAGTAGTTTCCTTCGGAAGTGACAAAGTAGTTCGTGATAAGTATACGAAAACTGGAAACAGCTCTGGTAATTCTTTTTCAAGATGGCGGAGAAAATAGTCGTTGATACCATGTGAATGTGAAAATGATTTTAGATTGTCGTTTCCTTGTCTTCGTTTGCAATTTGGGTAACAGGAATTAGTTTGATGTAACTGAATTAGATGAGTATGATGGATGATTCGACTGTGAGATACCTTTTGAGTCTAAAATGTTGTGCCAACTCAAAAGTTTCGCCCGTCGTCCTTTTCACCATCTTGAAGAAGAATCATCAAAGCCATTTCCAGAGTTTCTATAACTATTGTGAACATTATATCTCTTTAGAAGCAATTCGGAGCATTCATGACGAGGCGGAAAGGTTTTTAACCCTTCTGCTTAGCTTCTGTTTACTCTGTTTTGATTGATTCCAGAAAGAAATGATCCAGATTCCATAACGCCATTGCTCGTGTCGCATTCATCGAGGAATTACTGTATTTGTTTTTTACGATTATTTCATTCGGTTTCCCACTATGTACTTAAAAAGGCCAAAAAATAAGTATAAATAGTGTAATTGGAAGATGAAATCAGTGCATACTGACTTTACATTACTTGACACAGTATTTTTCTTCTTCCTTAAAAAATTATGTTTTTACACGTAATTATGTACAAATGCGACAAATCATAAATTTGATTTTAAAACTAAGGAAAATCTATCGTTGAAAGACAATAGAGGCAAAAGTAATAAGAACAAGTACAGAGGTAGATTACATAAAAATGTTTATATGTAATTGTTCTTTCGATAGTGTGTGAACAAATGTGTGGAGTCTATGTAAAGAGATCTTATGCATTTATGGAATATTTAATTGTATAAAATTCAATATAGTAAAAAGTGTCAGGATGTTTATTCAGGTTTCCTGTCTATTTCGGATCTACTAGAACCCCAAAATAAATAGATATAATACAATTCAATATAACAAAGTATGTATAGTAAATTAAAAATCAGCATAAATTCCACTAAAAGCAATGTTATAATTTCAGTAATTCTAAAACAAGAAACTTGCAATCGGTCATTTTGACGAGTTTTGTAGTTCCAATGTTAAACAAAAACAATCTTCTTTAGTGCGCATTTGTTTAAAGTTTCTTATTATCGTTCCTGTTATTGAGAAATATTGATCGTCTGAAGATGAGTGTTGTGCACGCCGAGCTGGAAAAGGCGTGCATACATGTTGGCCGTGGTTGGAGTAATATAGTGCCTCAATACTCATATGAAAACCCCATAGAAAACTTTTGTCCATTATGAAACAGAGGCTCCGTGGGAAATGCTTTCATCGTCGACAGATAATACTGGCAACTTTGTATATAGAGAAATGCCATGACATCGATTCATGTAAAGGAACATACTATTTCATTAAAAAAAAAAAGTATTTTTTTAAGAATGGTATCACATAAGGATAAAGATTACACAAATTGTACTTCCTCAATGATCGCAAATTTGTGTTTCTTTTATGATTTTTATTGCGAAGGCAACGAGTTTTTTTTGTAAATTTGGCACATTTTTTAGTAAATTGGATTTAATACAGATGAGAAAATATTTATTAGCAGTAATGTATACAAGACTGATATATATATTTAAATAAACGGTGTAGATTATTGTATAATTTCGTATACTAAGGTTTATTTAATAACTATAACATGTGGATTTGTTGTAAACGAATTTAGTGAAAAGGGATGAGAAAATTTAATAACGAAAATTTTGAAATATAATGCTTGTAGGGAGCATTAATTTAGGTACGGTCAAACAAAGTTTGTTTCACTTATTTTAAGCCCTTTAATCAGAGCGTGAAACCCTGTGCTGCCTTTACAACCCACCGTAACTATGTAGTTGTATAAATATATTAAATATTTAATTATTAACGTGTAAAATATCATTTTTTATTAAACGAATGCAACCTATTTTTTGTCTTGTATCTTAATAAATGATAAATATTAATAGATTTATATATTTTTAGGAATATTATCAACAATATCGTGCTTTTTGCAAAATTGTTGTATTTGTCAATTTATCGTGTAAGTAAAGAAAATAATTGTGGTAAATATGAAGAAGATATTATATACTCTATGAACTTTGTACATATAAAACTGTAATTTACTATAAATATTTTCTTAGAAACCGATGTTTAATGTTTTGCATTCTACGGATGTCTGTAAATATTATATATTATACAATATATATTATATGGTTTAAGAATTTTTTGAGAAGAAAATCCTGATGTTATTAACTTTATCATTGGCTTGTCTTTCACTGTTATTTCCGACCTAATTATCGATTTATTGACTCTTAACATGTTATTTACGAACCCTTTAGTTTCCACTAATATTAATAGCAGATACGAGTTGCAATACCTTTTAGAACATGTATTGGTTCGTATCGATATTCCATTAGACGTACTATTACACGAGGCTGATCGGAAAATGTAACGTTATAATAAGAACGCGTTGCTTTGAGTGAAGTAATGTTGCATCGTCGCCCCTGTAACTTACAACAATATTATGTAGGACGATATTACGCGCAATAAATTAGAAACAGTTGAATTAAGCCTGTACTTTTCTATTTCTGATTAGTACAAATTCGAATAAAAGAAATGTGACAATTATCTGATCAATAACAAAAATTTAATGTTTTTGTCACAAGTGATTCTTTAAATTTATACTTAATTTAAATTCAGAAAATTTGGAATTAGTGGCACCAAGTGAAAAAATTATAAATAAAATAATTGAAAAATCTGCCATAATGGGGGGAAATAGGCAAACTATATATGTAATAATTAAAATTAATACAAACCATATCAAAACAATAAATATTAACCAAATAAAAAATACGATTTCTTTCACTTTTGAAGTAGAAATCAAATGAATTTATGAAAAATTATAAACTGATTGAAAAATCAATCACAATGGGAGGAAACAGAAAAACTAAAAAATAATTATTAAATATTAATACAAATGATACCACAATGATAAATATTAACTAAATAGAAAATATGTCTGTTTGTTCATTTTTAAGGTAGAAATGGATGTGATACGGTTCACTTTCCACGAATGAGATTTCCTACTTACTGCGGCCAGCGTATTTATTCGTTGCATCGTAGAAGGAGACCTATTGTAGTTTGACAGTCAGTCGCAAAGTTTTCGACGGAAGTCCAGCATCAGTTCTCGTTCCGATTCCCGTGCTTTCAGGAGTTCGCGCTCAATTGTAAAGTTTACGATCTGTTTGTTATCATCTCCCGACAATATCGAGCAGTCGAATGCATTCGGGAGACGTGCCATACGTGTGTACAGACTTTTCATAACACAACACTTGGACAAAATTCAGAGGATGAAAATAATTGACACCTGGGTGTTTGCCCCCGTTCACCCGTCTGGTTTTTATCAGGTAGGTAACTGAAGACTAGACTGCGGATTTCATGCATTTATGTATATTAGTATAGGCGTAGCCAGGTTATCAGTGGGGGGGGGTGAGAGGGAACAAAATTTATCTTAAAGTAAATTTAATAATATTACTTTAAATGGATTTTAGATTCATTATTATTATTAAACATATTATTAAATTATTATTCCTAGTTCATCAATAGATCTTAAAATGAATTCTCAAATATTTAAACCTATTAAGATTTTACTAAAAGTAATATTAAAATCGTTCTTTCTTACATTGAAAATCTATTATTTTCCATTCTTCTACATATGACATATTTCGCCGTTGAGTTTTCATTTGATTGAAGGCATTTAAAATGTATCAACATATCGAATTAAATGATGTTTAAAAATAACATTAATTGAAAATCAATAAACTACAGGTATTTAAATTCTAGAACTTTGCAAAGTTTACAGATAAATAATTTTCATTTCATAGTTCCGTAACACTTTATATCCCCTACAAATGTACTTCCGTTATAAAAAAAGCAGACACTAATTTTCTTAAGAAATCAAACAGTCTAAATATGACATAAATAAAAATTATTCTTAAACATATTATAATACTCATTAGCCAGTAGTACATAATATCATTTTTCTATCGTAGCCATTATTTAACGAACACCCGTACGGTTTATACAGCACTCGTTGACGGTTTAACATTCTACTCTGAGCCTTGACCGATACATTTGAACTTTGGCGAAAATTTTAGTATCACCAATTTTAGCAATTATCGAAACAGGTAGAGTAACATTAGTCCCGCCGCTTACCCTATATTTCCGGGTTGCTAAAAATACGACTAGCCTTGAAGACACGTTCTGTTATTCCACAGTTTTCATCATAAGCTTTTTTCATAAATTTCTTTTTGGCGGTGCGTGGAGAACGACTATTAATACATTGAACAACCTTGCCTTCAAGTCCCCGAAATTCGAATTAGAACATATAAATATGTTGTAGTACTTACTTCTTAGTAAAGTTGTTAAAAAGAAGCGGAGTAATCTTCTTTTTAACAACGAAAGTTTAATAAGCGACCCTGAAAAGTATAGTCTGAATACTCTGATCAATATCATTGCATTTTGCTACATAAAATGTTTCATTACATATTAGGTTTATAGAGAAGTAATGGCGGTTTCTAAAAATAAAGTCTGAATTGCTATTGAACAATTGCTATAGAAAGTGAAACTTGTTTTCTACACTTTTTTGCTGTATTCTGGTAAAAGCTAAAGTCTCCTATGACAAAATAAAATAAAACTGTAGTAGATACCGACTAACTTAATTTCGACGGTCATTACTTCTGCATACACCTACTATGTATAGGCACACCTACGAGGGTGAATTAAGAACTAAAAGATATAATAAAAAAGATTTTTATAAACGTGTCTCTTTTGGCTTCAATATTTGTTGCCATGTAAACAAAATTGTTTGCTTTGAAGAAGATATGAGTATGGCCTCTATCACGTTCCATTTTTATAGCAATCAATTGAAAACAAATTCATAACCGTTTAACATGTTGACTGCCACAGTGAAAAAGGCTGCACATAGCCAGACACAATTTATTCCATTTTTAAGTCATAAATCGTGGAAAATATACGCGTTTCGTTAATGGAGGCTGTTGATATTGTTTTGAATTATATTGCGACATTAATTTTACGCGAAAATTTTGTAATTGTATTCAAATAATCCAGCCTCTGCAATGTACGTATCACTCATATTTGGGTAACGTGGCAGTTAAGTTATAAGGATCTTTCTATATTACCAGTAATATGTTGAAATAAAGTCAATAGAGAAGTTTCTGTTCAAGCAATCGTTTAAGATGAAAAAGTAATAACATAACCACAACAATAGTGAAGATAGTAATGTTACGCCTTGGCGTTCCGCCACACGACATAACAGTTTATTGTATAACACTACACAACACAACGTTCATTTACAACTGTATAACTGTACAACGTTAATTATATACAAATATGTACAACTTAATTATGGTACGTCTATTCTCTTTCATGTCATGTCAGAAACTCTCTTCTTTTATATACTGGCGGTTGTCAGCGAAACGACTGACCGATCTACAATCGATTCTCGAAGTCGGAGGCATCTTCAGTTATAACGCGAAGCCAGCTTCGTGGCTTCAAACGTCGCAACAGTAATATAATAACTTGATGACAGTGAATAAGTGAAAAAAAATAACAATTTTAATGAGAATAGTTGAGGAAGTTGAAACATCGTGTCGTCACACAAAACACGTGCAAATTCGGGAAATAAGTCAAGTAAGAAAAATGTACACATTCTTTTAATTCCTTTCTTGTGATTAATTATCTTAAGGCATGCCTGTACATTCTAAATGGACAGCGTATATTTATTTAAATATAGAATTTTATTGGTTAATTTATAAAAACTCATATCCACTATCAAACGTTCTATCAACTTCCAAATAAAACGATTAGTTCCTCGACTTCATCAAACTTCTAGCCATACTAAATTTCAAACAATCCCGTATTCTATAAATGTATAAAGTTCACAGTCTAATTATAAAACATTCTACATACACATGCCCTATTAACCTATCTACGTTATTCAATGTTCAACCAAATTCTTTAAACTGTCCTGTTTCATTAACTAAAACAATTAGCTACTTCATATAACGGGTAGTTCACCTAACGTGACCACCTTAATTATTGATATTTATTAATATTGATTGGTGTTTATTAACATTTATTAATATTAATTATTAATACTAATAAAGAAATATGGTCCAATTTATGTATATCATGTATGGTCTCATTTTAATCGGAAGAATATCACCAACATGTGTTTATGCAGCATCGAGATTCGGGATGAGATATTGGGCTTTCCATTTAAAAAACCAAAGATGACCGTTATATCTCGATAAAAATATTACATAGTAAAAAACCTATTATTGCATTATATGTCCCCGTTGAAACTATGCAACTTTTGTTTAAAATATTTTTTTATACAACCAATAATTTACGAGTAATTGAAGAGAACGTCGATTATATCGGAAAATCCCAAACCGGGTAAAAGCACCAATGAATGAACACTTACGACTTACGAGATATTATAACTATAAAGTCGAATTTTAAATGACAATAACATATATTAATAAATGAAAATTTAATTTTGTAATATCTATACCTTTTTCTAACGAACAGACTTCAATTTGAAAAAATGCAATTAAATAAAAAATAAAAAATACAAACTTCACCAGTGAATGAACATTAACAAGTGAATATATTTGCTAACCAATGGCGGGAAAATTCTTTGAATATGAAACAAGGAATTGAAAGAAATCATTATTTAATTACTTGCTTACTTTAACAACTTGATTTACTCGTTTTCATACATAATGTTCATTCATTGGTACATCCACCCTACAGATTATCGAAACACAGAACGAGTGAACCAAACATGACAATTGTTTCATCTATTTTTATCAATACCTAAAATTGTAGATCTCCTAGACCAATTATCCAAACAAACCTTTACCCATTTTAGTTGGGATAATCGGGGTTCCACAGTATTAGAATGGTTTAAGAACACGAAGAAACAACAGGCGGATCGGATTGCACCAGCGATCCCAGGATCTATCGGGGATCCGTCGTCTCGGATCGATCGTGGCCCGATATCCCGCGAAATGCTAAAATTAAGATATTCGAGCCTAGAGATATTTCGAATATTCGTGAAACCACCGTGGCAACGCATCTGGGAAACGAGGTTCGGCCGGGTCTGTTTGCGGATTTACTCAACAAGCACATGGTCAGTCAACTTTTTGTCGTCCCCCGGACAGACAGCGGCGAAAAGGGCAGATGGAAGGGGGAGGGGCGAAAGCATCTAGGAAAACAAGATCCGATGGAAGCGGATCCCAGTGTGATCGACGCGCAGAATGGCTCGCTTTTCCGCGGAACAGAGCGGCCGCTTTTTGATGTTACACACGCTTGTTCTAGGAATCCGGGAATGCTCGATGGGATCGGGTGTGCAGACGTAGGTATCGAAAACAGTAACATTTCAATATGCTTTTGCACGCGCGCGCGATCTAAATGTTCCGGATCGACGAGTCTGAATGCTTTCGAAAATACTGGATTTGCTCGGAAAACTGATGAACAGTTAAGATTCGATATTTATCAATGGATGGATTTCATGCGTTTATTGCGTATTTGGGTTGCTGAATTAACCCTTTAATTCCCAAATTATTTAAAAATGGCTAAAGAAATATCTTATTGTGTATACCAGATGACATAAATAATTCACAAGTACATTTTAACATTTTTAAATTGTCTAATGCCATTTTATATTCGTTGTCATTTGACAACTGTTTTTTTTTTTTACTTTTATCAGAGTTACAATATTTTTCATTATGATGTTATTATTTATAATAAAATCCAATTTCTCTTACCTTCGATCAATAACTCTGTTAACATACTTGAAAGAAATTACTGTTCTGTAAGTTTCTTTTGTATTCAAGCATGCTCATCACTTGAATTTCATCAATTGAATGAGATAAACGACCAATGGTATTTTATTTTATCGGTAAACTTTTAAATGCACATTCAAAATTGTGCCATACCAGCTATACAAGACTTGAAGAAACTTTTATATAGGGACTCACATATATGAAAAAATGCATGATACTGATATTTTACATCGTAATTTAGAATATGTAGCTATATGGCAACAGTGGGAACGAAGAAGTTAAGAACTTTAAGAGAATTTAACCCACTCGCTGCATCTTTTTGGTATCTTGTACAAAAAATTTGATTTCATATAATCAAGA
Organism: Dufourea novaeangliae; assembly: GCF_001272555.1. Lineage (NCBI taxonomy): Eukaryota > Metazoa > Arthropoda > Insecta > Hymenoptera > Halictidae > Dufourea > Dufourea novaeangliae. The sequence goes on along the minus strand of NW_015373886.1, from coordinate 1,377,656 downwards.
ATCAATAGTCATTTAAGTCTGTTTAAAACAATTTTCAAAATATTTTTTTATAAACAATGTGTTTGTTCACGATAAATAACAAACTAGTAGTTACAGTAACACCGTTTTTCTGATTTTTTTAAAATACCATATTATGTACTGATAAGGATGAACACATCGACAGTATGTCCTGTGAAAAAATCGCAAAAAAATTAATTTTTCATTAAATAAACACCGCCCTAGTGTACGTCGACAGTCGATCCGTAAAATTTCAAATCTTCACCAGCGACCTGGAAGTAGTCCCATCCGGTCAACCCCAGACGCTCGGAATTCCGTAAGCAGCCCGAGAGGTCTCATGAATCGAGCCGATTGTTCGATTAAACAATACAAAGTTCCAAAGTGTTCGCGGATGCTTATCCTTTACGGCCTCCGCTCGTCAACGAGGCTCTTTGTCCCTTACACACCCCATCCCCCCTTGCTCTGCTGCCCAAGCTAACCCTCTCGCCGTGTACTCCATCCTTCTTCTCTTGCTCTCTCCAGAATCAAGCAGCCACCCCATACACACGCACACACACCACCACCATCACCACCACCACCTCCTTCCCTACCCCTTCGGCGATCAATGCTCGTGAACAGGCTCGATGCGCGCGCCCTCGCCTCCTAGCCACCTGATATCACCACGCAGCAGCTCGATTTCCCTCAACTGTTGAGTCCGCTGGTACATCCAGCTACCATCTCCTCTAGTTCCGAGACACCCTTTTGGACACCGTTCAACCCCCGGTGTGCCTTTAAGAACGACCAACAGGTAAGAGAGCTGACAATGGGGACACACGGCTTGTGTTCTCCGGTATGTATTGTCTTCTTCCTATTCGACCCGTGTGCTCGCGACACGGGGGGGTAAACACTCTCGAGAACGAGGAGTGTGCGCAAATCGGGAACGAGGGGTGGGAAATGTGGCGCCCCGTTATCGAAGTCCAAAGATGGTGGGTTTGGACCAACGAGGAATCTTCTTCACGAGCACAAGGAGTGATTGAGAGAAGGTTTCCGTCTATGAATATCTAATCGTGGGGGGGGGGGAGATTCGCTCGATGATTATCGGAACCGAGAGATTTTATGAAATTGGAATTCAGTTTAGATTCGATGATAAATAAATCGATGTTAAATGGAAGATTCTATTGCAGCTGATCCAACTTATTCAGATGGTCTTTAGTAGTCGAGTGAGAATAATTGAAAATGTAGATTGACCTAATTTTTCTATACCATCCCCGGAAAGAACGTAACCAACAGTCGCGTGTACGCGGAGTGCAGCTGCACGCAACGAAAAGGCGATGTTTCTGAGACTGGTTGGCGCCAAGTCACGCGAGACACAGGCTTCCCTTTCGTTATTTTTTTTTTTTTTGGAATCCTCGCGAACTCCCAGGGGATCCCCCCGTCGAATGTTTAGACTGGTTTCATAGACGTCCAAGCCTGGCAAGAGCGAATTTCAGAATGAATTCTCTACTGGACGTTTTATCGGGGTCAGAAGGAATTAGCACTTAGCGGCTTCTGCATGAACGTGACCCACCCCTCTGCATACACACACACACACACACACACGGTGAATGGGCACTTGCCATTCATCATTCCTGGAGGTCAGCCAGCTTCAACTTTGCACGGCCAGACCAAGGTTTCGGAGTCCGTGAAAAGGCGGGACGCGAGCGTGTACACTCCGGTGGCAACGCGCCGCGTATTCGATTTCGTTACCGAACCGCGCTCATATCGATCGGTCCTCGGAGCCTTGCGGTTTTTCCGACAAAACTAGCTCGCCGTTCCTAGGATTACCGAGGGAGGACTCGTGTACCTACTTTTACATTCATCGAAATTATTTCCTCAACAGTATCCATAAATTTCACTCCCCCCCCCCCCAAAAAAGGATCCCACAGGACTCCAAGATTCATACCCCAACAAGCTCAATCATGTACAGAATACACAAGGATCAATGCGCAGGTCTAGGGTGAACCCAGACCATCGTACCTAACTCGCGACTACCCGAACGTTATCCCTAACGCGACTACACCGTTCAATTGACGATAACGATACCGTAATCGTGGGATGCACGTCTTTACCTGCCAATTATCTCTGCCACCCTCCGAAGTAGCTTTATAATCCCCCCGCTCGCCAGGGTAGCGTAGCATTGATAAACTGGTGTACCAGCGAAAACCGTAGAGGGGTGGGGTGCGGGATATAGTCTGCCTACCTTCGCAGATGTACCCCTGCTGTATGAGGCCCCACAGCATGTCGGTGCAGCTATGGCAGTACGTCGGCTTGTGAAACGTCTTCTTGCTGAAGCTGTGCCCGTGGCTGGCTGGAGTCTCAGCCGAGACCGACGCCATGTTCCCCGTTCCGCCGCGGCACCGCTCACGCCAGAATTTCACCGTGAAGCTACACAGGGCGCGCCGCGCTTCGTCTTCGTCTTCGTCTTCGTCGTCGCGGTCGTGGTCGTCGTCGATGACAGCATAATTACACGGCAGCAGCCGCCACTACGTGATCTCGAAACCGTACGCGTACATAATTGCGTAGCTGTTGCAGCTGCACCCGCGGCGGTTCCTCGTTGCTGCTGCTCGGGTCCCTCGCGTCGTCGTCGCACCGTCGTCCGCGTCGTCGTCGTCGTGTAACAACGTGCCTAACGCGCATTATTCCCGAAGCTGATGATACTGCTGCTGTGGCTGCTGCCGCCCCCGAGATGGACCGAGCGGCGACCGCGACGTACCGCCGGCGGCACACACGTCGACGACGTGTCGTGACACAAAACCACCGTGGTGGTCGCACGTTCGATCGTAATAACCCCAGTCACACCAGTCCGCACTATGTCGCGACGGCGGCTGATCATATCACCCGTCGTCATACGCCTGCCTTCTACTCCCGTGTCCCCGGCGACGACTCCTTGCCTACACGTAGGGGAGCTTCACACTCGCGGTCAGATACGACAGGCGATGCGGGTGTCGCGTTCGCGCATCCGAGCCCACGGAGCGGGCGCCGAGTGGCCGCACTGACATCAGCCCCTTTCGTCACCACTGAACGTCCAGTGCCGGGTGTCACGCACGGGGCCAGCTGGGGGCTTAACCACGGGAGAGCCCCGCGCGCACCGTAAACCCGCGGGATAATCCCTCCGAGTTAGGATTTCCCTTCCCCGTGTTGTTGTCCTCTTTCTGATCCTCTTCGTGACCAACTATGGACAATTTTTTCGTTCTTGTTACTCTCGAACTGCACTGTAAAACTATACGTAAACGGGGAACAGTTAGGTCAAGTTACGCGAAACTTTCCGTTGAACTGTGTACACAATTTCTTTAGTTTGTTCGTCATGCAGGTTGACATGGTTGTCGATTGGGTCCCAATAGTCCACGTTTCCTGACACTTTCACGCTGGAGGAATTTTTTGTTACATTCTCTTTTAGGTGGTCCAGTGGAATGACCAGGGCACTGCGGTATCGTGATCCGGTATCATTGCCTCCGTCAGCGACGTCGGGACGGTGCGCGTCGCCTCGCGACCTCCCGTAGTCTCGGGCGCCCAGTTCGAGCGCAACGACGGCGCTACTCCACCCCGCGCTGTTGTTACCCACTCACGAGAGCGGACTGCACGGTCCCTCGGTTTCTCGTCTCGTACACGCCATACGGCTGCGAAATATCTGTCGAGACTCGCGGGAACTAGCTGCTCTCTTCCACCAGGCCAGAGGGAAACAAGGTTTGCTCGAAACGGTGCGCACCAGTAACGGACGATGACAGGGAGAAAAAGCACCCACGTAACCCGTACACGTTTCGAGACCGCTCTCAACTTGCCTCGACGACCGCGACGTCAAAGCGACGACGACGAGTCGACGCCGTCTAGTCGCGCGCATCGACGCGCGGCCCCTCGACGCTCCTCCCGCGCAACGCGGCGACGCGACGACGTTTTCGTACGTGCACCACCAGCCATTTCGCGACGATACGCTCGCCGGGCAACCTTGTTCTCTTGGACGATGACGATGACGACCAGTCGGTTAACAATCGATGGCTTTCGTGAAGTTTTCTTTATTTCGAGCTTCGATGCTTCTAGAAATGACTATATCTAGATAGGAGTTGGGCAGAATTTTATTCGAATAATGACATGTAGTGAAGATAAATGGTCGAAGACTCATCGGCACTGAACATTACATATTTCATAAACTAATGGCCATATGCGACTGAAAGAAATATCATTGACTCTATCACTGTGCTGAACCTCATTAAAAAGTCAGCGTTACACCTGGCGATCTCTCCATGTCAGTGCCGAAGGGCCTTTGGACACTCATCGAGGATTTACTGTATCTAACAAGGGAACTCGTCCAGAGCGAAAATTTTTGTTTTGTTCAAACTGGTATGAATTTGTGAATTAAAAACTATTAAACGCGTATTTTTTTGTTTTTGTTTTTAGAAAGTTTTTAAAGGGGTGAAATAGCCCCTCAAAGTTCGCCTCTCGGGATACACTTTTTACGATTGCGTGTACACTGATCGTCGTATCGAAGAATGTTTGAAACAAAATTTGCTCAGTTTCTGACGTAAAATTATATGAGTGCATAAAAAATGTATTATTTGCGGTTTTTAACACTAGGACTACAAAAGCAGTCAACATGACTAAATAATACACTCGTATAACAATAATTTAAATGCTACAACAATGCGTTTTCTCAGATCTTTTACAAATTTGTATATTTTCAAAAGTTTGGCATGTTTCATCAAACCAATAGAAATAGATATATACAGTTCATCGACGATAGTTGTAGTGTTAACAAAAATCTTCACTCTCCAAGAATTTTTAATTTTTCTTTGAATTATTAGAATATCGTTATAACAATATTTTAACATCGCACTATAATTATAAAAAAGTGCATGTCAGCTGAAATGAACAAAATTTTTTCGTTCTGGGGATGTTCTCTTGTAAGAGCGCTGTCCTGACCTTTCAAACAGTTATAGAAATTAAATAATTATTAAAAGTTGGAAATTTCACGTTTAAACGGTTTAAAATGGTGAAGTACTTTTCTTATTTTTTACTCGTTATTCGAAACTCTTTATTGGAATAATGAACTTGCCCTTTTTTGCCATTCCATTATTCAATACTTTGCATAATTGATTATACGATTGCTGGAACTGCAAACGGGAGTAATGGGTACTTTCATTTCATACGGTATTTTTTTAAAAGAGAACTGCAATTCACCGTGGCTGAATTGTTCACGTCACTGTTGCAATATTTTGGAGTTGCTCGTCGAATTTCTGGAAATGTTAATGTAGTTGTGAAAGTACGTTTATGTAAATTCACATTGGTGGCTAGATTAGGATGCGGAATTGTAAATGGAGTTCATGCAATTAAAAAGTAATGGTATCTTTCTTTCTTTTTGGTGAACTCAGTGTGCTAATAGAATAATTGAAAATAATTATTCCATTGACGCTGGGAGCTTTGATTAATTTTTGAATAATACAAAATGGAGCTGTAGGAAGATACCACAAAATCGAATTCATAATGTTCGTCAAATTTTTTTATCGAATTACGAATTTCGGTATTAGACAAATTCAAGCTCAAATATTTTACTAATCACAATTAATTCTGATTCTACAAATGGTTGTTTCGATATTTTTTTAGGAGTTCTAGCACAGAATACCATAGGTAAAAAGGCAGGAATTATAAATAAATGTCACATACTCAAATAATAACTGTACCTCTGCCATTTCATTTGGAGATGTTAAACAGTTAATAGATTTGAATGTGAACAGTATGATAATCGTATACATATATTGACAGACTATTAAAGATCGAAAAAGTGTTTTCCATCTTTTGTTTCTCTACAAATGTTTAAATATGAAAATTAAAGAACTACATACCAAAGACAAGGATATTCTAAATTCGAATACATGCTAGAAATAAATCATATTATTTAGTTAGTAGTAAATGTAATTATAAAATAAGAAATTTTATTTGCCTCGACACTCACTTAAATATCTCAAATAAGAGATAACAAAATCAACTCCATAGTTTGTTTTGTTAACGAAGAACATTATACAATCGCAATTAAAGTGATAAAGTTAAAAATTATTTCACCTGTGACGTGACCTAAATATACCACTGTATTCATTTTCGTAAAAAAAGGTTTCAGTGTCAACACAATTAATTACAAATTTACATTAACAATAAGGGAAAAGAACATAGGTGAACTTCAAGTTACATTAGACTGTAATAAATGAACTTCTCATGTAAGTGTTGATAAAATTGGATAATGAAAAAATTTTAATCTTGACTCACATTGCTTTAATCAGACAAAACCAACGCAACGTTCACAAAACCTTGCAAAATTACCTGTCCCATAAAAAATGTTTATCCTTCAACTAAAAGGGTAACGACTACGATTTCTGCGAACTCCGTCGTGGACCTGAATGGCCGTTCCGTTTTTCCAAATACTGTTATTTGCGACGTCATTGTTGTCCATCTATTGCTTTACGAATCCTTGAAATACGTACATTCACAATGCGTCCTATGGACGTTTATGATGAAAATCATGACAATAGGGTGTATAGTCTTTTTCAATGCCGGAAGTGTGTGTTGTGTGTGTTGTTCGCTTCATTCAATAGTTTAATACACGTCCAGACAGGAACTTAGTTTACAAAATTAAACATATAGGACACTCGTATCGATTAACTGAACTTGCGGTTTGTCGCTGCGAGTGGATATTAAAACGAAACCGTTGGAGAAAACAGAGAATTTGCAATTCTTAAATTAAAAAAAAAAGAAAGGGCCAGTTCCTATGATTAAGCAAAATGTAAAAATAAAAATTTCAATTCAATATAGAGTTAAAAGAAAATAATTTTCCCGAAATTGCAATACGATATTCACATATCTAATTCTGAAATAATTTTTGTCTTTGAGCATACATTTCGAAGGATATTAGTAAAAAGGTCAAAAAACGTATTGCCTTATTTTTGTTTTAAACGAAAAGGAAAAGAGTAAGTATTCTACCTTTCGTTCTTATTAATAATACAACGTATTATGTTATATACTTACCATTATACGGACTAACTTTGGTCTTTCATATTTAGCTATTGTACACTCTCAATGCCGTATTTAAAATTTTAATAGAACTTCTATAGACATTTAATTATTACGTTAAAATTGTAAATATTACAGAATTTAATAATTCTACAAGACATAAATGCGACTTCCAATCTTTCGTTTCATTACATCGTCGTCATTTTATTTTTCCTGCTAAAACCAATTTTCCTCTTCCGCTTTCTATTACGTATCTTTCGTGTACAATCAGAGCATAATTAAAAAAAGAACATAATCTGTCTTCATATTCGCATACCATTAAATAACAAATACTTTTATCTGTGATAAAAACTGAAATTGGTAAAACACTAACACGTTTCGAAAAAGCGACTATTGTAACATATTCAAGACCCCAAGCTGGGAACCTTTTTGACAAATAATATATATACATACCTGTTACTTTCTCGTGTAATGCAATTAACCATTCATAACGAAATCACTTCGATTGATAAAGAAAAATGTCGTAACTACATATTCGTTACTAAACATTATTTATAGGTAAAATAAGAGCAAAATAACTTAATAAATAAATTTCTAAAATTCAATGAATTTTTACCGTAAAAAGAAATAAAACGTTTTTTAATGCAATACGTTCTTATTACTTACACCATTTTTAATTATGAAAATGCAGATACCAGTTTTATTAACACTTTGACTGCACAAAAATTTTTGCGTAAAATTAATATCGCAGCATAATTTCAAACAATACCAACAACCTTTATTAATCAAACGCATATATTTTTAACGATTTATGACTTAAAAAACGAAATAGAATGTGTCTGGCTACGTACGGTTTTTTTTACTGTGACAGTCAACGTTTCAATGAGAATGTACGATATACATATAAAGTATACAGTATACGAAATCTAAAACTTTTATTGAATAAGTAGAATTGATGAATATTACACAGTTTGTGTTGACAGTGAAATTGTGAAATAGCCAGAACAGAAAGTTTATCATGGGTCACTAATGACTGTGCATGGAACGTGTTAAATGTACATTTAATAACAAATGAAAGTCGTTGCTATGCGACAGTATAACATTATAACCTGTTAACTCGGTGGTGTTTCCACCACTAACATGCACATCGAATGTTAGTGGTGGAACAATCGAATGTAAAAATCTTTGAATAAATAAATAAGAAAACTACAAGTTATCAGAGGATACAGTTGAATTCAAACGATGAATCAACTTATTTTCAAGCTCTTCTTCGTTTCTGGAAAACGAAGTTTCCAGAGTTACTACAAGTATCTACAAGAGTTCTACAAAAATCTTACTCCATAGAATAAACTCATTAACTGCCGTGGGGGACATCGATGTCCGGCGCTCGACTTTCTGATAACGCCATGGGGGTGTTCGTCGATGACTATTAACATTAATTAAAACACTTCGAGTAATCTGTAATATTTGTTACTTTTAGATACTACTGATATTGTAACATAAATCGGTAACCATCCACGAAGTGCATGTGCAAGATATGATAAGACTGCGGATGTTTATGCAAACATAGAATTGCATGGAATAATTTCTCGAAAGTAGACGCAGAGAAAAATTGATTTACCCTATTAAGGATTCTAGTAGGTTCGAAATAAAAAGAAAACGTGAAAAATATTTTGAAACTTTTTACTACACTAAATTTCAAACTATCGCATATTCTATAAATGCATAAGAATCCGCAGTCTAATGATAACGTAGCCCGATTCGATAATTTCATGTTAATATTTTATTCTTCTATACTCTATACGTACTATACCTATTCCATATAGCGAAGATTTCACTGCGACGCTGTGGCTGAAACATACGAAAATCACTTAACATCCAATGTGCTAATTAATGTTTTATATATAATTGTATCTTTCCTTATTGAAAAATATTCTAAAATACGTAACTATATTAGAAATTATCTATTAAAGTATCATTTTAGTAAACAAAATTTTGTTTCCTATTTAGAACGGAACAATTGAATAGTGATGAAAATTGTACTTACATCGATCCTGTAACGACACGCTAAAATTTTACATTTCATACACAGAGAATTTCATAGAAAAAAAGTATATTATTTTTGCATTACATGGTTTATTATGGACGGAGCACGAAGCATCGTCTTCAATACAACATTCATATACTTATCGTATTATACGTTCATACGCTTAACATTGGTAGTGTTCTTAATTCTGTTTGATAACAAGCTATACCGCAGACTCTAACAAATTCGCACACTTAATTGCTAATTTTGATTGCGTGACGGAACTGCATTTAGCGTCGTCCACGAGACACTTCAATGGTACTGCGTGCAACTGCACGCTGAACGAACAATTGTCTGAGAGTTGCAAGTACCGAAAACTATACCGTACACGAAAGTATTTAAAGTGCAGAAGATAATGCAACAGTTACGCTTTGAATGCACCATTACTAAATATTTAAAAGTAAATTAAAACGTGATACTTCAACTAAACATAGCCATCTTTCTCTTTGTCCCTAAAAACTATATTCCGTTTGGTGAGTCCGTGTGTCAACGTTCACGCGTCACAAATTAAAATTAAAAACGAAATTATCCAGGCAATATGGTTCGTCGTGATTTCGAGATTACACAAATAACAATCGTTGATCTGTACTTCCCGTTGTTTCTTGCGTCAATTTGAAGAAACGTATTTTTAAACGAACAAATAATTGCAAACTGACGTCTTATTAATCCATGTGTAGTGCATATCGCCCGGATATTTTACGCAATACTGAAAATTTCCTCAGACTTTAAAAACGTACTTTTAAAATCTATTATTAGTACAAGGCTTTCCAATCGTCAGTTCTTAAGTTCAACAGTTAACGCTTGAGCTCGTAACTTTGGAAGCGAAAGGAATGTCATCGTACAAGAAAAGCTTACATACAAGGCTTTTCTGCCTTATTGAGGCCAAAACCAAATTGTTTAATCAGACGTTGAAACAAGTATGTATCTCTAATTGAAAAGATATTTCTCACAAAACAGCCTGAAAATGAGTGGACAGCGAATATATATATATATATATTTTCAGATATGTATAACACGCGCTCTCGTATCAGCTTGTATCAACACTATATGAACATTCAACGAATAATATTTTTTTTTTTCACTTTTAAACTTATTGTCCTCCTGTGAATTTCTCCTAATACATAATATCGATTTCGTTATTTCGCCGCAACGCATAGCAATGATCAGCGCGATCAAAAGTTGCAAAAATACCTCGCTATGGTAATGACAATTAACAGGAACATGAACATTTCCGTAACTAACTTGGTGATGAATATTTCAACGAAATCGATATCATCGGTAATCTTCAATACAGAAAACGATTAAATGAAACATTGCGCAATCATTTGGCGAGTACTATCGCAACCGAGTCACTGAGAATGAGAGTGCTTCAGGTTAAGTCAATACGTAAGATTGGTTGGAGCAAGTAAAATTAATTTACACCACTATCTTTCTCAGGGTACAAATATTCGGCATATTTTCAACTATTTTTCTTATAGCCGAGCGTGTCCAAAATTTAATACCGCTTATACATTACACACGATTTAAATATATGCATGATGTAAATAAACTGTAGATATATTTTATGTTAGAAATTAAAAAAAATAACAAAACTCATTCACAGAAATACAGCTAACAGTTTCAGATATTTTTTAATTTGTTCGTTGTAATTTAATGATGTTATAACTGTGTTTAAGATGAAAACTGAAATAATTAGATGGCACTGTTCCAACTTTTATGTTAGTTATTGTAGAAGAAAATCTTCAAAATATTAATCAGTATACAGTGTGTGCAATCATGTGAATAATATTTAAACACATATATGTTTCTGAAGAACCTATATAGTCCAATTACATCTTGCATATTTTATCAGTCTATATTATGAAAGATATGAGAAAACTTTTATACAAATAGGTATGTGTTGTTTGAAAAAGTAAACTGGAATAGTAACTCAAAAATAGACAAAATAAATCATACAAACACAATGTAAAAGAAATTGTTTTATGCGATCATCTTAAATAACAGTTTCACCAATGGTTTGTAAATTAATTTAATTCATCAGTATCATTATAATCTATTATATTCCTAATAAGTTTATGCACAAAAAAGAAATGATTAATAATGATAAATTTGATTGAAGGGACTCAGATGATTTTGGAATCTATATTAATAAGATTAAAATAATTCAGTCCGATCTGCACAATTCCTTTTTCTTTTTCATATAGAACAACTTTCATGTATAACAACAAGCAACAGCTAAACGTAAATGAACCAAACAATGCATGTAACAGAATAATTGTGTTCATGTAATAATAAAATCAAGAAACTGCTGTTTGAAAAATTTCTATTTTGTTTACCTTTCAATTCATTGTCAAATGTAATATAATATTCTCACACTGCATTGCAGATTTTTCTAAAAAGTATTTGTAAACTTCATTCCATTATATATAATTAGTATGATTTAATTACAGACTGATGATATTGATATAATTAACTGTATATAGAAATAATTATGATGTAATAGAATTAAGTATGATTTGAAAATTGGCATTATTACTGTTACATTAACATAATTACTCCAGTATTTTATTAACTATGAAATTATAACTCTTTTCTGAAGACTCAATTCTTTTTCCTGAATCATTAACATATAATTAAAAAAAATTTTTTTTACTAATAAAGATTTCTTTACAGTTCCCTTCTGTTATTCAATATTCCAGTAATTGTCAAGTAAGTATGAGGCATAAAAAAATGAAATGTTTTAAATGTTAATTAGTTTTCAAATAATTCAATTGTTTCTATGTATTTGTAAATACATTTCGTGCATTTTTATTATTTTAACGCACCGTTCTTGAAAGAACAGTACAGAATTTTTTCAATTTTAATTGTGTTTGTATTTGAATGTCGGTGCTGTTGTCGAGCAATATGTTTCAAAATACTAACATTCAAGTTAGCAACTATATTTTTATACATTAGACATAAAAGTATAACTACCGATTAAGAAATAATAAAGCACGACAAAATCATATTGTATTTATGTATAGTTTGGTTTCACAAAGGAATTGAATAAATGAAGATCAGATAAGCACCTCATAAAAAACATAGATATAATGTTACAGTATTGTTGAAAATTCATTATTTGACCCTCTACATGTTAACTTTAGTATTTTTAATCGTACTTATAGCGTGAAACAATAATTATGTTCTTAGAAGATTTGAAGCCTTTATCCACATAGACAAAAATCATCAAGTTAAATTCAAACTTCTGATTGTTCCCTTAATCAATGACAGGTGATTTTTGTATAAATGTACATTACAAAAATCTTTCAAGAAAAAGTAATATTATATATGTCCAGAAGAAGTAACAATCAAAATAATAATTAAATTAATTCTTTTTAAAAAAAATGAAAGTTTGTTCCACTTGAAAATTATATTGCATTATAGTAACATAATTCTGAATGAAATACAATATATTAACACTGAAGTAACACATACAAATTCTAACATTTCACAGATAGTTTAACCCTCACATAGCAAAAGTAACAGTGATAATATTTTAAAGATGATGAACGAATTAAACGAAATGAATAAATTTTTAGTTTCTTGAATGTTAAATGACTTTATCTTTACTGATTACTGTAATATCACACAAGAACATTAGGAAAACGGTAATCAATAGTTGCTACAACTAAGGATTAAACTACATAAGAATAAATAATAAATAGTAAAATTACTAACAGTAAACTCATTGGTATAATGAATTATAGAGGGTTAAATAATATATTTCTATGGAATATCGTATGTATATAGGCTGCATAGTACTGCTATTATTTCAAAAACAAATTTCAATGAGTTAATGAAGGAATTTATAATTACATATAAATTGTATTTGTTAATTATAGGCGGAAATGTAAATGAAAAAATTAATTTTGATTAATTAGGATTTTTGCAGTACTATACTCTTAACTGTAATAAACATAACTTATAGTAAATAAAAGTCTGGAATGTTGGAGCGTCATTGTAAGTCCACTTACGTCAAGTTTGATAAATTGTCTAGAAAATATTATCCCAGACCATGGTCCTCAAAGAATCCTTGTGGAGTCTCCTCCTGAAACACATAATCCAAATTGTTAAATTAAAATACATAGTAAAACAATACATTTAAGTATATGAAGAGGGATCAATTTCTTTGATGCTGCACTTTCTCATATAATTCAAAAATACAATAATGAAAATATGTATATAAGTGTACACATACCTACTTCGTAATTAAGTAATCTCCTTGATGCAGCTTCAAATGGTGAACTGAACCCTTTTCATATAACAGTATATACTTGTATGGTTACACAAAGCTGCACAAAGCACATATTCATTTATTGCCTCATTTGAAATGCTTAAGCATCAATCAAAGAAATATCTGTGTTGCATGCTACGCACAGAATGTTTCTGCGCTTATTGTTAAATGGGTGTTCGTGTCATAAACTTGACCAACTTTAATGAAATACCTTCCTAACAAACATTAAACAAGTAATAGTCCTAGTTGTGTGTTTATTTAAGATAGAAACAGTTGAAAAAAAATACCATATTAAAACCTGAAAACACAGATATTATAGAAGTAAATACATAAAATGGGTTAATTACATGGAAAAGGTATTATATAATGCGAATATACGATTATGTAAGAATTCCTTTGTATACATTTATTATGGGTATTATTATACCGTGTTAGAATTTTAACATTAAAAATTGACACCGCTTATGTATATACACATACACATATACAAAAAGTGATTCGTTTAAGTGTCCTCTAATTAAATACTAGAATAAATAGTTTCAAGTATACAAATATGAAGAGAACTATACAAAATGTGAGAAAATAACTTCTTACGTAATGCAAAATTATGTAAACACTATTTAAATATTTCTGTGTGTTATATATATATGTACACACACAGAAATAATGGCTTTCTAAATACACATAACTTTATTGCCACAGTACGGCACTAAACTACATTGTAACTATTATCTGCTAAATGATAAAATGAGAAATAGTCTTGCTACTAACAGGAGTGTCTATAAGCTATATATTATATATATACATATATATTATATATATATTTGTATATATTTTGTATATATGTCTCATAGCAATTGCCTATATAAAAATATACTGGTTTGTATACTAGATTTGTTAGGGTTGTCAATGATAAATAAAAAATTGATGCTCAATAACTATAGAAAAAGTAGAGATGTATGATGGCATCATGCAGTGGGTGAGCCTGCTCCGGATCTTGATTCATGTGGGCTGTCGCATTGGCCATGAAGGGCATGCAAGAATGCAGCACCTACAAAAGCCCTATCTCCCGCAGGGCACCTTCCACAGCTTCATCCTTCCACAAACAAACAAATATTCTAGCTAATCTTTAGTGTATTTCTGGATGTGTCCTTAGTTATGGAACAATAATGTTGAACTAACTCTTACTATTAAATTTTACAGTATCGATTACAAAGCAGCATTACATTCCATGAATTAAAAGTTGCATTAATCATTTATAATGCAAGATACCTTGTTATCACGTGTGAACTGACACTAGAATAAAATTAAGTAAATAAAAGTGGTAATAGTACTACATTGTACACACATTTTTTTTGCAATAGGTTTTCCTTTTTTAATTAGTAAAAATTAGAATCTTTTTTCTAATCAACAATTGTTCTTTGGAGTTAACCAAAAGAGTCATTTAAAACTTATACTCATATTTATACCTTATGATACAATTCGAGCTATAAATATTATTAAAGATTTAAAATACTCCCTTGAATTTAATATGGAAAAAAAATTTTAAAGTAGCCTTGCATAATACAGAAAAAGTTGATAACTTGTATTCAATAGAAACTACTGTGACAAGATATAATACTTGTATCAAGTAATGAGAGTAATTATTTTGCCTAATTGGAAGCATGTTATGTAGTATAATAATTTAACACAGATATAAGCTAAATATACTCTCTATATATTTCAAAAATAAATAATCATAAAATATTACAAGATGTTCTGACAAACATTGAACATCATCTGAATGCAATTTCAGTATTATTACACATATATAATAATTTATTATATTTATAAAACAAAGTGTGACTTTGTGTAAAAATGCCTACAATTAAAAGTATTCTTTGTTTTTTTATATACTTTCTATAATAATGTCTTATAAACACAAGACAAGTGAATTTTCTAAATTTACAGAAAGATAACTTTCATGCGATTAAATTATGCGTAAAGAATAAGAGATATACAAGCGTACTTTTGAATCATAAAAACTTATAAATATTGTGCAAAATTATTCTATGGATCATGATCAATAACATTATATAAAAATTATACCATCAAAATAATTGACAATGATTAATATTTATTATAACATTAAAATATATACATACACCTCAAAAACTACCTATAAACAACAGCATTTCCATAGCATTACACTTTTTCAACGTAATTTTTAATAAAATAAAACTGATGATCAAATAATATCACCGCAAAAGAACAAGCATTTTATCTGCTTTTCCATTTGTGACAATATAAAAGAATTAGATTTTTATTTAATTGAAATTACAAAGGAACTAATTAATATATCTTTTCCACTATCAGAAAATATTGTACTGTGTTCTAAAAAAACTGAAGTAAATAAAATCTTCAGTGACTAGACATACGCGGTGTTACAGTAAAGTTTCGAGAATAATTCATTTAAAAATTTTACTTTGGAAATTACACAGATGTCAAGCCACCGCCTTTAAAGCAGTCCCCTGGAGACTGTATACATACATTTCAGCGTCGGAAATCCATTGATCGTAACAAATTGGTATCTGTCATAATACCTGCATTATAATATGAAGTGTGACGAAGTTTCGAGAATAATTTTGTTTCCGTCAAAGTGGACGTAACTATTTACATTGTTGTAACTTTCACAGAAATAAAATTATTCTTGTAATTTTATTCTCACACCTAGTATCACATACTCACACCACTATTATGACATACATACCAGAATTAAAATAGACACCCAGAAAGTGACTACTAGAACTGTTACGATTATTTGATCCCTGGCATTGAAATGCATGTGTATGTACAGTCTCAAAGGGACTATTTTGAACGTGACGGCCTTTATCTGTTCAACTTTCAAAATAAAATTTTTAAATGAAATGTTGTCAAAACTTTATTCTCATACCTCGTATTGAGTTATAAACATTTTAGGAATACTGCTATTAAACTATCTAACTGGTATACATTAAAAGTTATTGTAATACATCTTACAAGTGTGAGTAACCATTACTTTAACAAGTTATAGACACAAATAGTGGACATAATAATAAAATTATACTCATTATGAATATTATATAAAATCAAACTGGTAATATGAACTTTTGTATTTCTCATCCAACCTTTATGTTATAAGATATTTTCAAGGTATTTGAAATCGTAAAATACAATCCTTTAAAATAAGTGTAACTATGATGGCAAACATAATGTAAATAATTTTAAAATGTTGCAAAAACTTATAAGAGGAACTGGTATTGGCAAATTTACTTATCTTAGAGGTTGTATAATTTATGCTATATGTGCTAATGATGTCCATAGTTTAATGTATATAAGGAACACAGAATGTAAACATTTTTTCATGTGAAATACTATAGATAAATAAAACATATTCCCATTATATACATTATAATAAAAAACTGGCAAAATGGAATATCTACTTTTAGAATATGCGCACAATAAGAAAATAAGAAAGTAACTTTGTTACTAATATTATGCAATGTAAATATTATCAGCAATACTATACATCACGTTTGTTGTATACAGATTCCAAGAAGTTTAATGCTTTTATCATAACTATAAAATGTTATAAGCTCGCATCATAAAGTTTACTCCTTAGAAAAATATATAATAAATACACAATTAATTATTGTGTTTAAATCACCTAAATTGTGAAGGAACTTTGAAGTGGAAATAGTTTTACATTGTTATCAAATTGGTAAACTAGGTCGTGATATTGAACACAGTGTGATATGACAATATTCAAAATTAATAGAATATGGCAACAATTTTGTATAGACTTAATTTTGTTACTACAGATATGCTGTTGCATACAACATCATAAATAAAAGTTCACAACACATTTAAGCCCACTTACATTAATAAAAGAATAAGCATATAAGCATTCTATGCACACAGCATTAGCTACAAGAAAAAATTACAATTTACAATATATTAAATATAGATTATATCTACATTCTTTTATTTGTATGGATATTACATTTAATATCACTGGAAAGAATGAGCAGTCACTTTTCATGCTTTCCTGACTACACAATATTTTATCTAATTATATATGAATAATATATTAATAACGGTTTCACGATCTTATTATGTCGAAAGAAAAATAAATCATAGTTATGCCTAGTAATAGTTAAAAATATTACTAACCACTCTATATACATATTATTTATAACAGAATATGTATTATAGATTTCCAAATCAAGCATTACAATAGTAATCCTCATATGTAACAATGTTAAATATTAAAACAAATTTTAGACACATTAAAACAAAACTACGTAAGAAAACAAAAATGTTGTGAAAATATAACAACAATACATATAATAGATAAAATTGAAAAGGACCACTTAAAAAAAGAACTATAACACATTGCTGTTACAAAATTATAACTTAAAAGAGATACATTCAAATCATGCAATTTAGATAATTACACTGTTAATAAACAAAGTATCATTACAACCCATTTTTGCCAGGCACTCAAATAATGCGGTGGCCATTGTTATATCATAAAAATAATTTCTTTATAATATTATTTCTCCTTCAGTATTACTTTTTTAAATAGTCCATTAACTACTACTGTAAATGTTTCATTTATAATCATCAAATAGTCCTCCCTTTCTGATAAATAATAGATTACTGATTATGTGTGAAGTTAAATGAAATGGATTGATATAAAGGACACTTTTCTTTACACACTTGATACCGCATTATTCTACCCAGAATAAATAGGCCACAAACATGCTACATATACAAATCATACAAGGGGTTTTTGTATTTTTTATATGTACCTCTTGAACAGTGTTGATTCAATTACTTTGATAAGGACATTACACACCAACTATTGAAAGTTAAACTTATTATGGGAATCGTTCTAACAGACTTGCAGGTACAAGTAATATACAATAAACATTATGCAAATGCAATAAAAACTATAAAATTACTGACATTCCTATAATTGGAAGTCAATAAAATTTATATCTTAAAAGTTAAAACGATTCATGTGTATTACTAAAAAGTAATAAATGAAAATCATGAAGTCGTTAGAAAAAATAAACAAGTCACAACTCAATGGGTACATCCCCATAACTAACCTCCTGTAGTAAATCCTGAGCTGCAATGGCTTTTAACACATTCTTTTTGCTAGTCTCCTGAATTTCACCACCAACCAATAGTTCATCTAAGATAAAGTATGCTTTTTCAAAATTGAAAATTATATCTAACTCGCATACCTAATAACACATAGAAAACAATATGATTATTAAGAACAATGTTTGCAAGATAGATATGAAAAGCACAATTTAACCTCCATTTTAATCAGTGTATGTACTGAATAATTATTGTAATTATTCGCACTCACAATTAATTAATTACTTCATCATAAGTAAGTAAGCAATTTTATACTTACACTTCCAAAATATTTATCCAATAATTCAACATAACGGTGTATAATTTCTAAGGTGAGTAATTCATTATCGTTTTGTTCTATTGCGCAACAGAAATATAAACTTGCATATCTAGAATAAAATTATTAATGTTTCTTAATGAGAAAAGAAATTTTATAATAATTTAATAGGCAAATGAAATTGTAGGTTGAGTAATAAAATATTATAAAATTATGAAATACCTTTTATAGACAACCTTAACATCCTTCCATTCTAGGAAACTTGACATTTTTGGTTTTCGTGCTAATATCGTTGTAATCAATTCTCTTGTAATTTTTTTTTTTAATTTATCAGGGTGTGCCACATACCACTTTTGTAATCGTAACTTTCCTTGACGACTGAACAATAACATAAATTGCATCTAAAAGAATTTGAACACTTTCGTAAAATTTAATTTCTATTTCATTTAAAACATCAATACTATAATCACCGTTTAAATCTAATCACATGAAAAGGAAAATTTACCATTTTTGCGTAAATTACTTTTGATAAAGTAATCACAAAATTAACCACAACACCTTTGACGAAATCACAATATGCAAACTCTATTCCGCCTTTGGTGAAGGCAGGTGAAGGTGTGATTAATGCTTCGATTATATAGATGGCGTGAATGGAAACGTACGTACTACACAAGTGTTATACATGTGAAGGGCTTGTATTGTACTTATAAGAAGCACATGGTATAAGTATAATTATTACGCACATGCGTAAGTATAATTATTTTTAGAAACTTAGACGAATCTTAAAATGGAACTTTCAAAATTTTGAAATTCATTTGACACGTTAAGGTACATAAAGAATGTATGGAAATACAACACAGTTATTACAGTACTTATGTATAGTATTCAAAACGAACATGGTAAGAATACTTATGTAATATTCATATAGACAGCTATAAATAGTAAAAATTTATTCCAAGAATACAGAACAATGAATTTACAAGGTGTCTTTAAAATATATGACTCGCATCATATTATAAATACAAGTACATATTTGTAAATGTAATATATGCAACTATTGTCCTACAACAATAATTGTTCCTATGTAATTTAAAAAAGATAAATAAATATTAATTAGAAATGTGAACACTTTGTACACTTTTTATTTATCAAGTATTACATGATACTAAATCATATTTATTTTAATGACTGAATACTCATTTCTAAGAACTGTTCACGCTTAACAAGTTTGTCTTCTAAGCCGAAGTGTTGATAAGAAATCTGTAGAACTTTATACCCACTGTTCTCTAATAATCTGTTATACAGTTTATATATTCCGTGGAGTTCATTGGATCCATAACAGTAGGAGAAATAGTCATGTATTATTATGGCTACTCTGAAATTTGGGACAATGACACATTTAATGTACAATTACTTCAAAGTAAAACTAACATATAATCGTTGTTCCTAACTTTTGTTTAGCACTTACTTATCTATGTTATTGACTGTTGTGTCAGTTGTGCTAACAAGTTTTGATTTAGAATTTACAAAGCACTCAGCATCTAAAATATTATTTACCCATAATTATGTATCTTTTTAATAAAATATATATCATAAAATGTCCTACATACCCAAAAAGAAGCCCATTTTCGTATTTACATTTATCCTATAGCATAGTGAAGATGGAGAAGGTGCTAAGGACTTTAATGTTTCTTCTAATGCCTTGACATATAATACTTTTTGTTTTGAAAGTGGAACTACTATATCCTTCACCACTGCATTGTTATCAAGTAATGGCCCTAAGAATAATTTTTTTTTAAATGTACACAATTTATTCCTATTTTTCTTTCAGCATTTAATATTTGTTAAGTATGGTCTACCATTATAGTCCGACGAAAATTTCGCTGCACCACTGATATTTAATAATTTCAATTTTCTTGTTACATGTTTACTTGAATCTACAAAAAAAGTGGAATATTAACCTATTATTGATATGTAAGTAATACTCTGTAATAATCTGGAAGTCTTACCTTTAGAAAACATTTTCATAATGAATTTATCGCATAGTACAGATTCGAGAAATGAATGTTTTACCTTGTTCAGTATAACTAAAGACCAAACATAGTGTAACCAATCATCAGCTGTGACTGAATCCTGTGTTAATTCTTTCTCGTATTTCTAGTTATAAGAAAATGAAAAGCACTTTTCTTTAATAAAGTATACAGAAATTAAACTATTTCCACAATTTGAATAATCACATAATAGTGTTTATATGAAAAATATTCTATACAGACGAAAAAATTTGTAGCTGGAACTATTAACAATATCTAAAGGTGAATTTTAAAAATTTCTATACTTTTACTTGTATATCTGGATAGTGTTATGAGATCTATAACGTAAGGTCAATTATAGTTGAAATACAGGGTGTTCTGTGATAAAAGCGACAACCGTATTTATCGTATTTTGTAAATCATTTTAAACCACGAATATCATATACACTGAGGGTATATTTCAATTTGTTCAAAAGATACACCAAAAACAATAAAACAGGCACAATCTTACAAGGAACAGTTTCTTGAATTTTTCGTATGTTTCATGGTTTCGTGTTGCTTTACTTTTATGCTTTTTCTTATATTGAAACTCTTAAACGAATTCCAATCAAATTCCAATCTTTGTGGAGAGTTATACTATCTCATGTGATACCAAGCGTAAATAATATTCATCTCGATAATGAATAGTAATAGTTACATAGTGTATACGATCTATTCAACTTATTGGTAGAATAAATCTTTAGATGGAAATAGAATAATCATTTTAAAAAAATGCACAATACATAAAGGTAATCACAAATCACAGAAACTTACCAGCAGTATTTTTCTTTTGCTATAACTTTTTAACAACTTAAGATAAACCTGTAAAATATATGATCTTTTTTGGCATAAAATGATCTGCCAAATATGTTAGAGAAGTTTGTGGGTTTCATCATGTAACACCCTGTATAAGGCGCTGTGATTGTCAAATCATATTGCTTACATTTATTATTTCAACATATATTTGAAGCTTTTGTCTTTAATTTAACACAGATTGATATTTGTGAAAAAGAACGATCATTATGAATGATACTTTATAAGTGGTACTCTGTATTACTTCTCATAACAAATCAGTGGTTGTTTTATGTCTTGAACTTGATTACTCCTCACCTATTTTGAATGACCTTTAGTTATAAATTGTTGAACATGTTCTAAAAATCTTATTGAAAATCTAAGGACAAAACTGCAGGGCTTCATTTAAACAAATTATATTGCGATTCTAACATCCTTGATGCTTATGCTCATAAAACAATTATGTTCACTGCTAAGTCTGTATGGAATATTTTCTGTAACAAAAATCATTTTGCAGCTATACCAGTTTTGAAGATAATTCAATCAATCACTATGCACTAAGATAACAAAACTATAAATACATTTGAGATCTTTTCATAAATTAATTCCTACTTGTACATACCTCTATAACTGCACTTGTGTGATCCGAATCAAACCCTAATGTTGCAAATGAGTATATAATGTTTACAATATGTGCTGGCTCTATCTTCTCTTTGCTATGCATCATAACATTACATATAAACGCTAAAAGGTTGTTATTTTTATACTTAATTACTGCCATAGATTTTAATATAGATCTTACTGCACCAGATTTTACTGTACAGACAGTATTCATGAGATTGGAACTAATCTTTGCAAGCAACCTCTGTAATATATTTCATTTTGAAAGTGTATTCTTCAATACATTTATTCTTTTATGTAAGTATAGACCTATCTTCATCTTACCTCATCACAATAATTTAAAGCACACATAGAGTACATCAATGTTGAACATTCTCCAACACTTAATTTCTCTTTATAATCAGTAATATTATCACATAAGAATTTCAATTCTTTCGGCTTTCTACTTTTAGATTTTGCTAACTGTAATACCTCCTACATCAAATAAAATGTACATGTATTAGTAAGATACATGAACAGAAATATTCTTGGCTTACCTACCTTGATCATTGAAGATGTTGAAAGCTTAGTATATCTAGAAAAATCAGTTACTTCAGGTGCTTCAATGTTATTGGTTGATATTGCTTCATTTATTCCTTCTTTAAGAATAAATTTGTTACTTTGAATAAAAGATGAATTCTCACTTTTATTTATCCATTGTATGATAGTTTGCATAACATTTAAAATATCAGATCGAGACAAATGTGGCATCTTCATAAGATTCAATAAGTCCTGTATAGTCTCAGCTCTTTGAACTTTAGGAGCAATTATGCTCTGTGTTTTTAATGTATTATACAATGTTGTTTTGAGTTCGTTAAATTTTACAAGTTGTTCTTTATTCATCTTATGTGACGGTGACTCCAGATTTTGCTTCAATAAATAAATCTTTCTTTATTGATGGAACAATATTACTTTTTAAAACAACACCAATATTTAGAAGCTGAGAATAATTGCTAGCACAGATTCATAAAGTAATGAATTATACCTTAACATCTATGGCACTAGGTTCTGGAGCAACAGATGCCGAACCTGATGAAAGCAATGCTGTAAATCGCCAACATAATCGTGGCACAGATCTGGCACTTATAGTCCAAATAGTTGTACTAAATTGTAACATTCTTGGCAAACTATAACATTACATTCACATAACTATAAATAATAATAAAAGCAATGACGATAATTTTCATAAATAAAACACGACACATTAAACTTACTTAGTTTAGTAAACACCAAGAAATAAAATAAATAATATTATTTTATCCTGTGTTTTTAAATAATTAAAATTAATTTCATGATAATGCTAGGTTCTGTGTGCACCAGTGTGCACCGTGATCTTAGTCGTCTCAGTTATCGACAGAGGACCTTCATTTAGATCGACTTCTCAGTTATCCATTTACAGACGGAAGTCACGATTTTCATATCTTGTGTAGCGATCACTCATAGAAACACTACCGGAGGTAGTAAGAGTGGTTTAATTTGACAGTAAATTTTGTAAACATTAAAAATATGCGCCACTATAATTTTTTCATATACAGATAGATGCAATGAAATAATACATATATATTTTGTCGATGATTATGTAAGTTAAGAAAATACTGGTATGTGTTTGCTTTTTCCTGTAAACTATTTTGAATATGTATATGTTATTCATTCCAGTTAGCAATAGGGCGAAACACAATTCTAAAGGCTGTCGCGCATAGTGATGGGCACCATCGACTAAATAAAACTATCGACTAACGACTATTTAGTCGCAATATACTATCGACTATTTAGTCGACTGAAATTATGCTTTAGTGGTTATGTATAGATTATATCGTCAAATTTTCACGACACCATTGGTGTATTTACCTTTTGGAAATTTATTAAGAAAAAATATAAGTGGTAAACAAGTTTTTTTAAACAATTACTAATATTCGATTTTTCGTAAGCTATTTGATATTGGCACTTAAAAAATTAACTGCTCTACATTTTTTGTGAAAATCAATTAGGTTATAAGCAATAATTTGCACAGTTCTTGGAAAAATTCTTTAAAATCAAATAAGTGTTGTCACAATAGCAGGTATTTAAAATTATGGGATTGTTTAATTTTTTATACATACCAAATTTTATTCGATAGTTAATGTTGTCATTTCTTCTTTCTCCTAGGACAGATATAAATATTGCTTCATTAGGAATTGAAAAATAAAAGAATATCATCTAAAAAAATATTATATAATTACCTGCTATTTTGACCTATGTTATTCCATATTACAATTTCAAAAAATGAGTTGATCTAAATTTTTTGACGATAATCTATTTCTTCTTTCTGACATAATCTGTCCAACTTTGGAAAATATCTGTTCTGATAGAACAGATCTTGCAGGTGTACATAAATATTTTTCATTAATTTTTTTTAGTTCAGGCATTGTGTGGCCATGTGTATTCTAAAATGCAATGGGATCACTTTTAATACTTTCGTAAGGCAGATCTAAATATTGCCTTGTTATGTTTGTTGCGGTTTCTAAAGGTGTAGAGCACTGTCTAGTTAGATGGGAAACTTTATCAACAGAAAAATTCCAAAATCCTGCATCCTGATTAAGTGGTTCTTCTTCTTCTGGGTTTGTACGTCTATTCTCATGAATTTGCACGTTGGTTAGTAAATTCTGAAGTTCTGATGTTAAAGTTTCTATTGCTCTTTGTGCATTTCCTTCGCTTTGAAAAATTGCTGTTTTAAATCTAGGGTCTATTATTGTAGCTGTTGATGTAATTTTATTTGTTTCTATGTATTCAAATCTAATATCAATATTGTTTAACAGGTTATTTTTTACTGCAAAGCCAGGCATTGTCACAGATGTAATATTTTGGATGGCGTTTTCAATTCTTCTTATTAATGGCATGATTTTTGAAGCTGTAGAATATTTCTCAGCACACAACTCTACAGTTACATATTCTATTGGTTTCAATAACGGTATTATGTCTTCTATAATGTCCCATTGTTCTGATGTAAGGATTGAAGGACATCTGGATAGTGATACCACAGTTGCCGATAAGGGACTTCAAGCACTTGAAAAGCAAACGTTGACGAAAAGAAAGAGGCTTTTCCGGACAGAAGAATCGTTCTTCTCAGCTGGCGAGCATCGAAACCTTTTTGTAAAATTATCGATTCAACATAAATAGTTACGACTTATTTATTTGCATTTTTATCGTTTTTTCTTACAATAATATTACTAATATCAATTAATATTGCATAATATTAATGTATCAATATTAATAATAAACGTATTAATATTATGTATAATAAACAGTAAAATATAATATATATAAATCTTCGTAAAAGAATTAAAGAACGAATCTTTTATTTTCGTTAGTAATACTAGCCCACCCCTGCTTCCTGTAATGTTTAGAGTTTTAGATGTTTACATTATCAAGTGACAGAGTCGAATTCTGAGATAATACGTTCTAGTTGGTTCGTCTTCTTTCTTAGTAATACTTAAAATTTCTTATTAATAGAAAAGAGGCACGAAAGTATTCGTGCACTCTAAACAAATAAATAAACTTTTTAAAATTAACGATCCGACTTTTTCGGAGAAATTTAGACGATTAGTTTACAAGGTAATGCATAAAAAAATATATGGAAAAATTACAATTCGTTTGCATTGCGAAAAAAATAATCAAGATCCAGTCAATAGCGATCAATAGCTCGATAGTTCCAGCGAGTCGCTTGAAGCGACTAAATTTAATCGACTAAAGCAGTCGCTTCAAGCGACTAATATTATTCGTTTGAAGTTAGTCGCTTCAAGCGACTAATATTATTCGTCTGAAGTCAGTCGCTTCAAGCGACTAACATTATTCGTCTGAAGGTAGTCGCTTCAAGCGACTAACATTATTCGTCTGAAGTTAGTCGCTTCAAGTGACTAAAGTAGTCGACGATTAAAAAAATTAGTCGACTAAAAGTAGTCGCTGGTTACTATCGACTTAGTCGATGGTGCCCATCACTAGTCGCGCATTCTGGCGAAGCGCGGCGATACTAGCAGATACTAGTGATAGGAACTATCGACTGAAAACTATCGACTAAGTTGATAGTAACCAACGACTACTTCAGTCGACTAATTTTTTAAATCGTCGACTAATTCAGTTGACTGAAATAGTCGCTTCAAACGACTCGCTGAAACTATCGAGCTATTGATCGCCATTGACTGGATCTTGATTATTTTCTTCGCGATTTTATGCATTACCTTGTAAACTAATCCCAGATAGTTTCAGTTTCCTGCGATGCATCTGACCTACTTGTTCGGAGCTTCGTAGTACAAGCGCGGCGCGTAGCCACCGCTAGCGCGGAAAGTCAACTTATTGGTAGAATAATTATTGGCGGGGGCTGGCAAACTCGTGCTCTGATTGGTCGGGGTTTTTCGTTAATATCTCGGTAACGAAGCCTCAGATTACATTATTACATTGTTGCTGTGGAAAAAGTTGTTCCAATTCACCCCCCGAATGCCCCATTTCCAGGTCGGAGGACATTTTTGTTACACCCTGTATATGCTATGAATTATTCGATGTAGATGTATATAGGGTGGGCTGGATGTATCCTCACGAGCAAACTCGGCTTCTGTTAGGGGAAAAAGTGGTATAGGGGTTAGAGCTTCCTAGGGCGGCAGATTTAGGGGATTCTTCCACCCCGGGATGGTTGTCGTTGCTCGGAGAAGTCTGGAGGCCCCGAAAATCACACCCTCTCGCCTCCACGTGGTGCCGCCTGGGATCCCGTCGGGAGAATCGACTCCTGATGGGATGCGAAAGAGAGGGTGGCCTTTTTGTTGAATAAGATTACAAGCAGGGGGTTATCTGTACTAGGGACATCGAAGGGGGATGGAGGCAACCGGAGAGGATCATCATGGATCGATCATCGGAAATAAGGCTACGGAAGATCATCATGGACGTGGCTGGCCGATTTCAAGAAATCCAATGGACCGAAGGCAAACGGAGGGAGGTTACCAACTGCAGGAGAAAGAAGAAGAAGGATGGGGGAAAAGGAAGCGGCCAAACAGGGAGGAATGGAGCTGGAGAAGGGGTAAGCCATAATTACCCAAGTACACGCGTTTAGCCGGAATTTTAGCGATCCAAGGGAGCCTGAGAATAGCACAACAGGGATACGTAACGGGAATGGAGAGAGTGGGACTAATGTTTGTCCCGAAGCTCGATCCATGAGGTCCTTACGTGAAGAGGGAGGGTGCAGGACGGGAGGTATCGGTGGCTCTCGTCCAGACACAAAGCTCCCTCTCAGTCCCCCCCTGAACCCGTGAGGGCACCCGGTTTCACCCACCGAGAACTCACGAGGGTGACGGGACAGGATGCGTCAGGTTTCCCGGCAGGAAGAGGGTAGAAACGCGGATCCGACCCGTACGTGCGGGGTGTTGGGATACGAGTCGGGAGGGTAAAAGCAGACAGGGGGCGTAAGCCTGCCGACGTGCTTCCCGAAGACCACTCGTGAAGAGGCAACGCGGGGGAAAAGATAGATGGGGAACCCTATCGACTCCAGCCGTATTTTTGCCTCTCAATCCCCGCTGTGGTCCCAGGACGACGGGAAAACTGGGATAGAAAACCAGTAACCCCCGCGTGGGGGGATCACAGTGACAGACACAGGATCCGCGGAGAACAACGGACCGGGTGGGTTCCGGGAAGTAGCCCGGGGGTGGCGAGGGCCCGGAACCCGAAGACCGTCCGTGGAGGGGGTGGGCAGATATATGTGTTCAAGGACGGGACACATAGGCCTGAATTCCCCCTTCGTTCTCGAACTAGGTGTAGATAGGCATCGGGGAGTCTGATCGCGGACGTTGACACGGGTTTGCGTACACCGAGCGCACATTCAAACACCAGCCCGTGGCGACGTTCCGTGGGCAAAGGACACCGATGCCGAGTAGCATACGGGACAGCGACTAAGGACGCGTGGTCACCAACTGGACCGGATGGATCTTCAACGAGAGGACACCGGAACAGAGGTAAGAGGTACAAACGCCAGGAGCGCTCATTCGGGCCCGAGGGAAGGGGGGCGATGGCCGTTCCAGGTATTAAACCCTTCGGGGGCCTGGACGTGCCGCCTTGAGTAGATAAAAACGCGTAGGGGCCCGAATGCGATTCCGGACAGCGGGGCGTATACTGGCGAACCGAGTCCCGGAAGCATGAAGAGCATGCCTTTGCGGGACCACGGCCCAACGAGCCCCGCGGTCATCGTATTCCGGAAGGCAGTTCTCACGAACGAGGCGCCGGACGTAAGGTATGGCATTACCGAAAATAGGCCCCACGTGCCGGTAAACATTCGTGACCCCGGAACACATATGTCGACGGGTCGCGAAGGCGCTTGGCACACGCTGCAACGATCCGTGGTACGCCGGAGAGAGAGGGCGTCGACCATTAGGGAGGGGCGAGATTCGCGAACCCAGAACGCGGATGCTGGTCCCTGATGAAACTGATGTTTCCTCTTCGGAGAAACTTCGGCGAAGTCCGGTGGGCTACCGTTCGCGTCGCGTTCCTTGTAAAATCTAGGGTGAGGGGAGGGCGCGACCTACTCTACCTCGTTTTCCATTCTTGTAAAATCACATACCCCGCTACAGATTTTAGAATAGATTCATATTGGCGGTGGATTCATTTATGGTCCGCCGCGGCTCCCAGGGGAGGTGATCGCCGAACCCGACCACGTCTCTCCTTGAGGTCGGCTAGAACGGCCTCCCCATGTATCTCTATCGGAGTCCCGGGACTCTCTCCCTGTCCTTGAGGGGGGTGGTAGATTTGTGAGGGGTACCAGAGGAGGGGGGGCTCCTGAAATATTCGGGACATAGGCAGGTAGTACGATAGGGGGTTGAAACAGGCGACACAGCTCTCTCTCGATGATGGAACGTACGCAAGCACGATGATTCCACCCCTGGTACAGACTCGGTCTGTGGGTGAAGCAAAGAGTGAGCCGGTACTCACTTTTGGAGACGAAAGATCGGTTGCCCCGACGACCATATTCCATAGACACTCATTTAGGTAGGGAAGGGACGATCCTAGTGACTCTCCGCCCCCCGGCGAGTACTTCCTCGCCTCCATGTGGCCCGGGCCTAAAAAAGTTGGTCGGGTTGGAAAACTGGGGGAAATAATAGCCCCGGGTAATGCCCACGGCAGCCCCCCTGCTAACGTGGCGGGGGCTGTGTGATAGCCACCGGCGCCATGAGCCACGGCTGGGCCTTGGGGGGGAAATCGCACTTCCCCCCTCCCGGGAGATCGTTGTACCTACTACTACTACTACTAGAGCTTCCTACCACTTTGTAAATTTATTTCAAGTACTGAGATAAAGATTCAAGTCAATGTTAATTTGGTATACATTTCAGTAACTCCCGAGATCAAGTGATAGGAGGCCACGTTTTCCTCTAGCGAAAGCTGAGTTTGCATGTCAGTGTACTTACAGTTAAATTGAATATCAATCTTAATATTCGCTTTTATAGAAACAGCCCCAATGGCGCGTTTAATGAATTTAACGGAAAATTTATAAGCATACATACCGGCTTTTTGAAGCTGCCAGTGTTTCGTTAAAATTCTTCCATAACTAAGTATAATTAAAAAGTCAAGGTGGTAAAGATAATTAACAAGTTTAAGTAACGTTCTGCGTATGCAAGAAATTACCCACTAGTGCATTGATTTATTAAAACTTTGAAACATAGATATATATATATATATATATAATCAAGGCAGTGAAGGTTAACTATACCAGTAAACACGATGATGCGGACGACTAGGAAGGGATGCAAAGAATTGTTAATGCAGAGGATGTTTTTAGCCATTATTTCCAGTATAATAGTACAATTCTTTCTTATATCTTCTTTGCTTCTAGTCATGAATTTAAACACAAATTACGGATCGTGGTTTCAAAATACATGGACAACGATAACCTCGCTCCGAATGTGGAGTTATTTCTGCATTCTTGCTACCATCACGTTCTTCCAAGGAATTATTTGTAGCAAAAGCTTTTCAAATACTCCACCCTACATGAAAAGCAGATTTGCAAAATTTTGTGGAATATTCACATCTCAAAATATCTTACTATGTGCTCTGCATATTATCAGTAGTGGACTCCTTGTTTGGTTGCATTTGTCAGTCAATAGAGGTACATACAGTTTCTTAACAACAGAGTGCAAGATAGTATATGGAACTTGTTTAATTGAAGAAAACTATATCCTGTTGTTAAGTGGATTTTGGAGTGGATTGTATTTCTTCCAAAAGACTAGCATCTTCCGTGTGAATTATTTAAAATTTCCTATTATATCTCTGTCAAAGATTTTTCGATTTAAGACAGAAGTGTGTTCAATGCTTCCATCATTAATGGGAAAGTGCATATGGCCAGTTCTATATTATCTGAGTGGCTATTATTTTTTGGGTTCCTACTGCCGTTCCATAATATTATTCCTAGCTTCTGCACAATTGGAAAGTGAACCATTGAGTAGCATTCCTAATTTATTGAATGTATCATTGATTTTTCAATTATGGTTGTATCACTTGATTTTTGTATTGACAATCGAAAGCATGTATTTGTTATTCGATCTGTATTTAACAGAATGGGTTCCCTTTGAGTTTAAACAGACTAATGTATTTAATAACGATGACTCTGGGATAACTCTTCCTGAAGCATTGTCTATGGATAAGATTCCAATAATGCAACACTTAGGCTATTTGGATTTAGTTACTATGGCACAAAAAGAAAAGTCAAGAAGAGGCATACTATTTACACTGAGTCAACCTGGTGGTCATCCTTACAATTGGAATTGTCTTCTGGAAAAATGTACTAGTTTTGTTAAGACATTTACAGATGATCTTAACCAAGCATGTATTAGATCTCAGGAACAAATACAAATGAGTGTTCCAATACCAGCTGCAATAACAAAAGGCAGTACAGTTCGAAGAGAATATGTGTACCATATGCGCAGTTTAGTGAAAGAAGAAACAGCAGTGCCTACTCAAGAAGATGAGATAAAGAAAGATGTTGAGAATGAATTATTCATTCAAAAGTTTATAAAAACGAAATGGAACGATTTTCTTGCATATTTGTTCTCTAAGCCCCTGATTTTTTACATCTTTGGTGAAATTGAAGGTGGCAAAGTATGCCACATTTTATTCAATGGACAATCAATTATTTGGGCCATTGATGCTATTTCTTCCTTAGCTGTGCTATCATTAGATGAAGATTCCTATGGAATTGTGCAAAAGGATCTACCACTTATAATCAATACTTTACTTGCATTGAAACAGACACTTGACAAATTACACAAGTCAAACATTATGACAAAGAAACACGGAGATGAAAAATTTATTAAACAAATCTTTCAATCATTATGTGCCGCCACAAAACGAAGTCTCTACAGAATAGCTATAAATTTTGAAGATTACATTGAAGATGTGCCACTAGAACCGACAGCAATGGAGCATTTATATAATTTCCTTGCGTACAGGGAATAACTTTTCTAGTTTACTATTCATAAACTGTAATGTATATATTATCATACTCCGAAATAGTTACGTCTAGGATACTCTTTTGCATCAAAACGTATTACAAAAATTCTAAGACTATTTTTATAATTGTTATATTTATATACATAAATTATAGTGCTTATTGCAGTCTTTTTTTAGAAGTACATTCATGAGTCACTAATTAGTGTGTGTGAACTTTTATGAGAAAGTAAGTGTAAGTCTAAAAGGCAGAATGTACTTCCTATATATGATAACATAACTAAACTTCATGTTTGTAAAATACTGCAATAAATTGAATATTTTTTCAACGATCGACTTTGTTTTCAACATGCAAGTAAAAAGTGTTTCGTAGTCTAGTTTAAAATGTATAAAACAATAATTCAATTTATTATTTCCTACTTTATTTACATTTTTTTTAAAGCCTGTACAACGCTGAGATTATAAAACAATTTATCTCTTAACAAAAACCAATTTTTAGACTGTACTTCTTGTAACGTGCTTAAATAATTTCTTAAAGATTCGTTTTTTGTTATCTCTGTTCCGTGCCATTTCAAAAATACAGACAGGTACGCTTGCGCAAGTTCGAAGTCTGTTTTCTTCTCCATCATGTAATGTATCATTTTCATAAATTGAAGCAATAGGGTCTGTGTTGTATTTTCATCCGCTGAAAGCGATTGAATTTCAAAATCAATGGAACTTGGACTCATGTATTTAAATTTTTCGACAACCTCGTGAAATTCGTTATTTTCAACAGATAATAGTGCTTTGCTGAAAATAGTGAGGTTCTGTATATCGGGATGAGTGATTAGTTTCTTGTTAGCTTCCATATTTTTAACATTCGAGAAATCAAACTTTAGTTCTAATGATGGAATTGTTGGCAAGAAGAATGGGGCATTTTCTGGTGCTTTAAGTGCTTCCCTGGGTTTATTTCGTTTTCTCACGATATCTATATTCAGTATATTTTGCCATTTCGAATTAGCGAAACCGGACATTGTTATAAGGTCATTCTGAAGTTGTTCTGGAGAAACGTATTCTGGTTCTAATTCGACAAGTTCATCTTCTGCGATATCGCTAACTTCTACTACCGAACCAGGAAGGCCAATCATAGGAATAGGATCGTCCTTATTTATTGCTTTTAGCGAAATATGAGAATAAAGTGTACGATTCGACCATAAGTATACCCCAAGATTACACACATGTGTTGTAGCAAGGAATTCTCCGGTCGGAGAAAAGTGTAACGACGTACATGCTTCTGGAACCTAAAATATTATTAGAAATTGTTAATGACAAACAGCGTTAATATATTCAGAATTTTATAAAAATACGTGTAAAAATATACCTGAAAAATATCTATTAGATTCGAGGAAGGAACATCCCATACGCGGATTGTGCAGTCCATAGATGCTGTTATTAACCACCTTGAATCCGGATTAAAACATGCGTCTGTTATTCGTCCTTCGTGTCCCTCGAATCGTCGTACAATTCTTCTTGTATCAAGATCTATTACTACAACACTAAAATCTTCTAGAGCTACTGCCACAAGAGAACTGTCACTGTGATACCTTAACCATTCAATTGGTTCATCCATTACTAATTTTGCTTTTGGTTCTGTAATTCCTGAAAAGTGTAAAGATGCAAATTATATATCTAAAACCATTAATATAATATAATATTCTAAATATCAGCAGTTACTTACCTTTCTTTGGTTTAAAATCCCAAAATTGTATAAAACCATCTCGTCCAGCAGTAATTACAGTTTGATTCAAAGGACCCACCATTACTCCTTTTACAGGACCATTATGAGCTCCCACATCATTCCCATAACTACCTCTATGAATTCCCGATTGCATATTAAATTTTTCTACATGACCGGTGTTGTAACCAATTATAACAAAGTTTCCACATTTTGTTAAGCATACAGTGGTCGCAAAAACATTACGGTTGCCTTTAAATTTCTCTGGGAATAATTTGAATGCTCCCATTTTTGCTTGATTAGAAGACCATGTAGTAACTGTACCCAAACCAGAATGAGTTGCTACAATATTGTCCCATTCTTTTTCTCTTGTTGTTTCTGCAGCAAAGGTGGTTATTGGTGGCATTATCATAGGATCTGCAATAGTTCGTCCTTTCTTCTTTGAAGCTTTTCTGTTAAATGATGCTCTTCCCAGACTTTTATTTAATATTTCTGTAACTGTGGAAAATATTCTTAAAGAAGAATCACTTCCAGCTGTTAATATATTGTGACCTTCATTTCCATAAAAACGAATTCCAGTAGGGGGTTCTGCATGAGCTTCTCTGATTCTCAAGAGTCTTCCAGCACCATCAGCTAAATCAAATATCCATAACTTCAAAGAATTATCAGGTGATGATGATACTAAGAGTGGTTCATTTGGCAAATATTTCAATCCAGTGACAGCTCCAAAATGAGCCTTATGGAGTTGACTTTCCACTTTTTGCTCCTCTAAATTCCAAAATACAATATGACCTTCCAAACTTCCAGTAGCCATAATTGGATGGCCATCTGTGCGAAAACTGATGGATATGACAGAACCCCAATCTTGTACCAACTCAAAAAGACTTTCATTGTACTTAAGATTGTGTAATATGATTCTTCCATCACTTAAACCAACAGCTACAACATCCACTGCAGGAGCCTGTTCCAATGCTGTTACAGGCGTATTCCAACCATTAAATGTATAAATTAATTTTGCAATTTTTATATTCCATAGCTGTAATTGACCTTGTTCGCTACCAAATAATACTTTATTCATGTAAGTATTAGGATGCATCAGTGTTGTTATTTTGAACACCCTATTACTAAAGCTAAGCTCTACAATGATCTCTTCAGATTTAATATCCCATATTTTGACATTGCAGTCTTCATCAACAGATATTAGATGTGGTCCAAAAGGTAGGAGAGTATGCACTGAACATTCGTGTCCTTTGTAGGTACGCTTCAACTCTGTCCCTCTTCGCCAAGCATAAATGACATTTTCACATGCTGTATAAATGTGGTAGGTATCCGCTGCTAAACATGTAATTTCACCCGGGTGTGTTCCTGACACGCTAAGTAGCGTGAAATGTGCACAACCATACGTGTGAAATGCATTGCCTACGCATGTTACTATGAGATTTTCCTTTCGTCGATCAATGTACCTTGTCACGAGCGGAATGTGATTACTAACATATCCTAGTGCGCGATTTTTTAAAAATATTTTACTGTGCGCCATTCCTTTGCTTTATTAAGGGTCAAAAAGTAATGTTTATCATAAAAAGTTAGGTTAAGATACACAATCATGCTTTGAAGACGACAGCCATGGGTGCGTCCATATTGAAGAGCATGAACTATGCTTTTTAAAAAAGGTATAACCAGAGAGGAAATGAGAGTGTCACGTACGTGAATTGTTACCCCGATAATGTGTGCCAATGTGTGCTGTACCAATGATAGGTCTATTTGGCGACCATAATTTTAGGAAATTTGCACTATTCCCACGCTTTTTTGAAATTCAAATTTCATATT
This sequence comes from Dufourea novaeangliae, assembly GCF_001272555.1. Taxonomy (NCBI): domain Eukaryota; kingdom Metazoa; phylum Arthropoda; class Insecta; order Hymenoptera; family Halictidae; genus Dufourea; species Dufourea novaeangliae. The sequence goes on along the minus strand of NW_015373886.1, from coordinate 1,342,331 downwards.
TTTAACGTGATTTTAACTGTATTTAGCAATTATTATTATTTCTTTCTTAATGAAAAGAACGCTTATGTAACATTTAACTGTTTTTTATTGAAAAAATGGTTAGAAAATGTACAATTTACAGTCGTATTTGTATAAAGTTAACAATAATTGTCTTAAATACTACTTATGTATACGATTCTACAATATATTTATAAGAATATGTGCATAAATTCAGTAAAACTAAACTTAATTATTATTCAGATTTATAAAAGATTGTAATTTATCCATCGCAAATAATTCCCTCTTCTGGAACTTGTAAATCTTTCGTACAATCTTCACAGCTTCATTATAATTTCATAAGTTTGTCACCGAAATTTTTATTCCTGAGGACATCCGATAGATGTGAGTAATGAATTGCAGATTCCTCTACCAGATTCAATTTGTTATAATTAAGGACATGTAGGTGACAAGAGTGTGAACAATAGTCAAATGACTTGAGTCAACATGCGCTTGAACCTTGATTCTTTATTGCTGTTGCTCGTACAACTGTCGAATGCTCAAGATTAAAAGACGCAGGCAGGATGTAGTTACTTTTTGTAGAAACCTGTTAAAACAGACCACTACAGTTAGTACAAGATTCTACAATGTTTATGCAGTTATATTTAAGCATTTGCAGTTATATATATGAAGTATAATGATTAAAAGTTTGAAAGACAATACGATGCGCTATGGTACAATACATTTATTCAATTCAATTGCTCGCTTACAACTATCGTCCTGCTACCTACTATCCGCGTTCGGCGCTGTACGCTAATATCAAGGTTCACGAAACTTCACTGTAAAACTTAGAAAAGTTTCAAAGTTCCATTTATATTATTATCCTGTCAAAATGTTTATAGTTCCAAACTTTTTTCATTTCCCGCAGTTCCTTGAAGAACATAAGTGAACAAATTTGAGTAGCGGTTTAATAGATTTTCAAAAATGCCAAACAGATATTGCTTGTTGTGCGGTAACCGAAATCAATTAGATTCCTATTATTCGTAAGTACATATATTTAATATTTAATAAATTATATTAATTTAATTATTTCGTGTATACAATTAACCTTTTCGGTACGATCGACGTGTATACACATGGTCCATATATAGAACGCTTGCTGTGGCCGAAAAACGATTATACAAGTCGACTTCAAAATGCTATTCATATGCTGTTTTTGTTGTTAATAAGCATGCAGTTTACACAGAAATACTTTTTTATCGAATTTTAGAAAATGATTATTATGAAGACGTGAAAAACACGTTGTCTAAATTCTCCCGGTGTAGTATGTACATATGTACTTACTTACATACATACATATGTACTTACGTACATACATATGTATATAGCATATTAACGGACCGACGCCACGCTTTCATGCTACGTACCGAAAATATTAATTATGTGATAAAATTTAAGTTAATATTTTGTACGGTATTTGTTCATATTGCAAATGTAATATTAATTTTATTCGTTCTCAATAGATTTCCGAAAGACAAAGAATGTCGTAAGAAGTGGCTAACTTTTTGCGGCATTGGTGAAGAAGTTTTGAACACAGTTACTAAACTGTGTTCAAATCATTTTCAAGAAGATGACATAATTCGTAAAGGTAAAACTACAATTGTTAGGCCCAATGCTGTGCCATCTGTTATCAGTAAGAAGAGGAAATGGCATACATGTTCACACATAATTAAAGATTGTAGTATTAACAAACAGAGAAGCTCAACTGCCAGAAGTGGTACTGTCGATGAAATAAATTTCGATTATGCAGATATTGACAATGCCAATTTTGATAAAAAAACAGTTGACAAGGTAAAGTTTGAGTTTGTGTCTGTCGATGAAAATCCCACTATATCATTGGAAGGTAAAAATTATTCTACTTGTATGTCTTTGATTGAAATAGGTTGAACCGATAAATTAATTGATTATTGATTATACCTGTAGAAACTTGTACAACAGTAAATCACCCATTTACATCACAAAGTTGTGAAAATATTCAGTGTTTCCATACACCTGCTACAGCTACAAGTAATATTCGTTACATTGATGACAGATTGCCAGGTGCTGATATTAGAAAAGCTGAAAGAGCTTTACAGTTAGCAAAACGAACCATTGCAAACCAACAAAGAAAAATTAAAACTTTACAGCAAGCTCAAAACAGATTGGTTGCTCGTCAAATGACAATGAAAGTACTTTTAAAGTATTTCAAGAAGAAAAATCTAATGTTGCAAAGGACTGCTGAAATTGTGATGGTATTGTAAAAATTTAACACTAATTACGATTGGTTTCACTATAAATCGTAATCAATAACATCAATGAAGAAATTGTATATTTTAATAATTAGATATTTGAATTGTATGTACATTAATTAATTTGAATGAAAATTCTGATTTTTGTACACTAATATACACCATACTCATTTATTTTTTGTATTACTTTTTTTTATTATATATGTTACTAATAAACGTTATTTTTTATATCTTATATAATATATTGTATAACACGGGGTAAAAAAGCAAATTACGTAATTACTAATTACTAATTACGTAATTACCAGTTACTAATCGTATTATGCTATTTATGTTTTATTTAGACTAAACCTCCTTCGTTAATGAATGAGGTCTCGAGACGAAAAATGGGTGGAAGTAAGAAGTACTCTGCAGAACTGAGGGCGTTTGCCAGACGTGCTCAAAATTCTTAACTGCAAAGTTAACGGATTCCATATTAATCAATTATAAAAATCGAGGAAAATTAATGTTTCCGTCCCAAGACGTAGTAAGAATACCACAACAATGTGAAATGCTTATACGCCAACATAATCACGTCATTTTTACTACAAAAAATATTCAACATGTATTGACCACGAAAATATTTCGGAAAGTGTGTCATACAGTCTTTAATGATGTGGAAATGACTTACCATGTTATAGAACAGGTCATTCTAAATAATCATAGAATGCAACTAATAAAAAGTATAATTACGATTTATATGAAAAACGCCTATTTCACAAAGGTAAATCAAAACGACTATGTACGACATAAATATTCAAAACTGATACATTTTAAACATCAGTAAATGTAAAACTTGTACATAAATAATAAATATGAATATAAACATACTAGTTTCATAAATAGTTTATCAAATCTACATGTGGGAGAATATATACACCGCTTTTATTAACATTTACATATTTATAATTTATATGGGAGTATGAATAGTTTTACTGCCTATTGTAAGAATCTTAATACGCACGAACAATTACTTTCTGGCAATTGGTAAATTTTTACATATGAATTTACTTATACGTTATTTACTTACAAAAATTTTATTTATTGCGAGTAATTAAATAATGAACGTATGTTAATATTCAGCTACGTGTCTCTCAAATTAAGTGAAATACAGAAGTTTTATTTTCTTGAAAATTACTGTCAAAGAATGCAGCAACTGGTTAGATTGGTTTCGTAAATAAATCGAAACCCCGTATCGGCACATTGTTTTTTAGGCTATCAAATATCACACGGAGTCTTTTAGAAAGTAGTCCAATCTTTTACACAAATTCAATGAAATACTTCCAGGTACCCAGTTTAGGGCTATGAAATTAGAATGTTCAAGAAGAGGTAAAGAAGTTTCATATTTGCAATTATTTTGTGATACTGTAATAGAAATCGGTATCCTGTGAGGAAAATCGTATTTAACGATATGAAATGAATAATAAATAACGGTCTTAGGGATTTATACTGGAGAGCTAAATCTTTAAAAGGAACATGTCGCTTAAACAAATTAGTTAAAAATGATATTTATTTGAGGAATATGAACATCATAAACAAGCGAGAGGTCGAAACGCACAGAACTGCGATCTTAATGACCGATTTTTTTCGAATTTGCAGCATTTGTTGATAATCACAAGAAACTAAATTGTGTAAAATTTTAGTTTCTAATCTAGAACCGTTTCCGAGAATTTCCCTTGCAGAAATGCCTTACCGTAATGAGCCCCCTCGTGGCCGCGGGATTCCGGGAATCGGGTGACGTCACAGAGTGTGAGCGAGAGCGGTAGAGCGAGCCGCGGTATCGGTGCTCTCCGTCGGTGTTGACGCGAGCCGAGGAATTTCGGTGATCTATGGGGGGAGGTGTGCGAGCGAGAGAGGACGGTAGAGCGTTCCGCGGTATCGGTGCTCTCCGTCGGTCCAACGCACTAGTGACGTTGCGTCACACAGTTTATTGACCTAGCCATGTACGCTTTTTTTTTTTTTTTTTTTTACGTGAGGGAATGCATTTACGCACACCCCCGCCATCCACCAATGTGGGAGGAGTGGGCGGGGGTAGTGTGGGACTCACCCCCAATAGGGCGAAGCCCAGGGGGAATACCCACTAAAACCTCACGGTGGCCGGGCTCGGCGCTCTGCGGGGAGGCACCCGGATCTCTTGCGAACACAACCGGTACCTCCCCAGCGCCGGCTCCGCCAGTTAACGGCGGAACGCCCTCTCTGTGGTGGGGGGAGCGGAGAGCTCCCCCCCCTCCCTCCGGACCGCGGGTGCCACAGTCCCGCGATCCCAACGGTCCCTTTTAGTCGCCTCTTACGACAGGCAGGGATTACCGTGGGTGTATTCTGTTCCCCGCCCACAGGGAAAAAGCGCACCGCCGGGAGGAACGAACGTCCCCCCCCGAACGGCGGCATCGACGCGGGCACTTCTGGGCAGGGGTGTCAGTCACACCCCTACATGCCCGACGACCCCGCAACAGGCAGGCGAGCCCGAGGGCCCGTCGTCGCCAATCGTGCGGGGTCGCCGCGTCGCGCCGGTCGCCCAGCGACCGGATACGCCGTGTACCATGGCCGTACCTGGCCATACCATCTGGTGTTTGGGTCGTTCAAGGAGGAAGGTCGTTCGAGTCGGCAAAAACAATTCAACACGTACAAACCTGCGTACGCCGAATACATAACGGCGTTAGCTTCCTCACTTTCTCGTGAACCGTCGCGGAGGGTGGGCGCGCGTCTCATACTCGTCCGTTCTCTTGTTACAAACCCATTTACTGTGCATATTGTTGTGTCCCCACTCTTGTTACTAATCCCTTGTATGTTACAGATGCTCGAGAACCATTGGCTTCGATATTTATCTTCTTATGTACTGTGATTCATTTACTATGATTTATTTACTGTGATTTCTATACTGTGATTTATTTACTGTGTATATTATTAATTTATTTATTGTGCATATTGTTGTGTCCCCTCTCTTGTTACTAATCCTTTGTATGTTACAGATGTTCGAGAACCATTGACTTTGATATTTATTTTCTTATGTACTGTGTTGTGATTTATTTACTGTGCATATTATGTATTCTATGTGTATTGTATAATGAAAAATATTTTTCCAATCAGTTATTCCATCGAAAGAAGACATCGATCAACGTTTACATCCTCAAAGCGTCTACCACTGCGTTAAGTTAGTGTAAGTTAAACTTAAATCATAATTCAATATTCACTGTTATTTTCATATTCATCATCATATCGTAATGATAATTATTGTTATTAATTTTAGTCTATCTATTAATAGACTTAAATTGTGACCATCCATTGTGCATACCAAGTTATTATTAATTCATTTTGCTCGTTGATTCTCTACACAGACTTGGGGTACGGGCAGTGGGTCTGTACCTATGGTACGGGCAGTGGGTCTGTACACTAAGACTGTTTGCCGATCCCTCTGGTTTCTATTGAGAAGCCAGATATCGGACGTGTTTAGTCTTTGCCTGGTAAGTAGGATTTGGAGAAAGACTCGTGCGTGCAAGGGTACGGAGTAGTCGGGAGGCTGCTCCGTAAACAGAGAATCTCGCTTGCACTACCATGCTTGTGTACTCCTTTGGTTCGGGTCTGGTACGCAGGTGACCAGCCCAAAGCTCCATGACAGTAAAAGATGGATCCGGGTTAGCGAGGTGTCGCCCGTCTTTCCTATTTTCTTAAACCAGGTTCTGGCGACAACACTTTCATCGCGATACTTGTTCATACTGTAGTTTAACGCGTAGTTCATCGTAGACTTAATAACTGCTTGGTATATAGAATATTAGGTGCGTAAACGAAATGATCGATGGAACTTTTTCCATTCCGTCTATCTCTTTCGTTTGAGTATTAGCGACTACGTTGCGTTTAGTTTAAGTTATTTTGTATTAATAGCATTAATTCGTATTAATTAGAATATTAAGATAATATTAGTTCTAAGCTGAAGAACGAAGACAACCGACGAGGGAACTTAGTTTTTTATAGGTTTAGGCTCAAGAAAGAAGTCATCCGCCGAGGGATTTTAGTAGCGATAATATTAGATAGTTAAGATTTAAGTTATTTATAAGGTTTATTGTAAAAGGTGGGTAGATGTGGAACTTGTGATTCCATCTACCTGCCTTGGGCCTGCATTCGCAACAATCTCGTGGTGAGGCATGGGCAATCGGTATTGTCATCGGTAAAGTACTGTAAACTGAAGACAACATGGAGCTAATGGCTGCGAACTTCGAATCTATCTCATAAAACCACGTTCTATATTACATCGAACTTGGGTTATTTTAGGAATCGATACGAGATTCAAAGTAGAAAAATGTCTAGTACTTTGAATGTTTTAGAAAATTATTCGAGATAAAGATGTATGGAACTACTGAAAATTACTTTAGATTCCTTTTCCTTATTGTGTAAATTCTTTGATTGGAATATGAATGCTGCTGGAAGTATGAACATTTTCACAGGACAATGATATAAATGGAACTTTAAAACTGTTTTAAGTATTACAGTGATATTTCGTTTGCCTCCGTATTAGTGCACTGCGCCGAACGCGGATAGCATGATGTAGTCGCAAGGGAGCAATTGAATCGAATAGACGTATTGTACCGTAGCACATTGTATTGTATTTCAAACTTTTATATCATTATAATTTATATGTATATATGTATATTCCAATAAAACTTTTATATCATTATAATTTATATGTATGTATGTATATTCCAATAAACATACGTCAGATAATATAAGCTTCATTTCATCGTATTATCTTAAATATAACTGCATAAATACTGTACAATCCTATTCTAATTATAGTTGTCTGGTTCAATAGGTTACTACAGAAACTAACTACTGCCTACGTCTTTTAAACTTGGGCTGTAGTAGTATCTGCAGAAACTGCCATGGTTGGCTGGGGTTACTATATGTATAATTTGCTCGTGGCGGTGCGTTCATACGAGATCCCGCCACCGCCGAGTTTCGCCCGAGAAGGCTGCCGCGGGGGTTTTAGTAGGTGCTAGTCCCACACTACCTCGGAGTCCCACCCCAGGACTCCGGGGTGTGCATAAGGCATTTCCCCCGCGTAAAAAAAAAAAAAAAAAAAATGTATAATTTGCTCACGGAAACACGCACAAGCATCAGTCCCAATTCGACAGTTGCACGAGCAACATTCGACCGAGCTCGAGAGTTGTACGAGCAACGGCAATAAAGAATCACGTTTCAAACGTGTACTGACGCAAGCCATTTCACTACCGTTCATTGTCCCGTAATCCACATGTAATAACAACAGATTGAATCTGGCAGAGGACTACTGCAAATTATTACACACGTCTATCGTATTTCACCGGTAATAAAAATTTCGGCGATAAATTTACGAAACCATTTGAAGCTTTGAAGACGGTACGGAAGAATTGCAAGTTACAGGGGAGGGAATTATTTGCGGCATATAAGTTACAATATTTTATAAGCCTGAATAATATCTAAACCTACTTTTTCTGAATTTATATAAATATCATTACAAGTATATTGTAAAATCATATAGATAAGTAGGATTTAAGTAAAATAAGTATCTTAGGGCACTTTTATTGAATCTATACAAATATTATTATAAATATATTGTAAAATCATGTATGTAAGTAGTACTTAAGGCAATTGTTGTTGAATTTATAGAAATACTATTGTAAAGGTTTTAGAATTAATTATTTTGTTATTATTTATTATTTCTTATTACTTTTTTGGTTAATTGATATTAGGAATAGGAGTGGAGATAGTGCCGGAATTAATGAATGAAGCATGATTATGTATGATTTGACTGTTTTTTATTGAAAAAATCGTACCAAAATATACAATTTACAATAGTATTTATATAAATTTAACAACAATTGCCTTAAGTACTACTTGCATACATGATTTTGCAATATATTTATAATAATATTTTGATGGATTCAATAAAAGTGCCCTAAGATACTTATTTTACTTAAATCCTACTTATCTATATGATTTTACAATATACTTGTAATGATATTTATATAAATTCAGAAAAAGTAGGTTTAGATATTATTCAGGCTTATAAAATATTGTAACTTATATGCCGCAAATAATTCCCTCCCCTGTAACTTGCAATTCTTTCGTACCATCTTCAAAGCTTCATAAAGGTTTCATAAGGTGAGGCGTGGGGCCATAGAACCCCCGAAGGAAGCGCCAGAGACCCCGCGCGGTGACATCGTGGGGTCAGAGAACCCCCGGAGGAGGCGTCGGAGACCCCATGTGGTGAGAACATGGGGTCACAGAACCCCCGGAGGATGCACCGGAGACCCGTGTGGTCAGACCGTGGGGTCACAGAACCCCCGGAGGAGGCGCCGGAGACCTGTGTGATGAGAACGTAGGGTCATAGAACCCCAAGAGGTGGCGCCAGAGACCTCGTGTGTGTGAGATGTACCCGCACGAGCAAAGTTATTGAGATATCTGACTATTGATTATTATAAAACTGATCAGGAGCAATTTTTTGGTATCATAATATTTGTGTAAAAAGGTCATTTACTACCTATTTTGTTAACAACAAATTGTTGTTTTTTCTTTTGCGAATATCTCATTAACTGTTAACGGTGCTGGGGGAGCAATTTCAGATTCGGAAGGAGCAATTTGGGAGCAATGTTTTGAGATATAAATCGTTAAGATCCTTTAACATTCCGCGCCAACTATTTTCCGATGACCGCGCAGACTATTATATGTATCTATGGTTCAGCCAATATTAAATAGATGGCGTCACATATCATTTCCGCAAAAAACAGGATTAAGCTTTAGGAACTGACTGGTACTGCTATCTCTCGGTGACTAGCGGAATTAATCAGAATTAATCGACACTTCTGTTTATTTATTGTTTATATTATTAAATACATGTTTCTCGAATTAATTTCGACTTCTATAGTCTAAATACTGAAGAATACTAATTCAATTAGAGACTTCAAATTTCCATAAATTATGAGTAGATTTGAGAACGTTAAAATTTGATTCAGTAGGTTTAGGAACGCAGTAATTTTGCCGGGATTTTAATCCTCCTGTTCATTCACGAGAACGGACTTGTGTGGAAGCAGTTTGAAAAGACTGCTTAATATAATAATTTTTTTGTATTGTTTATTAATAACAGTATGTCGAAAGTAAATACGTTGTACAATTATTTCACGTCACCGAAAACTCCTAAACAACCAGCTAATAAACCTGTGAACGATCAGAAACCTTCAACGCCGAAAACGTCGAAAACTCCTAAAACACCGAAAACACCGAAGGAACAAAGGAACAAAGGTATATTATGAAAACAGTTAGTATTTTGATAAATAAATCATTAATAATAAGTACAATAATGAAAAATACATTTTATCTTTTTTCTTCACCGCCTACATTAATACGAATATAACATTGCAATGAAAATACAAACATTATGAATAGTAAGGAAATAGTAATTTTACGAATTATTCGGATTGTAAGCTGTTTTTTAAATATTTTATTTGTGATGAATTGCAGTACTAGTTTATAGTGAATTTTGGTAAAGTAAATAATACACACAGTTGGAAATAGTAGTTGATCATTATTGTATGTAGCCAAAACTCCCAGCAAAGGGAAAGAAAACAGGAATGCTGAGGATAAAAAAAGAATTTATGAAGATGATGAAGAAGAAGAGAAAGATAAGGATGAGCCACGACAACTCAAAAAAAGAAGACTAGTTATTTCAGATGAAGAATCTGGGGAAGATTCTGGAGATGAGTTCAAACCTGGTTTGTATAGAGTTTAAACAATTCAAGTTATTTAATAAAGAAATTGTTTGTAACTTAATTGATATAGGTCCACAGGATGGATCAGAGGATTCTGATTCTGGCAGTGAAGGAGAACCTGAGACTGAGCCAGAGACACAGAGTGAAGAAGAATCTCCAGTGGTAAAGGATTTAATACATTCATAAAAGTGTGATTCCAATTACTGACTGTAAAATGTTTTAGAAAAAACAGAAGGCATCTAACAGCACAAAGAGAAAAGCTGCAACCCGCTCAAAGATTAATAATAAAGCAGTAAGCTTACCGTTGCAAATTATTCTACTTTGTTCGCTGCTCCAGTAACTAAGATGAAATTTCTTTAGGATAAGAAAGAATCAAAACCATCTCCGCAAATTCAAGCTCAAGGCTCTAGTAATCATGTGGAATCCTGGCCGCATTTGAAATATGATTTCCTTCAACCAAACAAAATAAGGGACATCAATAGAAAACCACTAGGAGATCCAAATTATGATCCAAAAACTGTCTATGTTCCTTTGGACTTCTTGAACCAGCAGACTCCAGTGAGATGCAAATTTTAACCTGTCGAACATATTAAGCTACACAATTAGAAGTTTACTATTAAATTTGAATTAAACCTGTTAAAATGTCATTGTTACAGGCAATGAGACAATGGTGGGAGTTAAAAAGTAAACATTTTGACTGTGTCCTGTTCTTTAAAGTAGGGAAGTTTTATGAGTTGTATCATATGGATGCTGTTACTGGAGTGAAGGAACTTAATCTTACATATATGCGAGTAAGTTCCTAGATTTTCTTTTCCCTGAACCGGTGAACTATAGGTGACTGAAGATAAATACTGTCAATTATAGGGTGAATTTGCACATTCCGGTTTTCCCGAAATCGGGTACGGTCGTTTCTCAGCGAGTCTCATAGAAAGAGGATACAAAGTAGCTAGAGTAGAACAAACAGAGAACCCAGAGATGATGACACAACGCTGCAGTAAAAGTAAAACATAAAGAAATATTTTCTTTGTTGTGTAATGATTAATAATACATTACATATTATTTTACAGTGACTAAACCCTCGAAATTTGACAAAGTTGTTAGAAGGGAAATTTGCCAGATAAGTTCTAAAGGTACAAGAGTATACACTCCACAAGATGTAGATGCTTCAACGCCGAATTCCCATTATCTAATGTCTCTCGTTGAAAAATGCCCGGCTGGTGCAACTGCGTCCCATTATGGCGTGTGTTTCATCGATACAACAATAGGAGATTTCTATCTTGGCCAATTTGAGGATGATCGTTGCAATTCTAGGATACTGACCTTGCTTGCTCATTATCCACCTGTTCACGTAAGCATTTATTTACCAATGATCGACTGTAACTAAATAAATATATGTATATTATTTCGTAGGTTGTATACGAACGCGGTAATTTATCTCAGAAAACGTTGCAAATATTAAATAATACTTTAACAACGTGTATCAAAGAACCGCTTCTGCGCGAGACTCAATTCTGGTCATCTTCGACTACATTAAAAGTAAGCGTGATATTACCCTGTTTTGATCACTTTAATTACTATTTATTCATGTAAATGTTTTCAATGGTATACAGAATCTTCATGAAGGAGAATACTTTAAAAACTCTGATTCTGGTTTTTCGTGGCCTGCAGGTTTACAACCGTATCTTAATGAAGGTATATATTATGTGGAATAATGTGTTCACACAGGGCTTTCTGAAATGTTTGTCAAAATCTTATTTACAAAACTTAATTATTAATGTACAATCTTCCTATTTTATTTAGGTGACAATTTAGGTTTAACTCCAGCCGATGACAAAGAATTAGCAGTGTACGCTTTAGGAGGATGCGTGTACTTGCTCAAAGACTACTTCCTCGAGCAACAGTTGTTGGCACAAGCACGCTTTAAATCGTACATACCGCCGGACTTCTCCAGTCAATCATCGGGGGCTACTAAGTTTGCAAATAATATGGTGGTTATTACTTTAGTAAATCACATTAATTATATTACATCAAAAAATTACCATTTATAATTAATAGGTTTTAGATGCCATCACTATAAACAATTTGAGAATCTTCGGCGAAGGCTCTTTGATGAAAACGTTAGATCGCTGTTGTACTCCATTCGGAAAAAGGTATGTTTGAAGTAACAACAAACACTCGGCGTTCTTCTGAACAAAACTTGTTTGCAGGTTATTACGCGAATGGATCTGCAGACCTTCTTGTCGTAAAAATGTCATATTAGAACGACAACAAGCTATACAAGAGCTGATGGACCGTTCTGAAGTGGTACAGACTGCCCGCGGCATGTTAGCTGGTCTTCCAGACCTTGAGAGACTGTTAAGCAAGTAAGTAAAATGATTTAACGTATGACTGACCAGAATATTTATACAACGGTTACTTTCAGAATTCATGCTCACGGAAATCCAGCAAGAATGAATAATCATCCCGATGGTAGAGCCATTATGTTTGAGGGCCCAACGTACTCTAAAAGACGAATTTCAGACTTCACTACTACCCTCAGTAGCTTTGAGGATGTCTTAAAAATAGTTTCATTGTTTGAAGATTTTAGTTGCAATTTAATAGCTCGTTGCGTCAAACTGGAACCGGACGGTGAATTTCCTTCGTTAAGAGAAAGTTTGGATTACTTCAAGGTAATTGAAGTTTTAATCAGAAAGAATTATCCCTTTCATGATGATGAAACCATATATGATTTCTTATGGGTTTAAAGATCCACGTGTATGTGTTCGATATCAGGTAACAGATACTATTGTATATGTTACTGTATGTTTTAGACTGCATTTGACCACGATGAAGCAAAGAAGGAAGGCTGTATCGTTCCAAAAAAAGGGGTCGATCCCGAATACGATTCTGTTTTGATGGAGCTTGCTGAAGTGAAGAAAGACCTAGAACGGTATCTTGATAAGCAGAGACAGCATTTCGGGGTGAAAGTCACGTTCCATGGGACGGATAGGAAGCGTTATCAGATCGAGATCCCGGAATCGCAGGTGAAGAAAGTTGGACCTGGATACGAGTTACAGTCGCAGAGGAAAGGGTTTAAACGTTATTATACCACTGAGGCGAAGGTATAAACGATATTAATATATGTCGATGGTATAACACTAGACACTGATCATTACGGACCTTATTAACGGACTGAAATTTCATTAGCAACTTCTGAGTCGACAAACAAATGCCGAGGAGCATAGAAATAAAGTTTTGAAAGATATAAACAGAAGGATATTCGCTCAATTCAGTGAGAAGTACGAAATGTGGAACACGGCAGTTTATAAACTGTCCATCTTGGACGTTCTCATTGCCCTGTCAGAATACGCTCTCAGCGGAGATATGTGTGTACCTGAAATCGACGAAGGCTCTGATGGAAATGTAATGTTATCTGATGCATATTTTAATCTACGAAAATGTATTACAGTAATTACATTATTAATTATTTACATGTATATCCTTCCACAGATATTTATTGATATAAGAGAAGGTAAACACCCAAGCATAGCATCAGACAATTTTATACCTAATGATACTTTGTTGGCTGTTGACGATACCGCTTCGTTTGTGATTTTAACTGGACCAAATATGGGCGGTAAATCCACGTTGATGCGGCAAGTCGCGCTTCTCACAATAATAGCGCAAATAGTATGTTCTATTCGACACCTTAATGATACAATATGTGTTTACGTAGAGACAAAAAGAAATTACTTTCATCTTTTAGGGATGCTACGTTCCTGCTCGTTCCTGTCGTCTAACGATAGTGGATCGTATTTTCACACGGTTAGGAGCAAACGATGATATTCTGGCTGGTCAGAGTACCTTTTTGGTGGAGTTAAGCGAAACTTCCGCTATATTGCAGCATGCTACGCCGTATTCGTTGGTCTTGCTGGACGAACTGGGTAAGCAAATATTTCGTCAGAATGTTAGCACTGTCGTTCGAGAAAACTTAAAGATAATGTTGTACATTCTGTATTCAGGTCGTGGTACGTCGACTTACGATGGAACCGCAATAGCCGCAGCGGTCGTAGACGCGTTGACAAAGTTGAAATGCCGGACGTTATTTTCCACGCACTATCATTCTCTGGTAGAAGATTACAAGAATAAGCAGGATGTTACTTTGGCTCATATGGTACTTGACTGTGTTTTTCAAGTTTTGCTATTTAGCTCTATCACGTTGTAGAGGGTTTACTGAACATATAATGTGTTACTTCTAATGTCTAGTGGGACTTTCTTGTATCTGTGTTACATTTTATATATTTATTTTAAATTCTTCTTAGGCGTGTATGGTCGAGAATGAGGAAGAGGACGAAGTGTCCCAAGAAACTGTGACATTCTTGTACAAGCTCATCGAAGGCGCTTGTCCCAAGTCATACGGTTTCAATGCAGCCCGATTAGCCGGCGTGCCACCTGTAATTACGAGCCGAGCACACGAGATTTCAAAAAGGCTGGAACTGGAAACGAATCGTAAACACTTATTCGTTGCTCTGTGCAAGGCGGATGGACCAGCAATAAGGGACATAATTGCTACAATGTAAAAGCATTACAGTTTATTATTTATAGTTACGCTACAGTATTACGTTGTCTTTATTACTCCATATATATATTTATTATATTTTGTCGCAGTATTCGCGCTTATCATTTGATATTATGTATTTTGATAATAAAATTCATTGGAACAGTCGACAGTCTTCCATTCAGAATACACGCTTCCTCTTTACAGGCTAAAGTAGGAAGAGAAATACAAGTGGTCGAGGTTGTTGCTTACAAAATTTTATTAATTAATGCCAGAGTACAAAAGGGCTACTTATGACGAATACGATGCGATACAAACAATGCGATTTTACTCACACCAAACATCGAAGAACAGAACTGTTTTTTCTTTTATCTTCGTGAACGTAAGAAGAAATCGTGTGTGGTATGTGTATGAGAGTTCTTGTCGTGAAATAAATACAATTATAGCATTGTAAAGTAGTGAAACAAAGAAGAAGCAAAAAGTGGGTGAAATTCGTTACGACTATAAAATAGAATAATTCTCGAATCCCGACGGAATTACTTACGATTTCATTACTTCTCCTCGAGAAAAGACCGCAGGTGTGCAGATAATTAATCGTTAAATAGAGACTGAATAATTCTAATTCGTTACATTCATAGATCGAGTATGAATATCATTATGTAACTTTCTACGTTATGATTAGTAGAAGTAAAATTAACCCTCCCGCGTTGAACAGCCGTTTATTTTTTTTTTTTTCGCCTTTTAACGATCGAACGAAAACAAAGAGTAAATAGGAAAAATCGATGGAAAAAGAAAAGGAACCGTGCTCTCTCTCTATCTTTCTCTCTCTCCCTCTTTCTCTGTCTCATTCTCGCTCTTTCTCTCCCTAAAGTCGAAGAAAAAACTATACATTTAAAAAGGCACGGAAATTAAGAAAGCACTTGACTGGGTTCTTTTTTCTTTTTGGTTTGTTTAATGGGTTACAAGGATGTACTTTTTATTCTTTCTTCGAGTAACATATTGCCTACACTTCTAGCATACAATTCCGAGGTGTCGAACGTTGTCATCTAAACAACTAATTATCGTGTGTGTATGTATGTGTGTGTGTGTGTGTGTGTGTGTGTGTGTATGTGTGTGTGTGTGTATGTGTGTGTGTCTTTCTGTCGAGCGCTTCAACGTCGCTGTTGCTACCCTTCCATTGTTAAGGGAATGGATTCGATCGTCGCATGGGGGGGAAGGGTAGGTCGGGTCCAATTCCGTTTCGTTCGACAATTCGAGGGAGACTGAAAGGGCTGACGACGGTTACGACTGGATGCCGATCGGCTTGGATATCGGCATTTGGATCCCCCCAGGTCGCAGAGAGAGTGACGGTTTACCAAAGGCCGGATGAGTATCCGCCGGGCGGGACACGTGAGCGAGCCGCTGCTGGTGCCTTCGCCGCCGGCGACGAGTCGTTGGATTTCTCCCCGATGCTCGAGCTCGAGCTGGACGTCCCGTTCTGCATCGTCGGCCCGTTATTCTGTGAGTCTGCGTAGCCAGTTCCAGTCACCGGATTACCATCTGTGGAAAACACGTTTCATTCTTAATAGAGGACCCTCCCCTGTGAACCGAACGATCCAGTTCTTTTTCACTTCGTTTCACCCCTATTGAAACACACCTCGCGAGTGAGTTTTACCCTGCGATGTTTGCTGAGTATTGATATCGAAACAGTACCGAACGCCCATTGGCGTTCGTAAACTATTATTTCCGAACTCCCATTGGCGTTCGTGAACTATTGCTACTGAACACCCATTGGAGTTCCTAAGCTATCGACGTTTGGAAAGTATTGCTATCAAACCTCCATTTGCGTTTGTAGAGTATTGCCTACCAAACGTCTATTGACGTTTGGAAAGTATTGCTACCGAACGCCCATTGGGGTTTGTAAGGTATCGCTACCGGACGCAAATTGGCTTTCCTGTACATTGCCACTAAACTGTGGATTTTCAGGGAAGGGCAAGTTCTTGTGCATTATTTTATACGATAAAGTGATTTAGATGAGAACTTTATTCTCCGTAGAATGAGGCACCAGTTGGTCACTTGTATGGGAATGGAAAGGGATGTAGAAATGGAAATGTGAAAATGGGGTTTCTGATAGTATTTGAGAGTATTTGGGGTTAAGGGCCATAAGATGTTGTAAAGAAAGTACAAATTTTGTTGAATTTTCATTGGGACATACATGGTGGACTCTATAAATGGGTGAAAATCCACAGTTTAGCAAAGGAGTTGGTGTGAATTCCAATGAACATCTTGAGGGATGTTCTTGGTGATGGAATCCAAAGGGGTTCCTTTTTGGAATACTTAAATAGTTGAAATGAATACATCGCTCTGTGATATAGATTTTGATAATACCGAATGTGGTTTGTTCTCATGGTATGGTTACTGGAGTACCAATGATCCATTCTCGTTTTATGCTGGATCACGGTACTAGAGGACTTTTTTTTTTTTTTTTTTTTTTGGAATGTTTAAATGGGTTTCCTGCGTATTATGTGGATTATTCTTTACAGCAATATTATAACAAAATAAAAGAAATTTAATATATTTTTCGACTCTCGTTATTAAAGCTTCAAAGATCTATCTCAATCTTCGAGTGAACTAAAATCCTTTTTATAATACCTAAAACTGGTCCATTCAAACGAATAAAGTATTCTTGACCGTAGTACCATACAATAAAAAATAAATTCAATGTAATATTCTATTCTCAGCGTGTTCTAAAGGATCGATCTTTTCCCGCGACGGGGACCGATCGATTCTCCCCGGTTGTTCTATGATTTCTATTCCCCCCTTCTGGAAGCTAGGTCGATTTTGCACCATCGGCATGCAATAATTATCGGCGGTATAAAAACGTCCAATACGTTATCCGTAACGAGTTTCACGGAAAAATGAGAAGCTCAACACGTTCCGGTTGCGTTTTTATACGGCCGACAGATAAATCTCAGTGTGGAACACTGTTATACACTTACATACAGGGTGAGTCACTTAACTGTACCACTTAAATTTACTTATTATTTTTTAGTAGTATATACTACTACAGAAGTAGTATGCGCAGCAACAACATTGAATTATCGGATTAGAAAGATATGTTTAGTAAATATTGAACTGCTGTATCAAGCGGACAAGTGCTGTGTGGACTTGTCAAATACAGAAGCTCCATCATCCTTCTCTGAAGAATACCTCGGTAATTAATAGTTTTTGACCGCGTATACCTTAGTAGTTTTTTACTCGGCATTCAATATTCTTTCGAATGGCAGGGCCAGAAATTACCCACCATGATACAAAAACTCAAGGTCGCCGTCGTATCGCGATAAAAAAGCGTAATGTTAAAAAGCTAATTATCTCATTGTATGTTCAGCTCGATATCAAACAACTTTCGTTTCAAAATTTTTTTTATACAATAACTAATTTGTGAATAAATTTAGAATAGTACAATTAAATGAACCACCCTGTATATTATATATAGATACATCAAGATGTCACGCTGAAATTCGGCATGCTGGGGCGTTTCACGACGCCCGATTTTTCGTTTTAGAATTTCTTTAAGGATCGAAGGAAGGGTGAGGGAGGGACCGGGGATTCGGGGGTAATTTGCTCGACAGAGGCAATTAAGCGTAAAATGAAGGGAACGACCGGAGAGTTGGGTCCGATGCACTTGATAAAAGGAGTGTCTTGTGCGCTGGGGGGGGGGGGGGGGGTGAAGGGGAACTTAAAGCTACGCAAGACAAGAGTATGCGTATTTCTATCGTGTAGAAAACAAACTTACCGTTCTATTACTGACTATACGGGTCGACCTATGGAAATGTTGTCGGAGAGCTGCTCGAGATTCTTGGCCTCGAAAGTCTTCGTAATCGAGAGTTTTGATTTTGTTATCGAGCGATACGATACTTTTGTTCGGATTCGAGGAGTCAAGATTCGAGAAGGTCTCAGACAAATGTAGTTCGTGGAGGGGCGGGGGATGAAAAAGACGGAGGTAGATGGATATATGGTCAAAAGAGGCAAATGACACTGGAACCTAAACCCAAACGTGAAACTTTATAAAAGAAAGTAGTAATTTACAATTACTGTGCTGTTGGTATTTATGCAAATTTTAAAATCACTCGACTGTGGGTATTTATGCAAATCACGATATCACTACATACACTGTGAGTTTTCATGCAAATTTTGAAGTCATTAGACTGTGGGTTTTATGCAAATTTGGAGATCACTAGACTGGGTTTTTACGTAAATTTGGATTTTTATGAATTAATTTTGTAAAGCAAGAATTAAATAGAAACTGACTTACTTCAATAATGGATTCATTAGACAAAAGATATTGTTACGTGTTACCCGACAGGTAGCACGTATTGTATAATGTTAAAGCGAGAGACTTCAGATTAAAGGCGTCATTTTGGATGTCCAAAACAGAGACAAGGTAGAGTCGTGGTACGACCGTAGAATAGAAAAGACGTGTCAAGATAAGTACTCCTCCTCTCCAAATAAATAATTCTTCCTTTTTATAAAAGATTGTCTTTATTTATTGGAAGTCATGCCGTATCCATGCAACAATCTGTACATTGTAATCTGCTTTAGATTTTGTATTCTTTTGTTTTTTCGTCCATTATATCTAGTACTAGTGCATAATATCCACGGTCTAATAGTCCATTTTTTAGGGCGAAACAATTCTAAATCTTTTTCCATTTTGAGAATTAAATTTAGGAAACTGTACTTGGTAAGTGGTTAAACAATTTATCTACAAATTGTATCATTTACTATGGGTGTCATTTGCTTTTTGTAAAATTGGTAAAGGATAGAATCGTGAAAGGAAAAGAAATATTCATTTTCTGGAAACTAAAGAATCACTCTGAAAAAAACCCAATTAAATAAACGGCTGAATCAGCTATACCAGAAACTAATACTAAAATAATACACACAAAAAAACACTTATGAAAAGAAAACAAATGTTCTTCAACGGCGAAGAAAAATCTAACTAAGGAAGAAAAAAAGTGATGAATCAAGGTATTAAATTACAAAGAACATTTTCACATCGTGCATCACGTTGCGTACTGTCAAAAACAATGAAAGAATTATCGCGTGATGACCCGGAGCACGACTATCAAAATATTAATTGCAAAACACGCGGAAACAGAGGATATCGCGTGTCCGTAAGAGCTCTCTATCATCGTCGAAGAGACGAAGTAATTGAAAACGATGAAACAACGTTCTGCGAAGAAATGATGAAAGTATTAACCGTAGAAAGATTATAGACAGACTGGTCGCGTTTCTTTGTTGAAACATGTGAGAGACATTGGATATTGTTTACTGTTGCTTGCACCTGTAAGAAGTTTCGATTCAGTGAAATTGTTATCAAACAACAAGAATGACAATGAACACTGGTTACGTACAAAATAAGGCAGCAATAGTGACGACAGTGACATTGAAAAAATAGTAATAGTAGACATGATGATGATATAGAGGAAAATGATAAGAGTATCCTCTGATGAGTTACAGTAATGACTAGTCTTTGGATGTTATGCAGTTATGTATATTGTAAATGACTGTCTGAAACCCAATATAGTAAAATTATCAATAATAACGCGATATTCGTTTTATTCAGAACTCTTGATTGAACATAAAAATTTCTTTGTAATTACAGTCCTTGGAATTCACAAAAATTCCAATTCGCACAAACATCCATCACTTATCTTTAATAAAAATTGAAGACAAAGACTGCGATTGCAAATTCTGGTTCGAAAATAATCAAGTATACAATAACAACGTTCCTCAAACAATTCGTTACTTATAAAATACTCAACTTTATCATTAATTTCCCCAAATAAAAACATAAAAGGCTTCACTGTCTTTAAGTAACCCTTTCTTAGATTTTCAACGCGATTTCGTGATTCAGTCTTTCTACGGTCAACTCCTTGACAAAATCAAATAAACTAATCGATAAAATCGATTTCATCTTCTTATCGAAAAATCAATCGAAATTCAATTTCTTATCGAAATAAAGAAGACATCATTCTTTTCCTTTCGTTGACCTAGGAAGACTTAAAGAGGAAAAAAAAAGTAGAATAAAACTGTGAGATCTCGAGGAAGGGGATGGGGGTGCGTGAAGTATAGTGAAGGGTGGGAGGGCTAAAAGAAGATCGTGTTCGAGTTAAAAAAAAAAAAACATAGAAACTTGATGAAATATCTGTGGCAGACGTTACCTCGACACCTTCGTGCGCTGCGCCTGATCGGCGTCACGTCAACTCCGTCTCCGGTGACCGGGTTGCGCGTTATGCAGGACGATCCACCTGCCGGGGTTTGTTCGAGCGGGTAGGAAGGCACAGAGGACGACAGTTCACAGGCCAGTGCACGCAAAGCGACACGCGCCAGAATTCACCACCACCATCATCCATCATCATCATCATCATCATGATCACCAAACCACCCCGATCATGCACCGGACAACACCGTAGCAAAGAAACCCGCAACCGTAACCCAACCGTAATGTGTGTTAGTGCACGCGACTATTCGGACGAACGAAAGCCCAAGACATCGATCCCTTTCATTTTGGTTATTGCTTTTTTTTTTTTATGGTCGAGGATTTCCTATGGAAGATCCTATAGTGTGGTCATAGAAGTGTCAAGGAGATACTTTTAACGTTTAAAACAGTGTTTTTTTAACCCTCGTGCACTGTTTGGGTCACAATTTAACCCGAAGCCAGTGGTTGATACTTGAACCCTCCGAAGGCATCATTCACAGGTTTCCCTTTTATCATGGTTATTGTTTTTTTTTTTTTTATGGTTGATACTTTCCTATGGGAGATCTATAGAGTGATCGTAGAAGTGTCAAGGAGATACTTTTAACGTTTAAAAGAGTGTTTTTGACCCTCGTGCGCTGTTTGGGTCACAATTTGACACGAAGCCAGTGGTTGATACTTGAACCCTCCGAAGGCATCATTTTTTCTGAACAATTTTTTTCTGAATTGGTTTTCATTTTATTTGAATTAACAAAAAAAAAAACACTTACTGACTTTGTTATCGGAAGCTGTTAAGTTGGATGTAATTCTTGGAAACTCAGATCAAAATGACCCGTAGTCATCGTCGTCCGAGGGTAACTTGTATTTTTGATTGGAGAAATTTGTAAATTAATTCTGATTTACGTGTATGATAGTCTAGTGATAAAATATATTTCTTTAGTTTCAATTTCAATTAAAGGAGAATTTAATTTCAGGAATGGTAATGCAATAGTTATTTGCACATTGCATAATGGTGAAGTGACCTACGTGTAATTGCTAAATTGAAAGTACTCTGATATAAAGTATGTATTAATCCTATGATTATTATTTACAATTGCAATATTTATTGAATATGTAAAATATGCTACATTTATGAAGTAAGTGGATACTTTAATAGCTATACATGTTCGAAATAATAACTAATGCTAGAGCTTCTTACGCACTTCACTTTTATCATCCTTGTGTGAAAAATATTTTCTTTTATTTTGAAATAAAAATCACGATCAGGTACATAATTTGTATTGAA
This sequence comes from Dufourea novaeangliae, assembly GCF_001272555.1. Taxonomy (NCBI): domain Eukaryota; kingdom Metazoa; phylum Arthropoda; class Insecta; order Hymenoptera; family Halictidae; genus Dufourea; species Dufourea novaeangliae. The sequence goes on along the minus strand of NW_015373886.1, from coordinate 1,320,229 downwards.
GTTTACTATTGGTCTGAACTGCATTGCAAATGTTGGTTTGAAATTTGTAATATTTTATAATCGAGTAAAGTTGGTTATTAGTATTACCATCTTGAAGGGATGAAAAGGGAGATTTATAGGGTATCCATCGACCATATCTGTAGACAGCGTAAGTGTTTAAAAAATACCAAACTCTTGTTGATTATATTCATATATGTGGTGGTAAATTGTAGAAGTTTTGAAGTTTTATTACAAGTTTATTATCACTGTTAATAGATATATCGACCATTACTGAATACTTGATAATCGTAACAGATTCTAATGTCTTGGACTCGTTCTGTCCGTGCGAAAAATAACGATTACGAGAAAACAACGAAATAACCAAGTAGGTATTACAACTACGCTAATGATTGTGTGAAATAAGGCAAGCAGAAGCAAAACGCAATCGTCGCGAGGAAAACAGGATCATACAGTATCGACGAAAAGAACACGAGAAAACTAAAAAGTATGCAGACGAACGCTAGTAGTTCTCAAACGGTTTAAAATACAACACAAAAAAAACATGAAAACCCAGGCAATCGAACATGATGAAATCATAGAAACAATTCAAAGTTCGTTAATGTTTAACAATTAAAAATTCGTACACGTTTATAGTTGTAACGATGAAGTCTCGATCATCCAAAAAAAATGTGAACGAAACACAACGTTGACGAACAAACAGTAAACAAAAATCTTTATCTTAAACTCAAGACGTGGTTACATATTAATTCAGACGTAACACATTACAAGAAAACTTACATAAACAAAATGATCGTTTTTAGAACCCTGTTGGATTGTTCAAATCAACTTTTAATCCGTGCTTCGATGCTGCTCGCGTTAAACGAAAAATTCGATGAGAATTACTTTTGTTAAAGCTAGGCAGGAGTAAAGTGTTACGGTATTGTGTTTTCACGTGATAACGCAGGGATTGTAGATGCCGCGACTAACTCAAAATATGTGCTTTTTCATTATCGTGGCAGGCCCTGTTGCGGATTCGGATAAGATTGATCGACCCGGAAAGGAAAACCATCGTAGCTTACGCTTCTAAGATTGTCTATTGAAGGACAACGTGTGGTTTTCCGCGGTTCTACGAGTCTACGTGAACGGAAAATATCGGAAAAATAATTTAAAAAAAGGGGGGACACGGTCAAACGAGACTCTAGTCAAGACTGGTCGAAATCTGATTAATCGTGTAACTTAATTGGCATTGCGTTGTCGCACGGTCTTGGTTGAATCATGATTAAGTATGGGCGTGTCGATCATATGTACCAGAAAGTTTGAATAAAAAAAAAAATAGTATTCATAAACGTTTTTAACGTATCTCGTACAAACATTTTTTTTTTCATACAATCAGGAACCGATAGTCATTTGAAGACTATTTAAAACATTTTTAAAGTACTTTTTTATTATAAACAATGTGTTTGCTCACGATAAATAACGAACTAGTAGTCACGGTAACACCGTTTCTCCAATGTTTGGATGTTATTTAAAGAAGTTTCGTGCTGCCGATCGTCAGGAAATGTCCCATATATTGTCACTAATGTGGTAAAGTAGGCGCCTACTGTAGTGAACAAATCCAGGTTAGCAAGTTAAGTTGAATAACTACTGTTAAATTTAATACTAATATCGAATATATAGTGGGTACAAGTTAATTATCAATTGCTAATAAACAAACGTTCACAAATATACCGAAATGAGGATGAAGGAATGTTTATAATTTTTGTTTAAAAAATAAGGTAAAAATATTGGAACGTCGAATAAAATCTTCAATTTTACTTTTCTTTAACGTCTGTAGATGTGAATCATCGTGTAAAGTCTACAAATATATAGAGGAACGATCGTTCGATCGAGTAAACATCGGAATACGACTTTTATAATCTGTTTCCTTTCGTTATTTATCGTTCGAACGAGACTACGCCCCCTTCCTGATCGCGAGTAAGCCGCGACAATGCTAATCGAGTTTGAACAATGATAAAAACCGACGGGAACGACGTTTCGCGTGGCTCTATCAAAAGGAAGAGTGTTTTGTCGGTGGGGTGGAGGGGGGGATATGTGTGTCGTGTCATCTACTTGATTTGTGTCTCTTTTGCACACTTACGAAATCGTTTGATTCTCCTAAAAGCTGCTTGCGAACAGTTCAAGAGGATTGACTTCGGTACAAAGCCATTCGATTAGTCACAAGAAAAAAATGGGTTCGTTCGTGTCTCGCTAGCTCCACAGAGACTGATAAAAACGAAGTGAATCGAATCGTTTCACGCTTCCCTTGCTCTTCGTGTTTTCCTCAGCCGACGTATACAGGCTGATCCAGAAAAAAAGGGCCGAACGCTCCTTGGAGACTCGTTATTGATCTAAGACTCCGGGAAATGTTGTCTAAATTGATGATTTAAGGCACCCTTAGGGCCCTACAGCTTTGTTCATAGTTTGACCGACTTTTCTTTAATCACCCTGTAGAATATGAACTATACAATAGAAACTGTATAACAGAAACTGATGTAATTTGAACTTCCAAGGGAATTCCTAATGCTTTATGATCTCATTTTTAATCTAACGATCTTCTGAAAAGACCACTATCTTCTTAAACAGCCTGTACAACTAAACCACTATCTGTTTAAACAGTCTGTATAACTAAAATCTGATAGTGCAGACAAATTTAAAACAAATTAATTGTATTCTGCAATGATATTCTTTTAGTTAGTTTGTGAAATACATAGACACGTAATAACTACATAGTAGTTTGACAAGTATCTGAAACAGTACCATGTCTTCTTGAATCGCCCTGTAAGATAAAACCGATTCTAGACTCGATGTATACTTTGAAGTAATTTCGAATGAAACTTTTGAGTTACACCTTACACAAGAGCCTGATTGGTTTCGAAGTGTTCGGTTCTTTTTTAATCAGCCTGTAGAGTGGAAACCGATCTCGGTCAACCGCGAGGAGAGCGTGGCCCGCGGCGAAAGTTGCTCAAAAATCATCGGAGCAAGTGATCGAGCGCGATCGCGGGCAAGAAGCAAAGCGTAACTCTCGGTGAAAAGGTTTATATACATATATATATGTATATGTGCATATATATTTAAATAAAACGAACACCTCGGCATCGATAATCGATGTAAAGGTATATAACGTTCGACGTTAATCCCGGGAAAGAGCCTGCGACACACCAGACACATATTTCAAGGTAGCTCTCGAATACAGTGCGAGGTTCCAGTGTATATTGCAGTCCGAGCGATCGCACAATTGTCTGTCAGAGACGGTCAGGGCAAAGATAAAAATAAAGGCTCGAACGCACGGAAAAGAGTAGTTTGTTCCGGTGTGAAAAATCAACGCCAAAACAATTGCCTCGAAGTAAGCTCGAAGGTGGTTCGTGAACTTCCGCAAGAGAAGTTCGCAAGAAAATTAAAGAAACGAAAAAATTGAATTGATCACAGCGTTAAAAAAAAAAAAAAAAAGAAACGGGAGAAAATCATAGTCTGGTTGAAGGAAGAACTGACTTGGAAATAGATTCTTAGAAATTCTTAGAGATTCTTATTTTGTTCGCGATTCACTTTAACCCGTTACTACCCCGCCGTTGTTCGACACGGCAATTCCTAGTGATGGATCTAACTGTCTGTGATCTTATATCGAGGCGGATATTATATGCAAGTATGCACTGTAGTCAAAATTTGCACGACGTTCCGTTATTATTCCTTTCGATGTAATTAATATAAGACGAAACGTAATGATTAAAAACGTTGGGATTTTTTCTTTCCCAAGACTATCCCCATCAAGTCTATTTTTCCTTTAACCGAACTGTACAGATTTTTCTTCCAAAGCTGCTTAAAAAATTTCGATCTCGACCGATCCACGTTACCGTGAAGGTGCTCCAAAGTGTCTTTCAATGATTCATGCTGCCAGCAGAATCCATGGCCTTAAAAGCTCAGGCATGTAATTAGAAGTTACCAAGAACCTTATCTTGAGGTTTGAGTCACCAAGAAACAAAGGACGATGATACAGAGAACGTTAAAGACAAAATACGATACAGACGAAAAGACACAAGGAAAGGGAGAATCTAATACACTTATTCTTGGTGGCTTCGTTTTAGGGCAAAGACCTTGGTAACTCCTGATTCTAGGGATTATGAGCCCAGGATTCATAGGACTTAAGGTACTATGTCCTTAGCATTACTATGCGTGTTCCAGCGTCTGTTACATTGAATCGTATGGATTTCAAATAGTATTATAAGAATAGGGTGAACTTGACACCTCATTGACGTATAGCGCTACATGGCGCATAGTGATCGGAATTGAAAAATCCAGTGACAATTGGATATAACATTTGAACGGTGTAATTTAACAATGTTAACTTACAAGTAGGCGAAAAGAAAAAAAATTACACTAAGAATTATATATTTTAACAGTAAAAACAATAACAAATAAAAGTTAAATTGAACTATAGTTCTTTTACAACTAGTCAAAAATTAATTCTGCAGCTTCGGCATCTGATTTTTTACTGTTTAAACTTAACGAAGCCTTCCCTATGGATAACGCAAAACTGTGTTAGTGTAATAGCTTCATTGATGAGGTGTTAATCCGTTCTCTGTCTTTGTCCACTAAATACGACATCAATATTAGTAACCCATTGATAAACTTGAAGTCCTGTATAGTAGACAAAAACAGTGAACGGGTTAACAGCCAGATTGGTTACTGCCCACACCAGTACAGTACCAGTATTTCATCAATTCTTCTAAATTGAATAATTTAGGCTCCTTCTCAACCGTCCGTGTCACGGGACAACCTATATAATCACGGTGGCCAAACATTGCGATTTTTTTAGACCCTTACTGCGGCTCCCATGCACATATTTTTTTTTTATAAACTGAACACATGCTACATATACATGTAATATGATATTTTTGTAAGTTTGCTGACTTTATATTATGCAGTGTGATAAACGCACAAATTCTAAGCGTTACTCACAATTTAATATCGTCCCAATAGAGGAAGTGGCTCTAGAATATTTCTGATAGGCGACATACATTAAATCCTCGATGAGTGTTCAAAGGCTCCCCAGCACTGACGAGGTGAGGTCCTCAGGTATAACGCTGACTTTTTAAAGCGGCGTAGCACAGCGATACAGCTTGGAATTCTGAAGCCAATGATTGTTGTTTCAGCCGTACAAGGTAATTAATTAAATACTTAATGTTCAGTGCCGAAGAGCCATCGAAAGCTCATCGAAGATTTACTGTATATACGGTTCCAATCCTGACAATGTTTAGTCATTACTACTACATTATACCAAATTAGAATCACTGAAAGACACCTTGGATCAACCTGCAAACAACGAATTATCGGGCGTGTCGAAAAGATATGCGTTACGGTGTATATGCCTGGGACACTCGTGTGCGTAACAACTGGTTAAAGCCGCGTGTGGGTTTCCCTCGCGCTCGCACCGTACACCAGTTTCACCTGGACCAAGGGACAACACAAAAAGATGTCGTCCCCTGTTCACGAGAAACGCAGAGGGGATGGGGGTAGAGAGAGAGAGAGAGAGAGAGAGAGAGAAAGAGAAAGACAGCGTGGGGAACCAGAGTATAGAGAGCGTGGTGTTAAAGATACCTTACCTGTGATATCGTTGGTCAAGTTGTTGCCATTGCTGGCCGCGTATCCGTTGAAAACGCCCGCGATCGAGTCCGAGCTGCCGGTGCTCTTCGCGGGCGACGTCGCGGCGCCGGACGACGCGACGGACGAGGCCGCCGACGACGACGAATCCCCGCTGAGGGAGATATTGCTGCGCATGTGATTTTTCGCGTTTGGGGTGGTGGGTGGGGCATCGGGAGGGCCAAACAGGCGTTTGTATGAATCATTACCGGGCTTGTTGCGCGGTGTTTCGTTGCTGTTCGGACCGTCGCCGAACAACGCGGAGCCGAGCTGGGATTGGTTGTGGTTCTTCACACGGCGTGGGCTTGTCTCTTCTGGCCCAGCGCCGAATATGTCGCTGCTACCGCCACCAGGGGGTTTCAACACCCTGAAACCGAGAAAATGAACAGCACTGGGTTAGATTGGGCATCGTTTTGATATTAATCATTAGAATACGGGTGTTCTGGAACACCGTGTTCCAGGAATTGGTTTATGGCATCGACGAGGCGAGCGAAGATTGTAAAGGCTTTGTCCTGCAGATTTGGTCGCCAAATGTGCACGGTACGACATTATTTTATACTACCAGGAGTTTTTAGTCACCCTCGCGCCAAATTAGTTAACGGTCCATGTCATAAACCAGGGCTTTCCGAAGGGTATCGGGACGCTGTTGTTCGCGCTTCGGCTCGCAGGGAGCCTCGCGTACGGTACCTGGAGGAAAGTCCCCAAGGTTGCCAAACTGTCGTCCACCTTAGCGGGCATTTTACATTTCCACCCCCACGAAGAGGTGCGCTGAGGGCGGACTGTGAGAGTGGGGGGCAAGGCGCTTCACCGAGGAGGCCTTCAGTCTTACAAACTTGTATCAGATTCAATCAGGACTCCAAGGGAGAAAGATCGATCTCATTTTGAACAGTCAATGTGACTGATAGAACCAAACTGGTCCTTGTGTGTGTACAAGTCAGTCTTGGTTTCTTGAGCAGGGACAGCCCCTGAATATTCACGCGTCCAAGTTTTGTTATATATTAAATACAGTCCACTATTTTTGTTGAACCAAGTTCCTCATTTACTGTCCGAGTTTGTGTAACCATTCGGTACGTTCTACATTCGGTGCATCTCCAACATTCGGAATCATTGCGGGCGCGAACAACGGGTCATTATGCAAATGACACTTCATAAATGTAATTCATAAAGGCAAGAACAGAAGTAGGAATTTATTTCTTCTCTTAAGGGGCTATGCTAGTCTGATGGTTTCAAAAAAATGGAACTTTTCTTTTTAGTAATTTGCAACAATTTTTTTAGGAAGAGGAAGGTGTATTATATGGCCCCGGAATAAGTGATTAGCTGTAAGTATGAAACATTTCTTTTTTTATGCTCTAAAACAGCACTTGAAATTTTGATCCAGCTTTTCTCCAAAGTATTATTTCTTAATCGGCAGCCATGATAACTTAAAAACTAATTGACCGATTTAGTTCAAACTTGGCATATCTGTTTATCAGCTGTTATTCTAGCCCGTACCACGATTTTTTCGATATATTGAAAATTAGAAATTTGCGGGTTAAAAAAAACAACCATTTTTATGCAAATAAATTGAACCTTTTATTTGGGAAGGCGCCATTTTTTATTTCTCAAATTTTTTAAATTATGCTGTTACGGGATTTAGCCACACACATACGAAAATTAAGAAAATAGTTGTTTTTCTCGGATCCGAGTCTACGTCAATCAAGCGTAATAATTTCGTCTTCCTGTTTAGCTAAAAAGAAGCCGTTAATTAAAAGTTTCATATCCTCGATCCTTGATCTTTACCCACCCAAAAAATTGTCTACTCCTATTGCTTCTTCTTCTTTCTTGGGGCAACACTGTCCTTCAGTGATCAAAGTAAAATTTCAACGAACCCTCTTTCGATCGAAAGAGCGTATGATCGAAAAGAATGTCAGAAAAGGACACGAACAGCCCATATTTCTGGCTGTACACCGAGAACTGGTGAGTCCAGTCAGCCGTTTCCTCGGTACTAGGGTTGAGAACCATTGTTCTCCGCGCGTGCGGGCGGGAGGCACGGGGATCGGTCCCCACAGCGGAACGACTCGATCCAATTTGCTCGATAAATCTGCGCTGATTTCTCCGTAACGAGGGTCGCCCCAGCGTCCCTACCGGTCTGATGCGTGTGGCACGCGCGCTTTTGTCGCGTGCCCGCTGCCGTAGAGAAATAGGGGGCGAGAGGGTACGATGTGGCAGGAGTAGGCGAGAGGGTACGATGTGGCAGGAGTAGGCGAGCCTCGTTGGACGAGTCATCAGCAATTAAAAGTACGGAATCCCCGTTCTTTCTCCCGCTAAAAAAGGGAGGGGGACAGGATTTTTAAAAGCTAGGTTCGTTGGCAATACCGCTCAATTAACGAGGGAACCAGCTCGTGCGCGATGATTTTTCAGTTTTCTCAATGGGTGTCTTCGAGTTTGGAGAATTTCGCCGCGGGCGACGATTCATGGGGAGGATCGTGTGACTCGTGATGCGTGAAACTGGAGACGCGGAGAATTAAGCAGAGTGTTTCGAGCAGGGGCCGTTGGTTCTTTGAAGATGAACAGACTTTAGGCACTTTATGATGAATTGGAGTCTGGTGAAATAACGAAGGAAAGACAAAGGACAGTCTAGACTGTTTTTTAAAATATTTTCTCCTATTTTTAACAAGAATGATAGCTGATAGATGACATAAAATCAGTATTAAACCTGTGAATTTTCAAGAACACTTGCAGCGTATCGATCAACAATAATCCTTTGCAGTCGTCTGTCAGCTCTCAACCTGAGAATTTCTAACAATATGGAGCAAACAGGTTAAATCATCAGCACCTAGCAGGTTGATCGATGATAAAGATTCGATCGTTCGTTCGAATATCTCTAGTTTTCTAGAGTTTGCTGCTATACAGGGTGGAGGGTATAGGATTATATACCTATAATTTTTTACATCTATCTGTGAGAGGATTTCAAGACGAATTCGGTAAATATCGTAACATAACATGTGTGAGGTGTAAAAAAATTATAGGTGTATTTACAAAAAGTTGAAGGTGGCCTTAAAAAATCATGAAAAAAAAAGAGTTAACAAAAAATTTGCTATAATCGCGTTAAAGCTCTCTTGAAACCATGCTATACCTGATAAAAACATTTTCGATCGGACTGCTAATAACAGAGTAATCTCTACTGATCACGATTCGTGGTTCACCCTGTATAACCATTAAAAATCTTCAACCTATCGTTCGAATAAACGAACCAAAACGCCCAGCAACGAGCGCGCTCGCGGATATACATATTACCCAATTACGCTTAATTAACATTCCCCTATGCTGCGTTACGTTCCTCAACGAGCAAGAAACCGTCTGCTGCCCGCGATCGATCAAGTAATCGTTCCACTCTAATTAACGGACGCAACAACACCGCGGCGCCCGAAAGGTCCTACGAAGGGGTGGGGGGTGTACTATCATAGCGCACATTTCATCGGCTCGCCAATAAATCAACGCTTCCTCGTTACGGTGTCACGGATAATTGAACGTCTGACGCGGTTTGATGGAAACGCGACCCGGAAAATCATGCAGGAGGAAATTCTCGAGATGCTCGTCGAACACGAGAATCTCGCACGCTCCGTTTGCCATGTAAAAAAAAAAATAAATTACGATGGTTGTGAGCCCATTACATTCGACGTTCCGATATAGTAACATTCGAGAACTGCAATTTTTACAAATTCGACAAAGAAACATACCGATTTTCATGTAAGTTTTCTAAAAACTATTTGACGTCTTTTTTCATTGACCATTGTTTATGTCAGCGGTGGGCAAAGTTGGCTCCCGGGAGCTAAAACTTGTCCCCACCATCGTCCACCGTTACTATGGAATGACAGAGGCAAGAGTCTGGGCTTCTTTGTTTCTACAAAGGCACACTGTGCGAAAGAAAGGTTGGAAGGGGAAACAGGCGCGTGAGGTGCCCCTACGCTGGTCTATGTTAAGGGAGTGAACAGCCCTCGAAGTTGAAGGATGAAAAATATATATTTGTTGATATTCGATTTTTCAGGGTAAAACCATATCTTAAAGGTCAATCTATGATTTCCTATTTCTCTGTATATCTTTACACCTATGTGTCAAGTTTTCCTCCATTAAATTTCTATTCTAACATTTTTTTAGTATCTACTCATAGCTTTCATGATTCAAGTGTCCTGTTGTCGCTATCGGGTGGTGCACGTAGCGTCAAAGATGATAACCTCCCGCGTTTGGTAACCAAGGCGGAGAAGAGGAACAGGAGGGAGAGTAACGAGGATAATCAATCGACCGTAGGATGAAATCCTGGAGGGGACAGGATGGGCGCGCCGGGAAATATGTATGCTGTATGACGTACGGTGACGCCTCTGCGTGGTCCCTTTCGACGCGACGTTGGCTCCGCCACCGGGTTAATAAGACCGTCAACCTGTTTTACGGGCGCCACACGGTGCGTCTTCAATTATCTGGGACCGGCCGTTTCAATGTTGCTGGCGTGTTGACGCTGTAGATAACAGACGTGTTCGATCTCTCGCCTGTTCAATTAACCGGTTGATGTTCCGATACGAGCGTTAAAGGGGTAAACAGGTGATACAGTTTCATGAGTTTTTGGCAGGGACTTAAACCGGTATGATTTTAATACCGGTATTATGCCATCAAAGCTATACCGAAACCGATATATTATCAAAAACCGAAATAAATACCGGTATTTTTTCGATTTCTATAAGGGTAGGGCTTATATAGGGT